>NC_056764.1:22091233-22463733 GCF_018687715.1 Carya illinoinensis
GATTACTTTGTATCGATATTGAGAAAAAGAATAAGAATAAACCAATCCCCGGCAACGGCGCCAAAAACTTGACCGGTGCAAAACTGCAAGTGCACAGTATCGTAGTTTTATAATAAAGTGGTAAGAAGAGTATCGTCCTCAGGGATTGGTACCTTACTCTTGCCAAATACCAAAATTATGCTAATCTCAATTTTATCTAGAGGAATCGCTAAGGTTTTTGTAGTTGCAAATAAAACTTAGATCAACTCAAAGAGAAATAAGCAAAGGAAATAAAACTGACTTTCAAAGATCAAATTCAATGGGGAAGAAAACTTCTAGGAAATCGATTTCACCATAATTCTTCACTATGCTTTTCTCATCCAGCTAATTTAACTTAAACCTCTTTTGTCTATTAGCAAATCTCTAAATCATTCAAAAGCCTCTTTCGATAGTCAATTGGAATTGATTCTAGTTTATCAATTCACACAAGAGTATGCAAATTAAATAATCAAGAACGCAATAAGACCAATGATTTAATTACTACACAGGTTCATACAAGTCTTTCGATCTCTATACTTACCTATGCTGAAATATCCAAGATCTACCCTATGATTCCCTCTTTCGATAGCAAATCACAAGATTAATAATCATCTAATCAATGGCCAGTTAATTAGAAGCATTAAACTCAGAATAAATCAGATAAACAAAGAGAGAATTGCATTAAATTAGCATGAACAAACAAGCATAGTTCGGAATTAGGTTACATCGTTTTCCTAGAAAGAAGAAAATTTAGCTCATACTAGAATTGGAATTCAACATAAACGAATTCACCATAATTGTTCTGAGAAGATGGGAAGAAGAAAATAAACACTGAAAAATCCTCCTTGCAGCCTCAACTGGTCGTCAAAAGCTCAAGAGAACGATTCAACGCCTTTCTCCCGTCCATGCTCGTGTATGAATCCAACGTACGTGCAATAAATTGGAATTCCGTCTCCAAAACAAATGATTTGAATCCCTCTAGCTATGTTTTTCTCTCCCAAAGAGTGTTCTCCAGTCAAAAACCGCGGCTCTAGAGTGAAGAATGGCCTTTTATATGGTCCCACGGCGGAAAACCTAAAATCTGTCAAAATACGATGTTCGCTCGAGCGGGGTGTCGAGCGCACGTCGAGCGTTCGACTCTGCCTGATTTCGCTCGAGCGTCCTATCGAGCGCACATCGAGCGTTCGACTCTGCCTGATTTCGCTCGAGCGGCCAATGTCTCCGCTCGAGCGATCTTCGTTTTTCAGCAACCTGCTCGAGCTCCCTGTCGAGCGGCAGTCAAGCGTTTGAATCTACCTGAATTCGCTCGAGCGGCCAAAAGCCTCCGCTCGAGCGAACTTGTAAAATCTGCAATATGAAATTTTGCAAGCCATCAATTGCTATATTTTCCAACCATGACTTCTAGGAATATGATCATGGTTGAGAGAAGGTGAAAAGAGAAGTAAATCCATCTCCAAATCAGTGGGTGAAAATTGATCCCAATTGTTTGTTTTATTGTTTCTTACAAGTTTAATTCATTTGCTACACACTTTCTCTAAGCCTCTTAGTTTTGGTAATTTTAGAATCATAGATTTATTTTTATTTTCAGTTTAATTCAAGCTTGAACTTCCAAAACAACCACTAATCATACTCTTAACTCAGTCCACACTTCCTTAGTAAATAATCCACATTTTAGTTCAAGATTTTCTTCTTTTCAAAATTTCTTGTCATCATAAACGTCAATATTTTATCTTTGGATTACAAAAGGTTTGCTTAATTCCCATTGTCCCTATGAATTCGATCTTGGGACTTACCCTTGTATTACTTTGAGTCATCTCGGATTTCTTGGAGTATTTAATATTGTAAGTAGAGCTTGTAAACCACATGTACAGATTGGGTCGTTCATCAAAGTACGATTAACAAGCAATGATGAAGAAACTGATGACGACATTCTAAACCTATTAAGGAATTACAACGACTGCATCACAAGTAAATATTCACATGTATGTACTCACAACCATTGATTCACAGATTTTGTAAGTCACATATTCATAGAAGCATAAGTATTGTGTTCTAAATAGATTCCCAAAAGACATCAATACATAACATATAAAATCCTACACACTCATCATATTAAGTCTCAAACCATTGTTTACCACCAAAATTAGTCTATTTTGGGTTAAGTTTTGTAGTTCTTTCTGAATTAGAACCATGAGTTGATTGGCAGCAAAAGCAACTGAAAAAAGGAGATAGAGTTTCAATAAACATTGATGGATTTTGTGTACGTATATGATTAATGCTTCAATAACCTTTAACCAATTCTTGTCTTTTCTTACACAAGGAAGAAACAAAACTCATAAATTAAGACAAACAGATAAAAAATTAAAAACAAAATATAGGCCATAGCTTATATAAACAAGTATTTCTTGGAATATTTGTTATCTTGTGATAAACATTTCGATAAGATATATTATAACATGGGTATAAAATACCAATGCATGCTACATATATTTCAGAATCTAAGAGTTAGAAATGTTTGAGGACTCACCGATCCAAGGAAGAATACTCAGCTGGTGAATAGGACAAAACACAATGAATCTATGCAGCAAGAGGGGAAAGGAGGGATTGTCGCACAGGGGCTAGCTTTAGGGCTAGGGTAAAGAAATGGAAAAGGGATCAAGATGGAGGAGAGAAGGAGAAGGGAGGGATGTCAGGCAAAAAGGAGAAGGAAATGGGTCTTAGAGCATCTACATCCGGGTGAGCAAATTTTTCCTTAACTTTTAGCTAAAAATAATCTTTCCCTAAATTTTTCTTTAAATTTTACTCATCTTTTAAAACCTCCTACATCTCACTTCCTATTATTTCTCTATTCTATTAAAATAATTTTTCTTTATTATTTTTTTCTCTCATTTCTCTTTATAATCTTAACTATTCACTATCTTATATTTTTTCTTATGTTTTGAACTATTACTCTCTAGCGAGTATTTTAAACAAAATTTTAAACATTGTAGGTACGATAATATTTTTAACATTGTTATGTTTTTAAGAATAATATAATTTTTTTCTATCAAAATTCACTTTCTCCAACAAAAATATTTTGCAATGGTTAAATTTTAAAAATTAGTAAGAAATTGAAATATATAATTAAATTCAGAATAAAAAATCTAAAAATATATTATTATTATTATTATTATTATTATTATTATTGATAAGTAAGAGATAAATATTATTAATCTAAATGAAATGAGCACAATCCGTGTACATAGAAAGTATACATAAGAACACTTAAATATCTTATAGAAGTATATTATTATTAGAAAATTGAAATTGTACATAACAGTGTGAAAATGTATATATGTTTGTTAATAAAAATTAGTTAATTTTTTTAATAAGTATGACTTTATTTAATATTGTTGAAAGATATAAAATTATTATCTACCTCTCATTAACAAAAATAAGAAAATTTGATTTTTATGATATTGTTTATAGTTGGGAAGAAAGAGTAGGAATAAAAATATATTTAAATAAATATAAATTTAGAATAAAAAAAATGTAAAGAATGATTTAGGCTTGCTACAATTGCTCCCCAAATCAAAAGTTATTTTAGGGAGTGGGATTGAGCTCACATTTTTTCACTTTTCATTTTTTTCCTAAAATTTGGCTAATAATAGGTTATAAGGACGCAGATGCTGATACTCATAGTGTGCCATTTCACACATCAAAATAGTGTGTTTTGTTCTTTACCCAATACACATAATTTCATTAAATGCAAAGAATTCCCGTCCAGCGTTTCGCAATTTCCTCTCCTGCCCACGATGCAGCCTCACTCATTTTCTTTGTCTAAGACGCACCATTTCACTGATTCTAGTTACTTGCCAACAAAGCTTTGTGGGAAGTGCTTCCCCAATACATGCTTGCTTTAGCATTTTTCATTTAAAAATCGAATATTAATACTCTATTTGGATGTAAAAGTCTCATTTGGTTATACGAGCCATCTCATCATTATAATTTTCTCGACCACATAAAATATAATAAATAATTCAACTTTTTAAATTAAAAAAATAATATTTTATTCAACTTTCAAATTTCATCTCATCTCATATTACTTGTAAATAATATTGAAATAATATGTGAATGATAATAAAATAGTTGTAAATAGTAATGAACTATTTGTGAATAGTAGTAAAGTAGTACATTTGTGATCCCAAACACAACATAAGTCAAATCCAAGATGCCTATTAAATAAAGTTATTTATTTTTAAATAATGATACATTTACACCTCCTTTTGCTACTTTATTAACTGGTTGTTTTTTTTCCTTTTGCTCTTTAAATTTGGATGAAAAATCTCAGAACATAAGCTTCTTGCATAATCTAGAAGAAAATAAATTCAATCAAATAACATAATCATATAATTTAATTAAAAATAAATTCAGTTATAAAACTTGACATTCTTTATTAACTGGTTGTTTTTTTCCTTTTGCTCTTTAAATCTAGATGAAAAATCTCAGAACATAAGCTTCTTGCATAATCTAAAAGAAAATAAATTCAATCAAATAACATAATCATATAATTTAATTAAAAATAAATTCAGTTATAAAACTTGACATTCTTTTGCTCTTTGAGTCAATTATTATAAAATTGAATTTGTTTTAAATTAATTTACATGATTATGTTGGTTGATTGAATTTAGTTTATTTTAGATTATGTAAGAAAGTCATATTCTAAGATTTTTAATCCAGATTCAAATAGCAAAGGAAAAAAAAATAATTGGATTGTAAAACAATAATAAAAGAGACGTAAGGGTACCATTAGCTTCTTCTTTTTTCCATCCCTACAAATGCAAATAAATCCATTCTATCCTGGGTCTTTCTCTCATGGTTTAAGTGAGGAGGAAGTTGCTTATTTCACAATTTGGTGAAAGATCTAGTTTGGCACGGGCAAGTTTCTTCATTTGTTATCTATAAAATTCTCTTCTCAGTGGTTTTCCTAGGATTATGGCAGAAGAAATTACTCAATTGTGGGATAAACTTTGTCTTATAGAATCTAAGAAAAGTGAACTTTTAGTTGTAGGGGATGACATTCATTCTACGTTTGAATGTGGAAAGTGTTGTTTAATTGGTAAGAAAATGGCTAAGAAACGAATCAACTATGAAGCTTTCAAAAATACTATGTTAAAGTGTTGGAAAACTGGGGCCGCCATTAATATTGTTGAAGTGGGCATGAACACTTTCATTCTCAAATTTGCTTCTGACGGTGTGTTATACCATGTCTGGGATGGGCAATCGTGGTTATTCGACTAGCATCTCATCTGTTTGAAATGGTTTGATGGTATTACTCCACCCAATGACATCTCTTTCTCTCATACATTCATTTGGGTACAATTGCATAATTTTTATTTTGGGTGTATGAATTCTGTAATTGGGTCTAAAGTGGGTGATTCTATTGGTAAGGTGGTACATTTGGAGTCTGATTCTTATGGTCATTGGTGGGGAAAATTTATGCACATACTTGTTGAAATTGATTTGTAGCAACTTTTAACTAGGGGGAAGATGATGTAGTTGGATGGAAAAAGCCTATTTATCCCTTTGAAGTATGAAAGATTTCCTCAGTTTTATTTCCACTTTGGAAGCATCACACATTTTGGGTTAGTTTGTAAAAGCAAGGGGCCCTCAATTCCCTCATGATTATCATCTTTTCAACAATATGACTCATGGTTGAGGGTTTCTAGTCCTCTTCAGCATGTAGGGATTGGTAAATTTGTGGTTGTTCACTCAACAAGATCTTCTCAGGTTGTTTTTGATAGACAAATGCCTTTGCCTAACATACCTAATGACATAAATAGTGGCTACAAAAAAGTGATAGATGTTTCTTCTCCCAATGAACAAAATCTGGATGCTCTAATGAGGGAACCTAAGCATTCTATTGTTGATCACTCACGTGGAAATTTGCTCGATAAATCTTCTATAGTAGAACTTGAGCCCTTGACTGATCTTCATGTTTTCAAATCTGGTGGAAATCCAGTAGAGATGAAGGCAAAGGTGGATGAATCTAATAATATTCCTATGGATTCTTTAATAAAATGGAAGAGGAAGTTGAGGGGTACTGCAGTGGGTTTTGAATCTACATCCACAAAGTTTGTAGAGAAAAAGAAAGAGGAAACTATATGTGGGTGTTTCTCTGGTTTGTGAGGATAATTCAAAATCATTAAGAAAGACACATTCTGTGGGCCCAACTTTGAATTCATCGGCGAAGGCTGCGAAGGCTGACTTTCAGCCCCGCCAAGAACCATAAGGCTTTTAAATTGGAACTACTGAGGGCTTCGCAGACAATTCAAGACCTTGACTATATGGTTAAGGAGAAAAAGCCTAGTATTATATTTCTGATGGAAACTAAATTACCTAGAAGTAAAATGGACAAATTGAAAGTGGCTTTGGATTTTCAGTGCCTGTTCACTGTTGATGGCATTGGTAGAGGTGGTGGCTTGGCATTATTATGGAAAGAGGATGTACAACTTGCTATTCATTGTTATTTAATGACTTGCATAATTTAATATATTTTACCACCTCTTAACTTTAAACTTTAGTCTAATTTTATTTATTTTTGTTGATTTTAGGCTTCATTGTTGTTATTTACATTTTATTTCAGATTTGAAAGAAAATGAAGATCTAAATTTTAGAAACCTATCATCTAAAGACTCTCAGATTTAAATGAAGATTTATTTGAATATAAGAGTTTATCACAGTGCTATTTGGGAATAAAGATCAAGTTAAATTTTTGAAGATGCTAAAAATAGAAGAAGATTTCCAAATTTTGAAAGGAAGAGAAGTCAGCAAAGAGAAGTGATTTAGATATACTCTATTGGCGTCTACCACCAAATGAGAAAAAGTAAAAAATAAAAAATAAAAGAAAGTATTCATCAAATTCAAAAAGAGAAGATGGCATGGGAAGCTTGGATTTCATTCTATCTATGGATCTAACTACCCATTGTAATAAATTACTTGGCAAATTAATGGTTTGCTGGTTTTGACTTGGTCAATTGGTGAAAGATGAGCAATGGTTTTATTGGGAGCACAAAACACGAAGCTTTATTTCTTTGGCAATTTGACTTGGGATAGAGATACAAAGCTGGAGATTTCATTTTCTTTTGACTGGTTGACATGCACGCACGTAACGGAGCTCTCGTTTTAATCTCGCGGGGACCCAACAAGTTTTAATTTTAGAAGGAAAAAAAAAAGCAGCTTTAGCTCTTGGCTTGTTGACGCATGGACAAAGGGGAGATGCAGAATTATTTTTTTCCTTTCGTTTGAAGACAAGCGGTGACTGCGATGAGTATTTTTCAGTATTCATTTTCTTCCATTTTTCTCAGAAAAATTATGGTGAATTTGTTTATGTTGAATTTAATTTTTAGTATTAACTAAATTTTCTTTATTTTAGGAAAATGATGTAATCTAGTTCTGAACTATGCTTGATTTTCTATGCTAATTTGAAGTAATTCCCTTTTATGTTTGTTTGATTTGTTCTGAGTTTATTGCTTCTAATTAACTGGCCATTAATTAGATGATTTTAATATTGTGATTTGCTATCGAAAGAGAGAATTATAGGATAGATCTTAAATATTTCGGCATAGGTAAATATAGATATCGAAAGATTTGTATGAACCTATGTAGTATTAAAATCATTAGTCTTATTACTTTCTTGCATTATTAATTTGCATACTCTTGTGTAAAATGATGAGCAAGAATAATTTTCAATTGACTATCGAAATAAGCTTTTGGATGAATTAGAGATTTGCTAACAAACAGAGAGAATTAAATTCAATTAGTTAGATGAGTAAGGCATAGTGAGGGGTTAGGTGAAATCAATTTCCTAGAAGTTTTCTTTCTCATTGATTTGATCTTCGAACATTATCTTTCTTTTCCTTTAAGTATTTTCTTTGAATTAATTTTATTTTAAATTGCAATTACAAAAATCTTAGTGACTTTTTCTAAATAGAGTTAAGATTAGTATAATTTTGATACTTGTTAAAAGTAAGTTACCAATCTCTGATGACGATACTCTTCTTATCACTTTACTATAAAATTACGATACTGTGCACTTGCAGTTTTGCATCGATCATTATTCTCAAGGGCATATCAACTCTTGGATTACAGATGAGACTGGTAACTTTACTTGGATTCTTACATGTTTTTATAGTCACCCTGAAGTAGCTAGAAGACATGAAGGTTATAATATTTTGAGACATTTAGCCTGTTAGAATCCTTTGTTGTGGCTTTGCCTAGGTGACTTTAATGAGTTACTATTTCATAAGGAAAGATTTGGTGGGGTTAGAAGATGTGAAAAATAAATGAAGTCTTTTAGGACAGTGTTAGAAACCTGTCATTTATGTAATCTGGGCTTTGCATAAGGGAACATACATGGTCAAACAATAGAAGTGATGGCACCTTCATTAAGGAGATGCTAGATAGAGTTATTGCCACCAAAAATTGGTGTGATACATTTGGTGATGGTGATGTTCAGGTGTTGATTTCATCCTCTTCAGATCACTATCCAATATTAATTACCACTTAAATCTAGTACTCAGCAGATACAAGCTTCTACTAGATTATCTTGATTTGAAGCTAAATGGTCAACTTATGATGATTGCAAAGATGTGATTAAGGTGCCCTTTGGATAGTGATTTGAGATGAGATGAGTTAAGATAAAAGTTGAATAAAATATTGTTAAAATATTATTTTTTAATATTATTATTGTTTTGAGATTTGAAAAAATTGAATTGTTTATTATATTTTTTGTAGAAATTTAGAAAAGTTGTAATGATGAGATAAGATGAGATGAAATACTTTTTATATCCAAATCAAGCCTAAGAATGCATGGGCTCAAACTTGCCCTTCAATTGGTGGCTTTGATTGTCTAACAAAAAAGTTAAATGTTGTATGTTAACATTAAACAAATGGAGCATATGTAAAGATCATGTCAATGATGTTTGTTTACAGAACAAGATTAAAAAACTTGAAATTCTGCAGCAAGAATTGACAGAAGATACTTATGAGTATGCTGGTCTTCAAAGGGAGATTAACTGTCTTCTTGAGAGAATGCATTTGAAATGGGAACAAAGAGGAAAAGTCAATTGGCTTCAGCAAGGGGATTGAAACACTAAGTATTATCATCATTGTGCTAGTCAGAGGAAAAAAAGAAACAAGATATTGCAAGTCCTGGATGAACAAGAAAATGTTTTTACAAATTCTAATGGAATTGGCAGTGCTTTCACCGATATAATCAAAGGTTGTTTTCTTCCTCTTCTCCATCTAGTATAGAGACATGTCTTTATGCTCTAATAGAGAAAGTTACCCTTGAAATGAATAATAATCTTTCAAAACCATTTACAATGGATGAGGTTGAAATAACTCTCTTTCAAATGGGCCCTCTTAAGGGACTTGGTCCTGATGGATATGGTGCTTGTTTTTATCAAACGCATTGGCCCATTGTTGGTGATGATGTATATGTCATGCAGTGTTATCTTGTCTAAATGAGGGTGTTGATATTGCTAATATAAACTACACCTATATTGTTTTGATCCCTAAAGGCAGAAACCCAAAGTCTGTAATTAAGTATCGACCCATAAGTCTTTGCAATGTGATTTACAAAGTTATTACCAAGATGCTCGCCAATAGATTGAAATTGGCTTTACCTTCCATCATTTCCCAAAATCGGTGTGCCTTTGCTCCTAGGTGTTTAATCATTGATAATATTATTGTTACATATGAAACTCTTCATACTATGCTTACTCAAATTCATGGGAGACAAGGTTATATGGCTTTAAAATTGGAAATGAGTTAGGTATATGATCGGGTTAAATGAGATTTTCTTGCAACAATGTTGTCTAAACTGGGCTTGCAGATAAGTGGGTTAATTTGGTTCTACATTGATTTACTTCTTCCTCTTTCTCAATTCTGGTTAATGGTGTTCCTTTGACAAGTTCACTCCACAAAGGGGATTAAGACAGGGTTGCCCATTGTCACCTTACTTATTCATCCTTTGTGCTGAGATCTTAAGTTCCTAATTGAATGTTGCTCAACAACAAGGTTTGCTTTTTGGTGTGCCTATAGCTAGAGGTGTGGTGAGGATGAGTCATTGTTTTTTGCTAATAATAGTCTATTATTTTGTAAAGTAAATGTGCATGAATTTAATAGTGTCTTAGATGTTTTTGAATCTGCCTTGGGACAGTTTCTCAATAGAGATAAAACATCCATTTTTTTTCAGTACAAACATTGGTCACTCTACATGAAAATACTTAATGGAGATTGCTGGATTAAGGATTTTTTCAAATATTGATAAGTATTTGGGCCTCCCTTCTTTGCTTGGTCGATCTAAGGTGTTTACTTTCAATGGTCTTGTGGATAGAGTGAAAAGTAAACTGATGAATTGGAAAGCCCAGTTTCTCTCTATGGCTAGAAAGGGAATCCTTATAAAAGCAGTTTTGCAAGAAATCTCTACCTACTTTATGAGTGTGTTTTTATTGTCTAAATGTCTATGTAAGAAGCTGAACTCTTTGGTATCAAATTTTTGGTGGGGCCCTTAAGATAAATGTGCTAGAATTCATTAGAAGAATTGAAGATTATTGTGTATGGGGAAGCAACTTGGTGGGCTACGTTTTAGGGATCTAGAGTGATTTAATTTAGCTCTCTTGGCTAAGTAGGCTTGGAGAATGTTAAATTCTCCTAACTCCCTTCCAAGCAAAATTTTCAAAGCAAAATATTTTCCACATTCATCAATCACTGCTATTGTATTGGGATCAAGGCTTTCATACATTTAGAGAACTTACTGAATCAACGAATGATGTGGAGGGTTGGTGATGGCAAACAGGTTCACATCTATAAGGACAAGTGGTTACCACAAGCTAGATCCAATCGAATTCAATCCCTAGTGCACATGTTATCTGAAGATGTTTTGGTTATAGAACTAATTGACACAAGTGTTGGTTGGTGGAACATGGATCTCCTTCGAGCTATCTTTAATCAAGCTGATATTTCTCAGATTTTGCAGATTTAGTGATTACAGAAGATGTTTCAGACAAGCTAGTGTGGAGTGGTAATTCAAATAGGCATTTTACTGTGAAAAGTGCTTACCACTTATGTATGTAGTTGTCTTATGGCAGTAGAGGGGAAATCTTCTAAACAATTTGAATCCCATTACCTATGGAAGAAGATTTGGTCTTTGAAAACAACAAATGCAGTCAAAGTATTCATGTGGCATGCTTGTGTTGATGCTCTCTCCACCAAATTAAATCTCTGTAAGAAGAATGTGCTTTCTGATTCTGTATACCCTATATGCTTGCAAGAGGATGAATCCCCAAGACATGTTTTTCGATTCTGTCCTTCAGCACAAGATGTGTAGTTACTTGGATCAAAGTCTTTCCAGAAAGCTTCTGTTACTAATATTGCTTTTGATAAAACTTTTACTCAAATGGAGAGGTTACTTTCACAAGATCTGGTTCTATTTGCTGTCATTGCTAGATTAATTTGGATGAGAAGAAATACATTGATTTATAAAGGCTCATTCTTATATCTTGCAATTCTTTATAGCAATGTTGTACAAGACTGCTCTTACCTAAATGGTAGCTATGCATACTATAAGGCAACAAAGGTATATAATAACCCCAGCCTCTTCATTGGGAAGCTTCGCCAACAAATTGAGTTAAAGGCAATTGGGATGTAGCCATTCATACTAATACTCGAAAGATTGGTATGGGTGCTGTTTTTTTGGACGATGCTAGTTATGTTCTAGCAAGTATGATGAAACCTCTTAACTTTTTGTGTGTAACCATCAATAATTGAAGCAAGGGGTTTATTAGAAACTACTTATTTTTGCAAGGATCTTGATCTAAAAAATGTTCTTTTTGAAGTAGACTCATCCAAAGTTGTTGATGCCATTTTATACTACGAAGAACATTATGGTGTCTTTAATTGCTTTACTTCAGCTATATGGAAAACAATTGAAAAGTAATATCGGAGAGTAAGGTATGTTAAGAGGGATGCAAATGGAGTAGTACATAGACTTGCAAAGGAGGCGGGTGGGTTTGGGTGTTGAGAAGTGTTAAGGAGAGTTGTGAATAGTAGTAAAAAGTAAGTTAAAAGTAATAATAAAGTAATGAATAGTAATAAAAAGTAGTTAAAAAGTAATGAATAGTAGTAAAAGTAGATCAAAAGTAACAATAAAGTAATGAATAGTAATGAAAAATATTGAGAATACCTGAGGTACTTTTAGTACCCAAATGCAGCTTGTGACTCTCACATTTGAATTGCTGGATATTGATTCTGCTTGCTAGTTGTATTTACAATTTTTATGATTAATTGAAGTTCGGTTTGACCACTAAGAATTTTTAGATGAGAATTTTGAATTTTAAGATGTAATATTATATTTTAATATTATTATTATTTTGGGATTTGAAAAAATTAAAATAAAGTTAAATTTTTTATTATATTTTGTATAGAAATTTGAAAAAATTGTAACGATGATATGAGAATTTTGTATTTAAGATGGAAATTTCATGTGACCAAAGTGAACCTGAATCTCTATTATTCTGGTTTAAAAAAAAAAAAAAAGCCCATTATATCCTCAATCTTCTAATCGAAGTGTAGAACATTGCGCACGTGTGTCGATGGTGTTACACTATTAGTAGGTTTGGTAAATATGTTTTATTTCAAAATTTTCATTTCAATTTAAAATTTTCATCTCATCATTACAACTTTTCTAAATTCTTACACAAAATATAATATACAATTCAACTTTTTCAAATTCTAATACAATTTTTTCAAATTTTAAAATAATAATAATACTTAAAAATAATATT
The DNA here is from genome assembly GCF_018687715.1 of Carya illinoinensis. Lineage (NCBI taxonomy): Eukaryota > Viridiplantae > Streptophyta > Magnoliopsida > Fagales > Juglandaceae > Carya > Carya illinoinensis. The sequence goes on from NC_056764.1 coordinate 22,104,082, forward strand.
TTAAACTTTTATTTCAGAGAAAAGCTACTCAGCTGCCGGTTCATTTAACCTACACTGCACACCTGACGTGTACCAACCCGGTTTAATCCAAGTCACGGTTCTTAACCACACGGTTCAATGAGTCCTTCACCTCACAGTTCTCCCATTTTGTTTCTCTCTTCGATTTGTTACGGGCTTTCGTCTGCGTCCTCTTCCCTCGCTTTCTTCCCTCAGAATCATGGTAGAACGAGTCCTTCGCGTCTCTTCCCTAGCTCTCAAATTTGTCTCTCTTCCATACGACGTCTCTCTCTTCCTTCCCCTCTGAACTCGTCTCTTCCCTCAGAATATTACTCAGAACTCATCCCACTGAACTCGTCTCTTCCTTCCCATTGAAGTCGATCCTTTCTCTCTTGCATTCGTACACCAGATTCAAGAAGGGAAACCACATCACAGTAAGCTTGATTCTAGATTTGTAGAAGAGAAAGCACGCACACTCGATTACAGATCTGTAGCCACAGTACACCGATTTGGGTTGGTTAGGCTGACTTAACTAGTGGTTTGTGTAATTTTTTGTACGGAAGTTGTTTTTTAATAACTTTTGCTTGAATATTTGAATATGTTTTTTGTACCCACCAACTGTTTGATGGAATTACTGTATTAAAAGGACATTGTGTGTGTCCAAAATTTGCAATCTGTGTGTGCCCATCAACTGTTTTTTGTTCCTTATGGTTCCTTATATTTTTTATGGGATTTGTTTCTCTCAGTTTGTACGCGAGATTCAGTTTGATTTACTAGTGTGAAACATTAGAGGGATGCCCTTCTAGGATCCCATCAAATAAGTCATTGAACATTTTGATTGATTTCTTAATTGGGCATTTACACGGAAGTTTATACCCGAAATGCCAATGAAATGAATGCTTGATTTCATTCATGTTTCTTATGGTGATAATCCTGATCACCCTACCTCACGATTAAATGCTAAAGCCTTTTCCTTTTCAGTTTTTTTCTTCATAAAAATCCCAACTATTTAGGCACGCTACTACATCCTGGAATAGTCAATTTAATTGCAGGTGTGTGATAACCTGACATGGTTTGAACACTTGGAATCCTGGATTATGATTTGTTTTAGCTTTTGTAGTTGTGCCTTCTATGGGGTTTCCCTTTGTTAATAGATTTAGATTTTCTGTTTGTGATCTGCTAAGGCGACTTTGTGTGGTCTTAGTGACTTTTATCCTTACTTTCAAAGGTTAGGATTTAGGATAGGCTTGGTTTGCTTGGGCTCTCGTATCACTTTCATCTGGATTTTCTATCTTAAATGCTTCGAAATAAATGCAACTCTAGTGCTCTCTCTCTCTCTCTCTCTCTCTCTCTCTCTCTCTCTCTCTCTCTCTCTCTCTCTCTCTCTCTCTCTCTCTCACACACACACACACACACACACACACACAAACGTCAAAGAGGATTAGACTAATGTAAACCACACGCCATATTTGTTTTGGACTTTTGGGCAATTTTTAATACTCATTTATTTTGGTTCTCACTCTTGAAACACATTTAGATCAACAGGCTTCTAAACACAGTTATTGGATTCTAGATCGCTTGTACAATCATCTATCTATTTTGAATTTTCACCATCAATGACCCAAATAAGGTCTTGTTTAGTTCTTAACAAGTTTTTTAATTTTGGAAATCATCATGCCTTAAAGCATCAACCCCTCCACCGATCCTAATGTTATAGGCAAAAAAAAAAAAAAAAAAAAAGTTCGAAGACTTTGATCATCTTGTGCAACATGATTATACGTACTCTCAAATGTTTGCCAACCTGTGAAACGTAATCTCTGGAATTATATTTTTTATTGCTTCTCAATTTCTGTGTAACATGGTAAGCTACTTCCTCATGTGAAATGTTCATACTGTGTGTAGGGAAATGTGAGATGTGAATTTTTCATATGAGCAGATATACTTGATAAAGAAGAACATTCAGAGAAGAGAAAATGCAGTTCGGAAGATGGAGGATGATGTATTGTGGAGAAGGGAAGATAAACTAAGAGAGAGAGGCAAATGCTCAAAAGTTTGAGGCCGAACAAAATTTGTGGAGGGTTGAGAATAGAAATGTGCGAATATTATTATGTTTATACTAGGTTGTATTAATTGTAATATTTTATTGTAATATTTTCTGCTTGGTTCGGGTAAACTATATAGCACATGTAAATAGGTGGATATTTCTTTATTTTTATTGTATGGGTAAAGTGTAATGGTACTCCCCCTTGAATTAGGCAAAGCAAAGCCTGAATAGGTACTTGATCAAGCTTTTTGTTGTAGAGGGGGGAGAGGTACTGTGGAGTCTATGAAAAATCTACTGCTTTGGGTCACATTTCTAAATCTGCTGGGCTGTATATATTTTGACTCCATTTTTAAAGTCTCCTTTGAGCTTATCTAAGACATTCTTCATAACATTTTGGATCAATCTATTATACACGCAGGATGATAAGTGGAACAAAAATTTATACCCTATATATAGATTCTTTTTTTCCAAACTCATTATACACAGGATGATACATGAACAAAAATCTACACAAGCTATGTAGACTTTTAGCTTGTGCAGATTTTTTTCCAAACTCATGCACGCTCAAGACAGTAATAAGCTGAATTGACATTGAACCATGATTGATTTCATATGCAAATACACATGGTAAGCTTTACAACAAATACTCCAAATTCCTGATTTGGAATCAAAATCTTTTTTTGATAAGTAAGATTTGGAATCAAAATCTATACGTAAGCATTGTTAAAGGAATCAAAATCTATACATCAACATTGTTAAAGGTCTCCACAATCGAAAATATTCACTAAGTGCTTACACAACTGGACACAAAACCATCTATACACATATACTTGGACACAATCCACAACATTTATGTACATGGATGGTACACATAACTGCCCACAAACAGCATATACACAATCTAGCCATGTTTCTCCACACAAGCTGCTGATATTTATATCCCCAGAAAATTCTGCACAACATGTCTGGAAAGCAGCATGTATACAAGCTGCCAAAAAATAATTCTCAAGTCCAGTCTCACGATGCTGCCAAAAAATCAGTTGTCACCTGTCTAGTCACACGATGCTGCCAAGAAATATGGGCAAGTCCAGTCAATAACATCGCACATTAATAATTGACCAGCATACTAATAATTAAAATTTTCATACATTGTCTGAATTAGGCACCTATCTCCATGGAATTACATTGCATCAATACGGTCACACACCTAAAGTCTAATCAGTAACATCAATATGAAATTACAATACAATCCTTCCACTTCAAGATAATCGATAATCTTAAATGAATAGATAGAACTAAAAATCAAAATAAATGATCTTAAGAAAAGAAAAGAAAAGAAAGAACATTGAAGGACCATGGTTTAAAATTCACCAGCCCTTAATCTGCTCTTAACTTCTGCATTTCAATATACCAAGAAAAAAGAGAGTAAAAAATAGTTTTTCATTCGAAAAAACACTGATGAAATTACAAAAGTCCAATTTCCTCATAAACATGTTTTGATGCCCCTCTATTAGATGCTCCCTGAACTTCCTTAATAAGACAAAAATGAAAAAGGTGGAAAAAACGTAACAAACTTCTTTGTTTCCTTTTCTTTTAGAGATATTTTGAGGTCAGTAGAATCATAAGAGTTGTTGATCCCAAAAAATATAAAAAAGTAAGACCGTAATACACACAAACACATGAACATGTAAGAACAGAAACATATACACATATATAACAAAACCCATTTATCATACGAGAATACTTTTTGTAAAGGAACAAATGGGATTACCTGTAAGATTGCACCAAATCAGTATGCATGCTTTCTTTCTCCCTCTCTCACTCCATCACAGTTTCCATTTCACAAACACCTTCAGTTCATTATAGAAATTGTATTACTCCCAACATAGTTCATTCCAATCCTTTCATTTAATTCACTATTTTCTTACATTGAGATCAGCTACATGTTATATATATTGGAAATTTTACAATGACAAGCCATTGCACCAAATCAATATGCCTGCTTTCTTTCTCTCCCTCTCTCACAGTTTCCATTTCACAAACACCTTCAGTTCATTAAAGAAATCGTATTACACTCAACACAGTTCATTCCAATCCTTCCATTTAATTCACTATTTTCTTACATTGAGATCACATGTTATGTATATTGGAAATTTTACAATGACAAGCCATGGCAATGGTTATGCCTATAAAAAATCTGGAACCACTCCCCCACCCTAAAAGACCCAACTAGCAATTCTAATATTTCAAAATAGCATGTCGTGACACAAAATAACCTCATAAGCTTCAACTGTGGAGAAACATTTCAAGCTTCAATATTCAAAATAACAACATCAACACTCGTAACTACCCTAATGATGGGCCCCAAGGCAGATCAAGTCTTAAGGATCAATTACAAGATTAAGAGCCACGAAGATTAAGGGAGCAATGCAAGAATTGGTGCAATCCAATTAGGATGAAACTAGCAAGAGCCCAACACACATGATGGGCTTGAAAGAATGAAAACCAGTTTTGATCCACTTGATCCAAGTTATGGAAGACACGACTTGAGCCGATTGTTATTAAAGACCATGGACTTATTTATTTCATTGAAATGACTTATTTTATTAGTCAAAGGAATTATTCTAGAATAATTGGGCTTGAGAGATGTCTAGCCCATATGTCTTATTTCTAATGAATTAGGGTTTTTGGGAAGGCCTTGTATTTTGGCCAAGGGTATATTTGGAAAGTTATTAATTTATGTGAACTAGGGTTTTAGAAGTTATTGTAGCGCGGCACTGTTCACGCTACAGTACCCGCGGCACTATTCATTTAGGGTTTTGAGAATTGTTTATTTAAGGCACTTGTAGCCTCATTTGAGAGAAAAGACATTTTTTTATTGAATTTTCATTGTGAGTAAGTTTTCTCCTCTTGTTCTTAATTGAACTCTTGAACTTATCAAAGGTAAATCACAACCTTTGTGGCGTTCTTCATTGTAATTTGGGTTCTTGAGACGAGATTTCATTGGGTCTAGATTTTAATATAATCTAGGTTCTTGAAACGAGATCTCAACGGGTCTAGATTCTCCATCCATAGACTTGAGTTTGGCGTTCTTGGGTTTATTTTTTCAATATTGTTGTTGGGTCTCAAAGCGAGTCGATTGGGGTTCACATCACCTAAGCTTCAATATATACCAAACCTAAAATTATAATTTGCAGAAACAAAAAAGAAGCCATACTTTTCACAATGACTTGCTCTGAATCCCAAATAAGACATGAAAGATCTGAACTTTATCCATTGAGCACCGTTACAAACACATCGGAAGCCATTGAAATAGAGCTTAGAGCAAACACACTATCTTTGGGGGCATAGTTTTTAGAAAAGAACAAATATTTGAAGCAAACGCTAATAAAAAGATATTTACCTTTGAGAGACAGAAAGCTCAGCTACACAATCTGAGGCAGATCTTGGTCGATCTGTAAAAAGTGAATGCTGCGAACAGATCGTCGTCACCGAGAGAACATGGGGGAGTACGTCGGCACGGTGCAGCACACGTGAAGGCTATTGGTGCGTGTCGGAAGGGAGGGGGCTGGAAAAGATTTCGAAATTCGAATGGCGGGGCCAGAGAACATTTCAAATGGTAGGAGGCTGAAATAACAGCAAAAGTAAAACAAAACGCATGTTAAAATAAAAAAAAAAAAAGAAATTACACATAAGGTGTGCTGTGTAGGCGGCCGTATAGAAGCACTCTTTATTTCAACTCAAAATTCTCATCTCTATCCCTAAACTTCCTCTTATCATCAGCACGTGTCTTTAACCTCAGATGAATTTTTGTTTGAACTTGAATTTAGTTCCGAAGTGCAGAGCGGGGAGATATCCGTAATTACCCACGCCGCCACAACATCAATGGCTCCAATGTTCGAAAATTTGAAATCCCAATCTCGAACGGTCCGCAACTTTCAACTTCAAATCATCTTGACCGTTCATCTCGACCGCTCTCCACCGCTCGATCTCACCACCTCCCTCTCTACCTTAACCCCCCTCCCCCCCGAATTTCAAAATCCCACGCCCACACTCCATTTCTCTCTCCTTCCCAGACGAATCCCAGAGGTCGAGAGTTCCCCAAAACCCTTTGTTCCACTTCTTCAGCGAATCACAGAATGCCGTTCATCTCGGACACGGCGAGCGCAATCAAGAGCCGGTTTGGGTTCCATGACCATTCCTCGTTGGACTCCACGCCATCGGTCCGCAGCACTCCAACTATTCCGAAATCTGCGTCGGAAGAGAATCTTGCGCAGTCTTCTTCGGCAGTTCGGAGTATCAGTAATTGGGATGGGGACGAAGGGGGAACCACTAGCAGTATCGGACCGTCGAGCCAGAGTTTCGACTTCTGTGAGGACCCCTCGTTCTGGAAGGATCACAATGTTCAGGTAGTAAACGCGAAGGCATTGTTGACCTTTCTTGTTTGCTTTAGTTGTTTGACTCCTAGGTAAACTCCAAACTCTCCTTGCCGAGTCTTGCATCACGGTATTGGGCTTGATGGGACGAAGATGGAGGCCTCATTCTATACAAACTCATCTGGAGTTAGTCCTCCAGTTTCTTCCAGTTCCGTCCCAAAGCTCCAATTTCATGCTGCCAATAATGTGAAGCTTTTTTGGGGTTCTAATTAATAACGGTCATTAATTGATGTTACTTTCTTGTCGTTTGAGTGGGTGTTGTATAATGGAGTGCAATTAGAAGGAAACGCATGGTAATTTGTAGTCTTTTGATTTAGATCAAGATTTCTATGAGCTGAAAGAAAAATATTGCAAACAGGCCATTGAAGGAATTTTTCTTGTTACTGAAATCAGAACTCCTAAATTTCCTTTATTAAATATGCAGGTTATCATCAGAATCCGTCCTGTTAGTAATACTGAAATATCCCTACAAGGTTACAGAAAATGCGTTAGGCAAGAAAGCTGTCAGACTATCACTTGGACCGGGCATCCTGAGTCACGCTTCACCTTTGACCTTGTCGCAGATGAGCATGTTAGCCAGGTACTTTTAGATTGTTATTGTTTCTATTGCTCTGAGTTATCTTTTCCATGCCACGGACTTCATTTAAGTGATACAACAGGAGAGACTATTCAAAGTGGCTGGATTGCCGATGGTAGAGAACTGCATGGGAGGCTACAACAGTTGCATGTTTGCTTACGGCCAAGTGGGTTCCGAACCAGCTCATTTTTGTGTTATTCTAGTTTGTTTGGTTAGGTTAAGAAAGATGTTGGATAGTTCAGATATCTTCCATTATTATTTTTCTGGACCTTGTAACAATTATTTTGCTTGAAAACACTCTAAATTATTAGGAAATGAATCCCAGATAATCTGTTCTCAATTTATTTCCATCCTTTCTTTTTATTAATTAGCGATTTTGAAATTTTTTTTCATCTTTAGACTGGAAGTGGAAAGACTCATACTATGCTTGGAGACATTGAGGGAGGCACTCGAAGGCATAGTGTCAATAGTGGGATGACACCTAGAGTCTTTGAACATTTATTCTCCAGAATTCAAAAGGTATGTGCCTTCCTACTATAGGTTTTAGATGGAAGGAATTATGTTGTGTCTGTGTGGGATTACAAGAGTCCTTTTGCTTGACCTCATTGTATGGATTACCTGTGAAATGATTTTATTTTTCTTGAGAAGCAATATATTGAAATCTGTTGTCTACTAAATCATTTATGGATGTGTGAGCTTTTTTTGTCGAATTCTATATGCCTGAGCTTTTGGATATGCAGATAGATAGATAAAATCATAAACCTTTGACCATAATCTGATTTTTCAGTTATTTTATTGCTTCTAAGGTGCTTCATTGATATAAGATTTAGTTCTATAAGTTCCATTGTATTTTTTTTTTGCAAGAGACAAATGCAATTGTTAATGCCCCAATTTTGGTATGCAGGAAAAAGAAGCTCGTAGGGATGAGAAGTTAAGATTTACTTGTAGATGCTCATTTTTGGAGATATACAATGAACAGATTCTTGATCTTTTGGATCCATCATCTAACAACTTGCAGGTATGGGTAAATCTTCTGCTGAATTTTTTTACCAACCAGTTATGCCCACAGAAAACCCACAGTATAGCGATGGAACTGCCTTTCAATTTATGGAATGTCCCCTTCGTTACATATATGATGACTTCAAGATATAATACGATGTCTCTTATTGAATTGATAAGGCAATTAAGAGCATTTTAAGTCCTTTTGAGTTGCTCCTTGTGTTAGTACAACTATGTTGTTAGAAAATTGTATTTTTTTTATGCCTATGTTACAGATAAGAGAAGACATTAAGAAAGGGGTTTATGTAGAGAACCTGAAGGAAACAGAAGTTACAAGTGCTAGAGATGTTATACAACTACTTATTCAGGTAAATAACACCTTTACAACCTACTCTTTTCCATGTTCTGATTCAATTGTTTATAGTAATATAGCGCTCTTAAATATTTGGAGTCTAAAATAATTATATCCTTTAAGTAAATCGTATGCAAAAAATAATATTTTTTTCACTTTATCTATGTAGTTAAAAGGATTATAAATGTCCTACACACACTTTAAGTTGAAGACTGTAGATTTAGTTCTCTTTGATAGATACTTTTTTCAAGTTTTTATAAGCCTGATATATAGAGGTTCTTGCTATTAGTTGGTACACAACTTTTATATTGCTCCCTGTTGTTCATATGTTTCCAGGGGGCAGCCAACAGAAAGGTAGCTGCTACTAATATGAATCATGCTAGCAGTCGTTCTCATAGTGTATTTACCTGTATCATTGAAAGTAAGGTGAGTAAATTTTTGGAATATTTTGATTTGCCATTTTACTGTATTGTTCACACTGTTTTCCAAATGTTACATTGGTTTGATAAAACATGTTTCTTATCAGTGGGATTCCCAAGGTGTAACTCATCATCGATTTGCTCAGCTTAATCTTGTGGATTTAGCTGGATCTGAAAGGTGATCGGATGCAGAGAACAATTTCTCAGATCGTAACTACGATTATCGTAAATAATCTTAACTTATGCCTTCATGTTGCTGTGTATTTTACTCACAGGCAAAAGAGTTCTGGTGCTGAAGGTGAACGTCTCAAGGAAGCTACTAATATTAATAAATCTCTTTCGACATTGGGGTGTGTTGTTGCCACTTTCATCTATAGTTCAGATTTTTTTTCATCAATGGTTATTTAGAAGCAGGTCATTACAATTTGTTCATACAGTTGGTATTATTATCTACAGACTTGTGATCATGAACCTAGTGAATTTATCCAATGGAAAGTCCCTCCATGTTCCTTACCGGGATTCTAAGCTAACTTTTTTGCTTCAGGTAGGTGGTGAAACCTTTAAGATGATAATTTAAGATGTTCTGCTACTATTATTGATACTAATTGCTTGAAGTGGAGAGCATATTGGTTTTTGAACAAGATAATTTCTTTTGCATTAATTTTATGTTGGCAAAACTAATGTTTTGCATTAATTTAAGTTGAGAGTTTTGTAGAGCTGTTTCATAAGCAGTATAGAGCCAACGGCTTAATGTTGCAAATTTATCTGTAGTCACTATACCAACTGAAAGTATACTGTAAGCTCTTGTTTTCAGGCAATTTATTTTATAGGTAAAATAAAATTTTGTTAATAGAAGAGAATCGGTGTAGTTCAAGTACACATACAAATAGAACACCTATCTACAGTTTATGAACTAGAAATGGATACTAGAAATTCTGTTGTTTTCAGGCAATTTAGGCTTATTTTATGTGAAAGCGCTTCTTTTCCATGTTTTCTTCAACTGAAGCTGATCCAGTCTTGTAAAGAGAGTTAGTGGATGAACTTGGAGTTAGTTTGCAATATAATTTCATCACGTATGCAAAATATTTTTGTCCAGGTGGTTGAAATTTTAGGTCTAAATTATAATGAAGTAGTTGCTTATACATATATATGCTTTTTACGGAAAAATGATATCTTAGTCTGTATTCATTGTATATATCAAAGACATGCAGCAATGATTTAAATTTCTCTGATAAATTTTTTTGGTTTCTTTTCAGGATTCTCTTGGAGGAAATTCAAAAACAACTATCATTGCAAATATCAGTCCTTCTAGCTGGTCTGGGATTCTTCCTTTATTTTAAATATCTGCCTTTTATCTTCTAGCTTTCCTATCTAAATAAAGTATGTTATGCTCTTGGATTTACTAGCATTTTTCTAGTTTAAAGTTCTCTTTCTATTGTTAAATCTTGTTCTTTCATTTGCGGTTTCCAATTGTTTGAAAGACTGTTGTCTTCCATGAACACATTGTTCTATTGAAGTGCATGAATTTCATGTTCTCATATTTCAATAACCTTTAATTATTCAGTCGACTTTGTTTACATATGACTTTGTTTTGGGTCCTCTACAGCTGTTCCTTGGAGACACTGAGCACGCTGAAGTTTGCACAACGTGCTAAATTTATTAAGAACAATGTATGTGATAAAGAGACTTGTATCTGTTTCTATTTTTCTACACTGGTTGTCTATAAGATGAAAAAAAGTTAAATCGACTCATTCATTTGAAACTACAATCGTGATTGATCTTATTTAAATTTAATAAGACATACTTCCAGGTCTCATGCTTTATTTGCTTACTGAAAGCATTCAGTTATATATTTTCAGGCAATGGTGAATGAGGATGCATCTGGAGACGTTATTGCCATGAGGATGCAAATTCAACAACTCAAGGTAAATTGCAGATTTTTTTGTCCATTTGATTTCTGGTGCTAAACCGAAATGTTTTTGTTACATGTCACTTGTGCCGATATTTTTGCCTAGAGGTCTCTCCTCTTAAGTCTTTGAACTAAACTGGTCACTGTGCCTTGTATTGAAATTATAAATTTTTATCACAAACCATTCAAAGAGTGTAACTTTGAGGAAAATTTTTGACTTGGTGTTATCCAGTGTCCTTTTATTTTTCTTTGTTTTTATTTTTCATTTGGGGGGGGTGGCTGGTTTTATTTTCGACATAATTGCAAGGTGTGGATGTTGAACTCCTTAACCCTGCTATCCCAGTTTATCTACTCTACTTCCATAGCAATTCCTTTCTGGACATTTTTTTTTCGGAAAATTAATTGATTGTTTTTGGGTTAGTATAAGCCACAATCAGCTGTTAGTGGGGTAGCCCTCCCACTACCTACAAATTTGTACCTTCTCCTCTGATGAAGGTGGAAATCAGTTGTACGACCCAATAGAGACTTAACAAACAGGGTAGTCGGTACCTTTATAATACTGGCTCTTTTTGTAATCACTTGCATGTTTAGAACAAATGATAAAACTTGCTTTTCACCATTTATAACAGTAATAGATGACCATATTATTCTGTATTGTTTCTGGTCAGTGAATTGGTCAATTGCATAATTAAGACTACGTTCTTTTGTTGACTGTTGATAGACGAGTGCCCAATATCAACTAGGTTTGTAACTCACAGACTTCTGGTGATCTATAACCATTCTTATGTGTATGATTTGTGCATTTTCAGAAAGAAGTATCTCGCCTTCGAGGGTTAGTAAGTGGATCAGAAAAACAGGACAATGATACATTGGCGGAAAGCTTTCCTGGATCTCCAGGATCCTTAAAGTGGGAAGGATTATATGGATCTTCTAGTCCGCTTGCCTCTGGCAAAAGGATGTCTCGAGTATGCGCTATTCTTTCTTAAGCTTGAGAAATCCTACGGTTTATAATTGTTTATTACTAAGTAGTTACATTGTTTTCTCAGAAAAAAGATTATGAAATTGCCCTTGTTGGGGCTTTCAGGAGGGAGAAGGATAAAGACATTGCATTACGGGCTCTGACTGCTGAAAATCAGGCAGCTGTGCAGCTGGTATATCTGCTAACCTCCGGAAACATTTAACATAAGAGAAATGCTGTAGATGGACTACATGGATGGATGCACACGGACTAAGGCAAAAAAAAGCTATTTTGCCTGCTTCCATATACATTCCATGCATGCCATGCGTGTGTAGCAAGACTCTTAAAATAATGTTGTAGGTTAATTAGGTAGGTAATAATAAAGTCAGCTAGAAATGGCTTCAGCATTGGTAAAAGGACATTTTGCTGAATGTTAGACCCTTAAAATGAATTCAGTGGTCATGGCATTCAATAAGTGCTGTTACTTCTGTATGATGTATTGAGCATTTGTATATAATTGGATTCCTTAAGTTATGATGTAAATTCAAACTATTCTTGATATTAAACCATCCTGTTTTGGAGTGATATAGGCCAAACAAAGAGAGGACGAGATACAGGGCCTAAAAATGAGGCTAGGTTTTCGAGAAGCTGCAATAAAGCGGCTAGAAGCGGTTGCCTCTGGGAAGATCAAAGCTGAGACACACTTACTGAAAGAGAAGGAGGAACACTTGAAGGAAATTGAAATCCTTCGTAGCCAGGTTGATCGAAACCAAGAAGTGACCAGATTCGCCATGGAAAATCTCCGGCTAAAAGAAGAAATTAGAAGGTATGTCATATTATGCTGTTTGAATCTTACTGTTTCACTCAAAATTTTTATTTATTCTTTGTTGTTTTTTCGTCCATTGGTGCAAGCAGAAAATTAACTTAACCTGTTTTCATGATAAAATTGTAACAATTAAGAATGAAAACATTAATGGCTAGCATTATAAAAGTTATGCACGATCCTGTTGTAGAAGGTGCTTCTTAGTTCTATTTGGAGAAACGTTACAGATTTTAGGATCAAAGATTAGGTGTTTGCCTCATTTACTTCAACGAATTTTGTGTGTTTTTGTAATTTATTATATATTTGGTTTTTTCTTCATGTTACGGTTTTTTAGTGGCATTTTTATCGAAAATTAATTTAAAATTCCATGGCTTTATACCTATGTTGCTTATACTCCTTTAACCTACAGGTTAAAGTCATTTTATGAGGAAGGTGAACGGGATATGATGAATGAACAGATTCTGGTGTTACAAAACAAGGTAAAAAATTGCTCAACTCATTTCAAAGTCCAGAACAATGTTTTCTGGATTTTTTTTTTTTTGAAGTGAAAACGTTTTCTGGAATTAAATGCATGTCTTGTGCGTAAATTTTCAGTTGCTGGAAGCACTGGATTGGAAACTCATGCATGAGTCAGACCCCACAATTGTTCAGGTTATTTCCATCCATTGTCTTGAAATTTTATGGTAATCTTATTCCTGCAAGTTTTCATTTTAACTGAAATATCTGAAAATTTTGATGCTGTAGAAAGAAGTTTCAGATGTGGCAATGGAAGAAGTTCAGGGTGATGGTAATCTACTGATTTCCAATCAGGTGAGATCAAGTTTCAGCTTATTCTTTCTCAGTTGTGTCCAGTAGCTAATCTCTCCCGACTCTTCTGAAAGACTGATGAAGAGTGAGCTGCTCTGTTTCTGTTTACTCCTCAAATCTGCATGATTTAATCCAATGCACAGACATTCTAAAATAGTTACTGTTGTAAGACTTTCTCGAACTATGAAGTATTGCATCGATATGTATGTGAACAGTAGTCATAACTTAAGACTTAGGTAGAGAACTTCAATGAGAAAGGTGAAAGAACGTAAGCCTTTTAAAAAGATGTCTTCTTTTCCATGTCAATAAATATGCAACAGTTGCTGTTGATAGCTTTATTCTTGATTTTGGGAAGCGATCAGGGTCTATACCAGTTTCATGCTTCTTCCTTGTCCATATGGTAGAGCATTCCGCACTATTGTCAACTGTCCTCATAGTCACTGAGTAAAAACGACTCTTTGAAATTGTAGGATCAGGCTATAATGACATTGGACAAGACTTCTTACCAAAATTGGTTTGTCATGTGAAGTTCATCCTGAATTATGGAAATTTAAGACACTATTCCAGTAAACCTTGGGAGGAGAATATCTTTTCTAAATATCAAACCGAAAGTTCAAATCCTTACCAAAAAAAAAAAAAAGAAGAAGAAGCAAAAGTCCATTTACTTGCCAGCCTGTGATCAATTTACAAATTGGCAAATCATTACCACCATTGATGAAGACCAGATCAGTTTGTCATTGTCATCAACAGCAATGATTTTAGCTTATGTGAAATCTTTTAGGTTGAAAACATAGGCATATTCCATATAGGTAAATTGTCACAAGTATTTTCTTAGCTTTGGGAATGGATTCAGCTTCTTTACATTATGATTGAACTCTCCCTTGCTTGCATAAAAAAATATTTGCATTTGTAAACATTAATACAATGCTTTTTACATCTTTCAATACAGGAGGGAGGATCAGCCAGGAGGTCTTCAATTAGTGAGGAGAATGAATTCCTCCGCATGCAGGTAGAACATGTGCTTCTTTGTTTGGCAATTTTCTTTCTTTTGGTTTCGAATTTGTCTTATTTGATAGAAATGGTTCTTATCTCACTGAATACATTAAATTTCATCTATCACAGGCTATTCATAATCAAGCAGAAATGGACACACTCCACAAGGAACTTGAATTTTGCATTGAAGAGAAAGAAAAAATGGAAAGGTAATGGTGTGGTCGGCATATTGCAGTATTAATTTTAATTTGATGTTTTAATAGGTAGTAAACCAATTGCTATGTTATACCTTGACCTACTTTAATTTCTGGCCAATGATTGCTTCTGCAATCTGTCTTTTTCCATGAGTTTCATAGTGCATTTTTTCCTTTGTCACTAAGAATGAAATCGTGCATGTCAATTCGATTGTGAATTGCATTAATTGTCAAATCTTTCAGGCATGTCAATGATTTGGTAGTAAAACTTGAGGAAGAGAGAACTTCCAGATCCACAAAAGAAGGAACACTGCAAGTTGAGCTTCCTTCTCTGTCAACCAATGCTCCCATTATTAATTTGAATGACCAAATGGAGCTGAAAACAATGGTTGATGCCATTGCTGCTGCAAGTCAAAGAGAAGCTGAAGCTCATGAGACAGCAATTATGTTATCTAAAGAGAATGACGAACTGCGGATGAAGCTCAAGGTCTTGATTGAGGATAACAACAAACTCATTGAATTGTATGAAAGGGCTGCTGCTGAAAGTAACTACAAAAGTACATACCAAGCTGAGAGGGCTGAAGGTGGAATTGAAGTTCACAATGGTGACAGTTTCACTGAACTTGTAAAAGAAAAAGAGACGGGGATGAAAGAAGTGGTTGAGAACCTAGAGCATCAGCTTATAGAAATTAATGAAGAGAATGAAAAATTACTGGGTTTGTACGAAAAAGCCATGCAAGAGAGGGATGAACTCAAAAGAATGCTTTCTTGTGGACTGAGAAGAGTTGAAAACAAATTAGAATTTGATTGCCCAGAAAAGCTTGTCGAAGTTGATGGTGTGGATCATATTGGGTCATGTGAACCCCCTGTTTCTTTGGAGGTTAGAGATTTAACTGTGGAGACTGCTCTCCCAGACTCAAGCCTGCAGGATAGAAGTCATGCATTTGAGAAACCTAATATATCTGGAAGCGTGGAAGCTCTTCAGGCAGAAAGTGATTTTGCAGAATTAGATCTGCAAGTTGGGTCCAGCCAAGGTTTTGGGAATTCCCAAATGATGATAGAAAATCAAACTGATTCTTCTTGTCTGTCAGATGGGCCTCCTTGCGTCATTAGAGAAAACGCGTCAGTGGAGGAAAGCACAGAGTTAGTTGAACCTATTATATTTAGTGAAATCAAAATTTCTGATGAAGACACTGTCATGTCTGACCTACATCCTTTAGATTGTCATGCAGATTCTGAAAATCAGACAAATGTTGGGAACGTTTCATATATGGAAACAGACCCATCAAATCTTAGTTCTGCAAAGCTCTCAGATCTGAATTTGGTCAGAATGAAGCTGGCAAGGGCAGATGAACAACTATTAGATTCTGCTAAAAGTATTACTATGCTTGGCTCCCTTGAGAAACAAATTAGTGAGATTGAGAAGCTCTCAAGAGAAGTTGAAGAAATGAAAGATGGACTTGAGGAGAAGAGGCAACAACATGAATCACTTAAACTCACTACTGCAGAAATGAAAGAAAGAAGGGCTCGTACCGACAAGAAGTTATCCGCTCTCAAATACTCTCTAGCAAGCTTGTCTTCGTCGGTAGTATATTTTGAACAACGAGAAGCCCGGGCAAGATCAAGAGTAACTGCTTCAACATCTTACTTGGACCGAAAGAAAGATGAATTGGCCTGTCTTCAGACCCAGAAGGATGAAATTGAGAAGGCACATAGGAAGATTAAACAGACTGAAGTTGAATTAAGGAACAACCTTGCATGCTTGAAAACAAAATTGGAAGAAGAAAACAGGAAACAAGTGAATGAAAAGGTTTTATTTGCCACAGAAAATATTGAGAAAATAGATCCCTCGCAGAAGTTATGGCATTTGGGTGGCAAGGCTACTGAATTGCTCAAGTCGGAGGAAGAGAAAACCAAGTTGCAAAATGAGATGAAGCTATCTCTGGAAAAACTTGGGGACGTGAGAAGGGACTCTGATGATTTGAAATCAAAGCATGAAAAGTTAGATTCCGAGATGCAAGCAGCTCAAGCGGAGATGGAGAAACTTTTATTTTCTGTGGAAGAGAAGAAGCTTGCACTTCAGGGTGTAATACAAGAGAAGGCGACACTGTTGGAGATTAGAGAGAATGGGAAGACTGAGATTGAAAAGATGATTCTTGAATACCAGCAGCATGTGTTTGAAGCAGATTTGAAGGAGTCTGAGACGAGAATTATTGAGGAAGAAATACAGACGGGGTTGAGAAGGATAGAAGAATTAGAAACAGCCAGGTCTACCGCCACCGAGGAGATTACCCAATTATTGGAAGGCCCTTGGTGTAATTCATGCTGCTTTTCGGAAAAGATGAAAGAAGAGCTGCAAAGTGTCCGGGCGTCTGTTATTGAGGCAAAGTCATTGCTGGGGGAAGGCAAGTGAAGTGAAGGTGTCTTTTGCTTTACTGTTATTATAGTGTACTGAATATTCCATGCAGATATGCAAAAGCTGTGGTTAAAGCACTCGTTATTATCCACAATCATTACCATTCTTATGATTCTGTAATGAGTAGTTTTCAGTGTTTTTTTCTTTTCTGTTAATAGACTTGAGGTTTTATAATTACCGAACATTGTAGCATGACATTCCTTCAAATGTATACCTGGAATGTTCTGACAGAACCAGAACATCAGTCTGCTATGTCTCTTGGCAGCAAGGATCCAGGGGAATACGATTGCAAGGGAACTTTCAATCTCCTTCAAGTATAATGTTATATCCGTTTGAAAAAATCTATTTATGATTTTTTTTCATTATCCTTTCATTATCTCATGATGTGGCATTAGATTATAAGTTTACAAATTAAATATAATAAATAATCTTCAATCATTTAATGACACATCATGAAATAATGAGAGGATGATGAAAATTAAGATGATGAGTAGCATTTCTCCATTTGTTTATTGGTCTAAGAACAAACCAATTATCTACATGCACAAGATTTTAAGTTCGTAATTGTCATCTAGTTTAGTGGGACTTGAAACAATTGATTGGAAAGATGATTGCAATTTTATTTTCCCTATTCTTTGGAATGTTTTATAATTGGTATAAATTTATCAAAATTTTTATGTGTAGTCGCTTTAAATTGGCTCGTTATGTGGTAGAGAACATCTTTTCTAAGGCAAGCCAGATAGCATGGGAGGTTTCCAGACCAAAAACTTGAGTGAGTACAAATTTAGATAGTTAGCAAATAAGGGTGCTTAAAATGAGTTGGTCCTGCTCATACCAAAAATCAAATTTAGGATTTGGTTGGGGTGGATCGAAGTAGGAAGTGGAAAGAAGAAATGGTGATGGAGTAGGGTGGCCGCCATCAACATAACCAAAGAGATTCTGTCCACGGATGTAGGGAAGGAGCTAGGCTTTCTAGCTAAGATAATTATCAGGATCATGTTTAGAATTTGACTATGAAGCATATGGTTTTAATATTTAAGGTTTACTTGATAAAAGTTTCATATTTAGTGTGGTTGTACTAAGTCAAAATCATATGATACTCAGTTTGGACTATTGAGCATGTCAATTGGTTTGATGATAATTTTTATGATTTTGGTTGTTGTTCAAGCATGATGATCACTTAGGTTAGATCTATAAACATGTTAAGAGTGATTTTATGGACTTTTGGAGTCCTTGGAGTTTATTGGAAATGTGATAGACCAAGAACATCAAGGAGTTGTTCTTTTTGTCCAAGACTTGGTGTTTTGACACAAGGAGTTTAGGATTTTGTGATATGATTATTTTGATGTATTGGTATAATTTAGAGACTAGGATATGATTTTTAGTGTTGCATAAATCAGTTTGTGGTTTGAAAGAATTACAACAAAAATTAAGACTTTTGCCTTTATATGAATTGATCAATGCTTGGTTTGTATAGTTGTGTTTTGTTTTAAATTTTTCTGACTACATATTTGGCTTTAAGAAAACATTTACACAAGGAATATAAAGTTTGATAGAATTTGGAGTTAGTATAATTCGTAATTTAGGGGCAAAATGGTATTTTTTCTACAAGTAGAGGGATGAAATAGAAATTTTGCAAGTTAGTTAATTTTATATTTCTAAGTGTTTAGTAAAATATTCTAACCCTTAGAATTATCTCATTTCAATCAATGCTATTTCATGCCTTTTTACATATGTTATACTACAATCACAGTAAGTTAGCCTCTAACTTATTTACTAGTGTATTTGTGTATGTACGATGGTAAGCTTATTATTGTCATATTCTTGTCACTTATTATTATTATTATTATAAATTGTTTAGTATGTCATGCCATGTTAATTATTTCAAGCACATGCTCATCTGTTACATGCTACGTTATGCTATATTATTTGTCACACATTCATTGTTACATGTCACGCCATGTCCCATGCATAGATTATGTCATGAAAAACAGTTCTTTTGAGTTAGTGGAGTATTTATTTATTTTTATCATGATCCTAAGTGCTAGATTGGGTTTTATCCTAGTGGAACTCTATTCTCCACGTTGTCGTGTTTAAACTAGTATAGAATTACCTAAGTTGACAAGGTAAAGATCAACAGGTTTCGAATGAGATATAAATAACTGATTTTTGAAGTGAAGTCAGGTAGCCAATGCCAGTTGTGCCAACCTCAGTTTTAATTTAGTATATTAACATACTCATAATTAGTGTAGATGCATGTGATGTGATGCGGTACTAGCAAAAGCACACGATTCATGGGAACCTGTGTTGCATCCACATTTTACTTTTAATCAAACATGTATATGTCCATGTCAGTTTCAATTTGTGTAAGTTTTGAATTCAGTTCATATCAATTTTCAGTTCAAATCATGTTAAATTTAGCTGATGTCAGTTTGCAAGTCATGGCAAGCTTCTACTTATGTCAGCATATGTCATGATGCTATTTGCCAAGTATTGTCATGCATATTCATGCACCTCTCACTACACATTCATGCCGTTTTACTATCATTCATTTATTTGTACACTGCTAGTTAGTAGTTTACTTACTAAGAATTATCTAGGATACGGTGCCATGCTTAGATCACATGGAAAATGGCATGACTGACCAATTAATTTGAACGCACTTACCCATATGACCCCCGTTCCCTTTGAGAATAATGTATCAAATATCATAGATTTACATCCCAATCCCAACGATATATACTCCATGCAACCATAATTGCAAACAGGATCACACAGCCAACCAAAGTGGGCTGCGGTTGTACAATATCTAGTTTATCTCTCTGTGTTGTCCATTGCACAATATTTTTCTTTTATTTTTAAGGTCTGTTCGATAGATTTTTTTAAAGGGATATTTAAGAAGCGCTTTAACTTAATTATTGATCTTTTGAAGCCCTCTCTAATATATATTTTAGGAAAATGCGTTAGATACAAAAACTCCTAAAAAAGTTGTCCAACACACTGATGTGTGATTGCCAATTTGTTAACTCACAAAACAAAATTAAAAAAAAATCGTAATTTAAAATATGGCTGGAAAATGCTTGAATACCGTCTTCCTCTCAAAATCACATACTACCCCAATTCCGAACCCTCCATTCCCAAACAGACCTTCGATCCCCAAACACGAGTACACTTACTACCACCCAAGATCAATCCTTTGCCATTGAGATTATCACTCATCGATAGCCTCATCACCAACAGACGAACGCTGGTGTCGATAACAAACAAGCTCATAATGAGATTACCGATATAAAGTTATCAGATTCTTAGTGTAACACTCCGCTTAGGACTGCCTAGATCAAGATAGCAACATTATCAAATATTCAGAATTTGACAATAATTACCCGTGACATTGGATGATGGAAGTTATGATCCTTTAAGAAAAGTGAGATTTTGGACCATAATTTGGCAAAATAATTTCTACCATTGCTTTAGTTAGGATTTTTAGAGATTTATAAAGCAATACAATTTTTTGTGAAAATGGGTTGCCAAAAAGTCAATAATAGGATGACAAGTGGCATGAAGATTGGTTTGGTTGGGGGAATAGTATATATGTCAGCAGCTACAAATGCCAAAATATGAAGAGGGTAGTTGTCTGAAGAATCCTCTAACCAATCTGCAGCCATATCTGCAAGATTAAGCAGTTGGTCCACAAATTTCTATAGAACAAATTAAAAGGCCTTGAAACATTAATCCATTTTCCTCTAGCACGGAAACCCTGCCCAGTAAAGCATTCCAGAGAATTATTTCCTAGTAATATTAATTCAGAAAAAAAATCAGAAGTGACTAACACATGGCCAGGATTAAACATTTAAAAACATATATACAAATTCACTAGTGGTGACTTCTTTAAACATTTAAAAATGAAAAATAAAAAATACACTAGCGGTCATCAAACCTAGCTAGGAGGCAAATCCAAGAGGCCAACTAGCATTTTCCTCCCTCTAATAGGCTCTCTTTCTATCTCCATCCATCTCCAACAATTAGGTAGAAAAGGTAGTGGCCTAATTTTTCTGTACAATGTGCAACTAAAAACACATACCAAAAAAATAAATAAATTGAGAAAAATTCACTTTTTACATGACCATGCACAACCAGCATTGAGTTGCCGGCAGCTCACATAAATTCTACATCTTGATCATGTCGTTCCAGGACAATGGTGGCAAGAGCAAGTCTATACGATGAGGATCTTAGATTCCTAACCAGGACATAGATCTCCTTCCTCTGCTTTGTGGACATGTTCTTCCACTGCTCCTCTCTAAGATGAGCAAGTAAGACTGCCTCGCATAAAGCCTCTGCTGCTGGCTTCTTGCTGCACGCAATTCGGACCGGATATTGTTATGACAAAAGCATAATACAATGGAAGACAATTACACTTGTAGAAAAAGATGCATATACTAACCTCCCTCGAACAAATCCAGTTGTCACAAAGCCGATTGGCCACCGGTGAACTTCCCTTGCAACATCTTCTGGTATGTGGAGTTCCCACTTAGCAGAAGATTGCTCTTTGAAATATGATCTGACAGCAGATTGAGGCATTTGAAGTCCTCCCTTGTCATTCCCCTGCCTGCACAATAACAAAAGTAAAAATACTTTCAACATAATAATTCTGACTGGAACCATACTGGGTAAAAAAGAGATTTCAAGAATTAACTACCTTGAAATAAACAATGATACATCCGTAAGTTGAGGTGCGCACACAACTGCTCCCTCTTCAAAAACACCTTCCTTGTAAGCATGGAGAATAACTCTAACAAAACATAGTTTACGATTATAACTAGATTCAGTAACTCCCTTTAGGCTGAGGCCAAACATGCTTTCATCCTTCATTAACTTAAAAATGCTCGTCTTGTGGTCCAGTAGTTGAGGAAATAGAAGCAAATGATCACCTTGGATTTCTCTCAAGAAATCAGTCAGCATAAAGCACGTCCTTGCTACCATTCCATCAAATGAATTGCTATGATGAACAAATACCGAGGTAGCATTATTTCCAAAATTAGAGATGGCCAATGAATTCCTGTCAATGATATCTTCCTCATTATAAGTTACCCTATTTCCAACTGTTCTGGGTCCTTTGTTGAAAGCAAGCCGAATGGTGTCCCATGGGGGTGGAATGGGAACTTTCCAAGGTCTGACATCAGGAGGACAACGTTCTGCTTTTTTAGTAGACGCAACATTTTCCGTTGCCATAAAACATGAGTATGCATTGCAATCAGGAAAATCCAAAGGAAAAAATGGCAACCCCATCTGCAAGAGAAAGAAGATTACTATCAATAATTTATAACCCAAAACTGAACACTATAGTTGAAAGGTTCAAGAAGACTTACTTCACATGCAATCCAGTGCTTCTCTCTCAAACCTATTGCATGAGCCCCCTTAGAGACAAGAGGAGCCCAAAAGGCCTTGACCCAACTCACGGGGAGCACAATGGACCATCTACAAGAAAATAAAACAAACACATAAGAGGTATTAAATATAGGAAAAAAAATAGTAATAAAAATATTTCAAGCACATCAAAAAAATATTTTTTAATCATGTTAGCATGCATTAAACAAATGATACGAATAACAATAATCTGCTGCTAGTGCTACTCATAATGCTTTTCATCATGAAAAAATTCATGATGGATACAATATCTTTATATTCATAAAATAAGTTTTCACCAGTGAAAGGCTGAGTACATGCTGAATCTGCTGATGAAGAGGCCAATCACAGAAAATAAGGATCTTAAATTTGAATTGCTTTCATATTGGCCTTTCCCACATTTTAAGTATGGGCACACCAAAATTTTTAATTAAAACAGAGCTTTCTTGGATGACTGATCATTTTACACTGATGATGCACACAGACTTATTCCATACTTGTAGGTTAACATCCACAGTTATGCACGTGTTAAATGTAGAGTCAAGGATTAAGCACAAGATTTTGTACTGCAATTTTATACTAGTAACACAAAGACGGAGACTTTACTAGGAAAAAGGAATTACCCGATAAACAAGCCCTTTGGGTCATTATTTTTCAAAAGCATAATAGGACAGGATCTTGAGCACTGCACCTTGGTTGGAGTGTTCAACATTCCAAAATTTGAAGCATCAAGGCAAAAGTTTTCCATCCGCAACCTATGTTTTTCCATGCACAATATACTCTCTTCCACAGGGGGACTTACTCCACTGCTACTCTCCCATAAATCATTATTATGAATAATGCCATTTTGTTCAGGTTTTGACCAAAAAGATAAGAGCAACTCCCTGTTCTTGTCTACTATTCTTTCTGATGCAGCAAGCTCTTTAGCTTCAGCTTCTGGTACACTGGACATACCAGTAGAAAGTGACTTAGGAACATCTGCAGTTCTTGTCTCAGACGCTATGCGAGGATCCCAGACTCTAAGTGACAAAATAGCACGAGTACAAAAATCATCCTCATTTTCGGGTATAGAAGACTTTTTAAATTGAGAGTCTATGTTGGACACTACAGCTGAATGTTTCTTCAATTGCTGAGATTTTTCTGAAAAACTGTACAGAAAATCATCCCCCTTAGCCATCTCAAACTTCTTAACTTAATGCAAAATGTTTCTATCTTTGAATTACTCACCAAGTAACAGGATGTAATATCTTTTGAAGGAGCTGAAATGCCTTTAATCCTGATACTTCTAATTTTGCAAGTTGACCTTCAAGTGAAAAACAATTGATCAAGCAGCCCCTCTCATCCATCTGAAGATAGAACAAATGAAACAAAAATAATATCAATATTACAGGAGTATGTGACCTAATACTAGCTGGTTCTCTATTTGACTATCTATGAATCTTGACAGGTGGAAAATCAACTGCTGGAAGACATAAACATCTTGGTGTGACATAGTACAACAAAGTATGATCTTGTTTGAGCATCTTATGACATATATTCTGCATGATGACAGAAAAATTAAAATATCAACATGAATATGTCCTCACAGGTTTTTTTTTTTTTTAAAGTATCATTCACACACAGGTTAGATGTCTAGAGTAATTCAATCACATCCCAGAATAACAAGATATATGTAACATCTATACATATATCTTGATATAGCACTGGTACGCATTATAAACCTGTTTAGCAGGCGCTATGAACTTGGTATAATGTAGAGGACTTCCCAAGTGACACCTTATTGGAGGTTGAAAACTTCAGCCACTGAGTTTCAGTAGGCTTGGATTCCAAAAATATTGCAAATATGATAATCTTATAAAAAAATTTAGAATGTGTACCTCCTTTTGGCAAGCTAATTTTAGAGCATCAAGTCCTTCACTCACAGCAGAAACATGTATCCACACCCAAATTTGGCGAGAGGAAGAACAGCACCCACTACTCTCTGACCTATTGCCTCCATCACTATTATGATTCATAGCATCACCACATCTACTCTCCTGGCAAACAGATCGCCACATATAGGTCACAGGAGCAATTGACTGAGAAACAGGGGCTCCAACATGACGAAGCTACAAAGAAAAAGGAGTTCATATATCTTATTCCTCAAGTAATACTTATTCATAAGAGAGCAGTTCATGAGATTACCTACCATCGCACTTCCATATATGGAGCCAGAAATAACAGAGTGAGAAATTGCTTCAGAAAGAGCTGAAGGGGAAGGCACCATCACCATTTTTAGAACAGACATTAAAGAATCCTGGAAGTATACGTGAAAGATTAGATTAGGAATCTCGCAACAGAATATAATTGCCCTGCAGTTTTATTGGGCTCTTGGTGTTTGAATGACCCCAATGAGAACTGATCAAAGATGTTGCTTCCTTAATCAAAGAGGTCTATTTTAAATTCACAATTTGAATAGAATGAGGAAAGAAACTCTCAACTATAAAATAAAAACTAAAAAATATAAGGAATTAATGTTTACCTCAGGACCCTCCAATTGGACAGCAACATGATAGCTTGCATCATGTACAAGGACCCCTTGTTTAAACCACTTCAAGACTGCCCTAGAACCTCTTCCTCTACACGATAATAAAATTTAAAATCTAAGTGAGCTGGTAATAGTTAGACACATATTGTCCCTCTTATATGGAAGAGAACTAAAAGAAGCTTAAAACACATACACACTGATTTAAAAATTAACAACAAAAAAAAAAAACACACACACACACACATTTTTGTCAATCCATCCAATTCAAGCTCCTCCAGAAAAACTTGATAAACCAAGGAAAAAATTTACATGAAAGTATGAAGTCTCCCAAAATGATAACAGAACAACTAATAATAATGCATTACCCGCCCTGCAGACCCAAAGGAAGGTAGAAACCCCAGAGCTTTGACATTATGAACCGCTTCGTATGCCAGACATGTGTTCTCAACCTCTTCGTACCGTCTCCAGAAGTACAAAATCCTGTTTCTGGATTCATTCGGAGCTCAACTCTCCGACGAACGTGCCGAGGGACCTTCTTCTTATCATCTTTCTCCAAAGCACCATCCTTATTAACTTCTCCTCCTACCTTCTGCCTCCTTCTGCATCTCTTCCTCGCAACTTGATTGTTGAATGCAGTCGTTCTCCGTCTCTTATTCCTCCGAGACCCGAAATTATTATTCAATCGATCCGCTACTATTGAGTGAAGAGCCTCAAGCTCAGGACCTCGAGACTCTGTAAATTTCTTGACGTTGATTTTGCGTGGAGTTAGGCTCGATTGAGAGGGTTTGCTTCCTTCAGATGCCATCATCATTTACTAAAACTTAACTTGCCGAAATTCTGAATCCAAAAGGCCTTGATTTCAGAATCAAAAAATCGGAATGTGGTCAAACTGATAAGATTTAGGCGCAAAAGGCAACAAAAAAAAAAAAAAAAGGGAATCTTTTTTAAACAACCCAAAAAACCGAACCAAGCAATTCCAGCTTTACCTTCAAGTTAACATCGCAATTTTACCAACCAGGCCAGTTTAGTCTCTCACAGTTTAATAAGAAGATAAAAAAAACAGTGCAACAGAGGACTCTGCTACTGTCTCCTTCTCTATTCGACAGTCGACACGAGAAAATTAAGGTTTTTTCCAAAACCTCTCTCTGTTTCCGTTTCCAAATCATTTTATAATTGGCGAAAAAATTATGAGACTGCAAAAATATTATTTAATAGGTAGCAATATTATTTAAAACTCATAAAATATTCCTTGATTTTCCATTGAAAGTATAACATAATAAGTTTACTAAAATCCGATCTAAATAGACAATGGGAACATTAACTAAAATAATAGGCTCAATAGTATACATTAAAATATAGAGAAAATCTTCAAACAGGCATAACCTTTCTCCTTTAAAAACAGCATCCAATTGTAATGTGCCACGTAGACATTTTATTTTCCAACCTTATAACTGCACTACAGAGTAACAATCAGTTTTCCATCTCTCTCATTCCCTAACTCACTCCGAGCTCCAGTTTTTCATCTCCCTCCCTCCCTCCCCTCCCTCTCTCTCTCCCCCACTTCTCTCTCTCACTCCCTCTATCAGCACCATTTGACAGGATAGCAAAAACAAACCCATTTGCAAAGTTATCTTCTCTCATCTTAAAACCCACTTGCAGATAACAGATCGCAAGCTCTATACGCTAAAAACCCACTTCTCCATTGGACAAAAAATCAAATAAATTCCAGACTCCAGCCCAAAATTAAAGAATAGTAAATTCACTACACAACAAAAGCACAAACTAGAAAAAATTATCAAAATTCAATTTCAACTATATCAGATCGTAAGCACAAAATGTTCCAATCAATTGTAGGAAAACACGATGAAGGTGAGTAAAGTCTAAAAAATATTGAGGACAGTGGCATGATTAAAATGTGGAAACATCGACTACCATAACTCACAAATAAAAAGAAAAATGAGGAGAGGTGGGAGAGACCTTATAAAGATTGACGAGATTTGATTAAAAATAAAAAGGGAGTTGCCCATTTGGGACTTTGAGAGTAAAGTGGAACTGAAACAAAGAAGGAATATGCAATTTTTGATCACTTGCAAACACTATATCGGACGAGCTGGAGTTTCGCGGGGCAGGAGGGCTGCGACAGACAAGGGAGTTTCGCCGGGCTGGGGATGTGCGGCGGTGTGGAGTGCAAGGGAGGTGTGGCGCAGAAAAGTGCAAGTGCATTCGGTGGTTTTGCTGAAGCGGTAATTGGGTATTTTATTTTGCTATCGTGCGTAATGTGGTTCATAAAATTTAAATATAGATGACTAACGTGTCCATTTATTATTTGTTGCCGTTGAGTGAGCGAGAATAGTGTAACCATCCAGAAGAGACTCTCTAAAATATACTTTAAATCTAAGAAATATTTTTTTTTTCAGGAATTAAGTCCATGGGTTCATGATTATTCAATTAAATAAAGCCCATATAAATTATAACATAGTGATTTTCTGTAACTAATTTAAAAACAAAAACTTAGTATAAGCACCAAGGCAAGTCCAATACAAAAGACCACGTAAATTAAACAAGTTCAAAACATACACTGTCATGGGCACTTAGTAAAAGCATACTCACATTTAGCCACTGTATACTCAAGTAAGGTTAGAAAATATATTCAATGTGATGAGGACATTTGAGAAGAAGGGCAGCAACATAAATTGTAAATGCCAAGGTTTTGCTAAGGATATCCTCAAAAGTTAACAATTAATAGTGGGTTGCAAATTGCCACGTGCATGGGTTAAAAACTTAAAGGGCCTTGTAATACTATATGCCCATAGGTATATTACGGAAAGACCAAAACTAAAAAGAAGCCTACTGGAAATTACAGAACACCGGAGAGGAAAAGAAATCGTACGATAACAGGGGATTCACCGATAGAGAGAAAGCTGATCGCGTGAAGGGGATTTGCGTGGCTGGCCGAGGCTCATGGTGGAGTCACTGGAGGCTTTTCTGAACATGGTGGCGCGTCAGAGAGAGAGAGAGAGTTTAGAGAGAGAAACTATCAAACGGAGAAACCCATGAGAGGGGAAAGATTCCGGCGTGGGCTTACCGGGAAGGTGTGGGTTCGACGGAACTTGGCTGGCCGGCAGCTTCTGGGGTACTCAGTGGGGGTCCGGCGGCAACAACAACACAGGCCAATAAGTCACTGCCGATGGAGAGAGAGAGTGAGAGAGAGAGAGAGAGGAGAAACGACGGGGAAAAGAAGGGGCTTACCGTCGGCGTAGTCTGTGGTGGATTCCGGCGAGGTGGTGGTCTGGTATGGAGAGAAATTGCTACTGTTTTTGAAGTATGGGAGAGGAGGGGGGCGGCTTGTTGCGAGAGTCGGTTTTGGCTGTGAGGGGCAAAACAATGTGAATAAACTAAGAGGATTTAACCTCGGTTTTGAAATTGAGTTTTGTTATATATATAAGTACAATTACATATTAATCTGTGTATCAATACTAATTCATTTATATTTAAAATTTAAATTAATATTATTTTTAATAAAATCTACTTTTTGATCAATCACATCATATTGGTGTACAGATTAATGCACAATTGTGCTTACAACTATATTTTTCATTTGAAATTTGATTCTGACTATAATTTAGGAAACCGCCCCACTGGGAAATAAACACTGAAAGTAGGGTGCTGAATCGTATTAACGCGTAATATTTGTTAGGGCTAGGGCTGTAAGTTGAACGGTCCGGACCGGAAAAACCGACCGGACCGGTCATTTTTGGACCGGACCGGATGAGTCCGGTCCAGTCCATCCGGTCCGGTCCCGGTCCAATTTTTAAGGGACCGAAGGTATTCGGTCCGGTCCCGGTCCGGGGGTTTTTCACCCCGGACCCGACCGAATAGATTAAAAAAAAAATTATTATTTATATAATAGTTGTATATAATTAATTATATAATTATATATGGTATAAAAAAATATTAATAGTCTAATATAGATTGTAGTTATACTTATACTAATATAGTTATATAAATCACTATAACTAATACTTCAAGGCTTCAACAATAGTTATAGTGACCTATACTAATAGTTTACTATTAATACTAATATACTATCATATGATTTATATAGTTATACTAATCATTATAATTAATATTATGTATAGCTATAGAGTATATTTATCACTATAATTAATATAATTTAATTATTAATATACTTATATTTA
Organism: Carya illinoinensis; assembly: GCF_018687715.1. Lineage (NCBI taxonomy): Eukaryota > Viridiplantae > Streptophyta > Magnoliopsida > Fagales > Juglandaceae > Carya > Carya illinoinensis. Next base: position 22,133,135 of record NC_056764.1, read on the forward strand.
ATTAATATAATTATCACTATATTATAATTTATATAGTTATACTAATCATTATAGTTAATACTTATATAGTTATGCTAAAGCACTGATTCACCACAACTAATATTACTAATATATAGCTATATTAATGGTCTAATACTATTATAATTTATATAGTTATACTAATCATAATAAGTTAATAACTAAATCACTAGAAATATAACTATATATATTTAGTATGAATGTATTATTATATTCTTTAATATATAACTATAATATATAGTAGTAGTATATATTAATATATTATAAGAGTTATAGTATAAATATAATATATAAATTATAATATACTAAATCACTATAACAGTATAACTAATACTAATATATAGTTATACTAATAGTCTAATATTATATAGTTATACTAATCACTATAATTAAAACTAATATATAGCTATACAGTATACTTATATAGTTGTACTAATACTATTAGTATATTATATAGTCTAAGACTCTCAATTTTAATATAGTCTATATAGTTATAACTAATACTAATATTTATATTAATACTAATAATATAGAATACAGTTATACTAACTAACTGATTCAAGTTCAACATAACTAATATTACTAATATAATATAGTCAAATTGAATTACTAATAGTCTAATACTAATACAATTATATAGTTATACTAATTATAAATTCATAATAACTAAATCAATGTAAGTCTATAACTATATTATATATATTTAGTATCAATGTATTACTATATTCTTTAATATATAACTATTAACTATAATACATAGTACTAGTACAACCGATCAAAAAAAATATATAGTACTAGTATATATATTAATGTATTAACATATTATAAAAGTTATAGTATCAATTATAATATATCATATATTTGTAAATTTATAATAGTATTAGTATAGTTAACTTAATATGTAATATGTTAGCATTAAATCACTATAACTACATAGAATATTAGTAATAAGAGTATTACTATTATTTAATATAATATTACATATATTATCACTATCATTACATATATTTATTAGTTATAGTATTAGTACTAGTATAGTTATTAGTACTAATAGACTAATAGTATTAGTTATTAATATTACATATAGTTACATATATTACTATTATTACTATTATTATTACATGATATAGTTACATATATAGTTATCACTATTACTAATAGTAGTAGTGTGTTATTAATATATATAATAGTATACTATATGTATATATATTCAATATGTCACAATATAATTATATAAGTATTAAACAAAATGTCATTGAAAAAAAAAAAAAAAAACTCATAGGGTGGACCGAACGGACCGACCGGACCGTATGAAGTTCGGTTCGGTCTAGGGTTGGAAAACCCTGGACCGAATAGGTCCGGTCCGGTCCATAAAACCTCTCTGGACCGGACCGAATTCACCCCTAGTTAGGGCCGTCCAAAAATCGACTGTCGCCAACTCCAACCAGCAGCCACCGCGCGGAATTGGCCGAAATTGACAGGAAACCGATCAGTGGCAGTGCAATTTATTCAAAACCGATGCGATTCGACCCCGGGTTACATCGTTGAATTGGCCGACGCTAGCTGTCTATTTTTTTTTTAAAATATACCTATCTAAAACGAGGTGTCATTTGAGTGGAATAGCGTCGTTTAAAGTCTGTAGTGATGTGAATCCGCGGGAAGAGAATCCCTTGAACCTATAATTAATTTAAAAACTTATCCAAAAAGGTCAAATTCAAGTCTATGGATGGAGAATTTAGACCCGTTGAGAACTCGTTTCAAGAATCTAGATTATATCAAAATCTAGACCCTTTGAAATCCCATCTCAAGAACCCAAACTACGAGGAGGAATACCACAAAGGTTGTGATTTATCTTTGATAAGTTCAATTAAGAACAAGAGAAGAAAACTCACTCACAATTAAAATTTGAAATAAAATAATGTCTTGAAATGGCTGGTTACATCCTTTAAATCCCCTCCCCAAAACATGATAAAACCCTATACTAAAATTTGAGACCCTTTCTCTCAAAAATACCCTTAGTGAATAGTAACTACAGGTACTGTAACGTGAACTGTGTCATGTTACAGTACTTCTAAACCCTAGTTTAAATAAGTAAGACATATGTGAGTTAAGCATCCTCAAGCCCACTTATTCAAAACTAATAATAAAAATCCTTTAAACAAATTGAAAACCTTAATATCTAAAGGCCATATTTCTAAGTTAAGTCTTCCATAGCTTGTATCAAGTAAATCAAAACTGGTTCTTCTTCTTTCAAGCCTATCTTGAGTATTGGGCTCTTGTCAGCTTCTTCCCAAGTGGTTTGTACTAATTCTTGTATTGCTTCATTGATCTTCTTGGCTTTCGATCTTATAATTAGCCCATCTGGAACTTGCAAAAGATCTTTAAGAGTAGGTCTGCCTTGGTTCCCATCATTCCCCCTCTTCTCAAAAGGATTCGACCTCGAATCTTCACCTACATCAAAAGGAGAAAGATCAGAAACATTGAAGGTAGCAGACACATTATATACTCACATAGGAGATCCACTTTATAGACATTATCATTAATTTTCTCAAGGATTTGGAAAGGTCCATCTCCTCGAGGATGCAACTTAGTCCTCGGATGAGCTGGGAATCTTTCTTTGCGCATGTGAACCCAAACCCAATCTCCAGGTTCAAAGATGACACGGCTTCGCCCTTTATTGGCTTGGGAAGCAACCCTTTCATTCTTTTGCGCAATTTGAAGCCGTACCCTCTCATGGAGTGACTTCACCAACTCTGCATTCTTTTGTCCATCCAAGCTACTCCTTCGAGATAAAGCATCAGCAACAATGTTCTCCTTATCTTGCTTGTAACAGATGACATATGGAAATGTCTCAATGTATTCCATCCAACGAGCATGCTTTTTATTCAACTTACCTTGACCCTTGAGATGCTTCAATGATTCATAATCGGTGTGGATCACAAATTTTCTAAGCCATAGGTAGTGTTGCCAAGTCTCCAATGCACGAACAAGTGCATAAACCTCTTTGTCATAAGTAGGGTACTTGAGTGAGGCCCCACTTAACTTTTCACTGAAGAAGGCTATGAGCTGCCTATCTTGCATCAAAACAGCTCCAATCCTTATACCTGAGGCATCACATTCAATTTCAAAAGTTTTGTTAAAATCAGGTAATGCTAGCACAGGTGCAAAGCACAACCTTTCTTTAATGGTGGCAAAAGCATTCTCTTGAGTAACCCCCCAATGAAACCCAACATTCTTTTTAATGACTTCAGTGAGTGGTGCAACAATGGTGCTAAAGTCTTTAACAAAACGCCGATAAAAGCTAGCTAAGCCATGAAAGCTTCTTACCTCAGTGATGCTCTTTGGCATTGGCCACTCCTTGATGGTCTTGACTTTCTCTTCATCCACCTCAATACCCTTTGTACTAACAACATATCCAAGAAAAACAACTCTTTCCATGCAAAAGGTACATTTCTTGAAATTAGCATACAACTTTTCACATCTCAACACATCAAACACACATCTCAAATGCTCAATATGCTCATTTAAGTCCTTGTTGTACACTAGGATATCATCAAAATACACAACCACAAACTTGCCAATGAATGCACGTAGGACATGGTTCATCGATCTCATGAAAGTACTGGGCGCATTTGTAAGTCCAAATGGCATAACTAACCATTCATAAAGGTCATACTTGGTCTTAAAAGCAGTTTTCCATTCATCACCCTCTTTCATTCTAATTTGATGGTACCTACTTTTAAGATCAATTTTACTAAAAATACGAGAGCCATGCAATTCATCAAACATATCATCTAATCTAGAAATGGGATGCCGATACTTTACCGTAATATTGTTTACCGCCCTGCAATCAACACACATTCTCTACGTTCCATCCTTCTTTGGCACTAATAACACTGGTACTGCACATGGGCTCATGCTCTCCCTCACGTACCCCTTGCTCATCAAGTCCTCAACTTGCCTCTGAAACTCCTTTGTCTCCTCTGGATTACTCCTATAGGCTGGTCGGTTTGGAATAGCAGCTCCAGGTACAAAATCAATCTGATGCTCAATGCCTCTAATGGGTGACAACTCATTAGGCGTCTCATCTGGGAATACATCATTAAACTCCTGCAACAAGGAAATAACCAAACTAGGAAGAGACTGGTGAGTATCATCAAGAGTAAGACAAGATTCTTTATAGACAAGAAAAATTATAGGGCGATCTGCGAAGAAAACCCTGTTAACCTCACTCTCTTTGGCATAGAAACTCACTTTTGTCTTTCCTTTCCTCTCTGCAGACTCTCTTTCTTTTTTCTCTCGTGGCTCTACTCTTTTTTCTCTACTCTCAGCCACATCTCTACTTTCTTTTTTACTCTTTTTGTTGCGCTTATTTTCACTATCACTCTTTCTTTTCTGTTCAATCTCTTTTTCGCTCATTCTTTTTTTATCACTCTCATTTTCACTCTTTATTTTTTGATTACTCTCATTTTCACTCTTTCTTTTTTGATCACTCTTATTTTCACTCTTTCTTTTCTGAGCAACCTCACTTTTCAGTTTCAGCTGGTCTTCATAGACCTAGCTTGGAGTTAAAGGAGCAAGATTGATTGTTTTGTCCTCCTTTACAAAGTTGTACATGTTTTTGAACCTATCATGTGTCACCCTCCTATCATACTGCCACGGCCTCCCCAACAAAATATGGCCAGCATGCATAGGCACAATATCACAAAGTACCTCATCCTGATACCTCCCAATTGAAAAATGAACTAATACTTGTCTATCCATCCTAACTTTCCCACAATCATTCAACCACTGCAATTTGTATGGTCTAGAGTGTTTTAAGGTTGGTAAATTCAATTTCTCAACCAAAGTAGTGCTAGCCACATTAATACAACTCCCTTCATCAATGAGCATACTACATACTTTACTGTTGACGTGGCATCTAATATGGAAAATGTTCTCTCTTTGTTGCTCGGCATCATCCACCTTAATGTGTGTGTTGAGAGCACGCCTAGCAGCAAGAGACTCACTCACAGCGTATATCACTTCTTCGTCATCACTAGCATCAACCAACTCGGGCACTCCATCATGATCATCCTCACTCTCAGTCATCACCTTCCCATTGTCACGCATAATCATCACTCGCCTATTTGGACATTGAGAAGCAATGTGCCCTGAACCCAAACACTTAAAACATTTAATATCTCTATTCCTTGAAGGTTGAGATTCTACCTTGGCTTTGCTGCTAGGTCCCTCATCTTTGCCCTTAGGTGGTTCAATCTTTCTCTTTGCTTCAGCAGGATCATTCCTATCTCACTTTGATTTCCAGGTAGTGTTAGAAACCGAAGTGTACCTTGCTGTCCATTTTCTCTTTAATTGCCTCTCCACCTTCATAGCCATGTGCACCATGTCCTCTATCTCCACATAATGTTGCAATTCAATCACATTGGCTATATCTCTATTCAAACCACTCAAAAATCTAGCCATGGTGGCCTCTTGGTCCTCCTCTACATTAGCTCGAGTCATAGCCACCTTCATCTCCTTATGGTAATCCTCCACACTTCTAGACCCATGTGTAAGATTTTGGAGCTTTTGATAAAGGTCCCTATAGTAGTGACTAGGTACAAATCTCCGCCTCATGAGAGCTTTCAACTCTCACCGTGTCTCTATAGGCCTTTCATGATTCCTTCTCCTAGTGGTCACTAATTGATCCCACCAAATAATAGCATAATCAATGAATTCAATTACTGCCAACTTTACTTTCTTCTCCTCAGAGTAATTATCACAATCAAATACCAAATTTATTTTTTTTCCCACTCTAGATGAACCTCTGGGTCAGTTCTACCTTGGAAAGATGGTATTGTCATTTTGATGCTCCCCAATTCCCTATTGACACCATCCCGACTCCTTAGGTTCCCCTCAAATCTTCTTTCACGCCTAACTCCTCTATGTCTACCCAACCCAATTTCAGATGTTAGGTCTTCCTCATCCTTATCATCTCCTTCATTCTCATATGCATTTTCAACCCTAGGCGCACGTTGCCTCCGATTTCTTCCACCTTGCAAATTTTTAATCTCTGCTTGTTGTTGATTCATCCTATCCTCCATTTGTCCCAATAGCATATTCATCCGCTCAAACTGTTATTGCATGGCTTGCAACACAAATGAGTTATCTGCTATTTCCTTGGGTGATGAGCCACTGCAGTGAGACATTGTAATGTGCAGCAAAAAGAAAATGTTAGCAGAAAAAGAAAGGACCTCACACGCTCCCTTACGTGTTTACACTCAAATTATGGCACTTCACTCGTGTTTTACTCTGAATTGACTTTTTCTTTTCGATAATAATCTCACTCTCTTGCCTTTTACCTAGAGTTTTCCCACTCAAGTTCTTTCAGAACTAATTGAACTCAATCAAGACAAAGCAACCTTGTTTAATCCTAACTAGCAATTAAATTCAAAAAACAAGAACAAGAGAAACACGGAAGGAAAGAAACGACACGAGAATTACGGAAATTATACGAATGGAAGAGTGACTGTAACACAAGATACCAACTATAATGAAGGATACACAACCCCTATGATGAAAGGCTCAAGAAAAAAAAATTTGGATTTTTCTACGCTTTTTTTTTTGGACGAATTTTTTTTTCTTTTATTTTATTTTCTTTTCTTTTCTCAACAATTCAACCACAAACAGAAATATTCAATTGGGATAATCAAACAATTGAATTCAAACACATAAAAATTGACAAGGAAATAGATGAGAATCAATGAAACCATAGAAATTTCAACCCTAAATGGAAACCTGGCTCTGATACCAAATGATGTGAACCCGCGGGAAGAGAATCCCTTGAACCCATAATCAATTTGAAAACTTACCCAAGAACGCCAAACTCAAGTCTATGGATGGAGAATTTAGACCCGTTGAAAACTCGTTTCAAGAACCTAGATTATATCAAAATCTAGACCCGTTGAAATCCTGTCTCAAGAATCCAAATTACGAGGAGGAACGCCACAAAGGTTGTGATTTACTTTTGATAAGTTTAAGAGTTCAATTAAGAACAAGAAGAGAAAACTCACTCACAATTAAAAGTTGAAATAAAATAATGTCTTGAAATAGCTGGTTACATCGTTTAAATACCCTCCCCAAAACATGATAAAACCTTAGACTAAAATTTGAGACCCTTTCTCTCAAAAATGCCCTTAGTGAACAGTAGCCGCGGGTACTATAGCGTGAATTGTGTCATGCTACAGTATTTCTAAACCCTAGTTCAAATAAGTAAGACATATGTGGGTTAAGCATCCTCAAACCCACTTATTCAAAACTAATAATAAAAATCCTATAAACAAATTGAAAATCTTAATGTCTAAAGGCCATATTTCTAAGTCAAGTCTTCCACAGCTTGGATCAAGTGGATCAAAACTGATTCTTCTTCTTTCAAGCTCATCTTGAGTGTTGGGCTCTTACTAACTTCTTCCCAAGTGGTTTGTACTAATCCTTAAATTGCTTCTTTGATTTTCTTGGCTCTCGATCTTATAATTGGTCCATCTGAAACTTGCAAAGGATCTTTAAGAGTAGGCCTGCCTTAGTTCCCATCATGTAGTTTAAAAACAAAAAAACTAAATGAAAAGATGTAGTTTGGCGGTGCCGTTTCATTTTAGAGTTTAAACACTCTCGTGCACTACATTTGTGATACCCCCAACTCTCACGTACGGACACATGGAAATCGAAGCGTCCGGATGATGACAACACGGGTTACCATCCTATCGCCAAGTGCCAAGTGTGTGTGTACATGCAACAAGTATAAATAAAAACACGTAGCGGATAATAAAAGTCTTATAACTAAGTACCAGAATTTTTATTTAAATACAAACTCGTTTAAAACACACATAATAAAATATTACAAGTCTCAAATATTGTTTTAAAATCAAAATACAAGGTATAAAAACTAGTAGAGATATTTTTTTGACATAAATAACTCCAAATCAAAACTCTGGCGGAGCCGCCTCCTTGGGCTCAGCCTCCTCCTCCTCCTCAACATTTGCATCAAAATCTACGGTATCAAAATGGTGCCGCAAGTAAGTAATGATCCAAACGCTACAAGATAAGAATATATTAAACTCAACAATATGCATAAAAGAATGACAAATGCACATATCCTACCAATCCACATTTTTGCACGCACGCCAAAAATCTCATTTGGCCCCAAAAACAATTTTCTTTCCAACTCACGCCAAAAGTCTCATTTGGCACAAAACCAATTCGAATCAATATCCAAATATCCGAATGCATCATGACCTCCTGTAGGGGTCATCTGCACACCCTGGCTCCCTTTGTCACACCACAGGTAACGACCATGAGTGTGACTTCGTAACAAGCGATGCCCAGTTTCGCGCCCAGCACGTACGTAGCCAAGCATCTTCTAACCCCCGCTAGCAGAGGGGCCACGGAGTCGGTACGAGAGCGTTATCATCCCGCCCGCTCCCGTTGTCGCCCAGCGACAACTCAGGAGATATCACTCAGTATGTTACGCTCCTGAGTGACTAGAGGAGCTCCACCGAGATAATACATCATCTCGGCTTGGGGTCGTGATACACACGCACCCGAAAATCTATTTACACTGATAAAACCAGTTTTTCTCAATTTAACACATGCACATGTATGCATCATGCAATGCACACCTCAAGAAAAATTTATCCAACAAATCACAATATCAACAATAAACAAACAATTCCGTCCTCAAATCCATCCGACCCCCGACTCCTCGGACTCAGTCCGAAATAACCAACCACTCAATGAATTTATTGTAAAATTAATAATATATTTAAATCTAAAATAGAGTTTGGAAAATACTTACAACGCTATATAATAATTTTCGAAGGATCAAGGAGCTGCAAACGGCGAAGACAAAGCAACGTAACAGTGTAAAATATACTGTGGCTGTGCATTGTAAAATACCACTTTTGAATGGGGACGAGCCAAGACTTGGGATTGATAGAGAATGACCTAGAGGTATTTATGAAACTAGTGGAACTGAGAATGGGCCGTGGGTGTAGGAGGAAATGGCGGTGGAAGTGAAAAAGGTTAAACGAAGATGAGCTGGTGGGGGCTGCTCTGCCAATGGATTGGAGCTGGAAATAGGTGGTTTAGGACAGTAAGAGGTAGTTGATGATGTGGTGAAGAGGTGGTGGCCGGAGGTGGAGCGATGGCGGCGAAATGGCCCAAAAATCGTGTGGCTTGGAGGAGCTCGTGGCGGCTAATAGTGGCTCGGATGGAGGTGAAACTTGGTAGGGAGGTGTGCCGGCCGGAGGGGAAGATTTCTGGGTGGGTGGTGTTGTACACGTCACGGGCAAGCGGTGGCACTGGGCGGAGCAATGAAAACGGCAAAAATGAAAGGAAAATGAGAGACGCACACGGGAGAGGTCCGAAGGAGAAAGAACAAGAAAAAGAAAAAGAAAAGATGGGAAAAAGAAATGAGGTCCAGTCCTCACCTTTGAAGTCCAGAAATTGATCCGACGAAAACAACTTTAAAAGTTATAAAATGAATAAAATAATTTAAACACCACATCAAGCTAAAATATAATAAATAACTAGTAAAAACTAATAACATAATTTTAGATCAAAAAACAAACTAAAATAAATTACACAGCAATTTAAATTCAAAACGATAATTAATATTAAGAAAGCTCTACAAAATAAATATCACAACTAAATAAATCTAATTAAAATACGATAATTTAAAATAAAAGAATTAATATTTTAATTAAATTAAAATACTCTTTTAATGAAAATACACGTAAAAATGGGGGTATCACAACATCCATCTTCTTCTTCTCGCCCTTACTTTGCAATTCGCAGCCTTCACTTCTAGCCTCCCTCTCCTTCTTCTCTCCTCCACTTCGCAGCCGCCCTTTTCTTCTTCTTCTCCTCGACTTTACCTGATGGGTCCTAAGACGGATTGAGTCTTAAGGATAAATTATAAGATTAAGAGCTAAAAAGATCAAGAAAATAATGCAAAAATTTGTACAATTCACTTGAAAAGTGTCTAGCAAGAGCCTTTGACTTAATTTTGGTTTTCATAGGTGAGTTTTCAAATTGATTGTGAGTTCAAGGGATTCCAGTTCTGTGGGTTCACATCATCACCTCAACACCGTTCCACTACGAGTCTACGACCTCCACTCTCCACTTGGATCTTCTTCCGTTGTCGTCCCTCTCTCCCTCCATCCAACTTTAACCCACATTCTTTAGCAGTTTCAGTCAGCATTTCTCCCTTAAATTCACGTCGGTTTCGATTTCAGTTTTACTAAAAAACCGCACTAAAGGAGTCGATTTTCACCCCTAGTATTCATGTCATGCCAAGACGTATATATTATATCACATGGGTAAATCCAAACCCGACACGTTAAGTTTATCGTATCAAAATATCAAAGATTAACAAGATCCATTAACATAAAAAGTCGTGTCGTGTCAACCTATTTCAATCTGTTTATAATGGATTGAATAGATCCGAAATTAACTAGTTTGACTTTATTAATTTTAGTATAATTTTATATAAATATTAAAATCACAATATCTATAAAAATTATACCAACTACAAGTCCAAAATTACAATCTAAACAATAAAAATATCGAAATTAAAATTCTAAAAATATTACTTTTAGGTATAAGGGTATAATTGTAACTTTAACTTTCTTAATAAGTTATAACGTATCAAAACGTGTTGACCCGTTATCAACCTGTTAAACAATCATATCTTAACGGGTTAACCCTTTTTTATCCGAATCCTTTTAGACTAAACTCAAACCCGTTATTATCATGTCGTGTTTGTGTTGGGTTAATGATTAATGATAAGGACAATGTTAGGGATCCCGCTGGGGGATCCCGTTAACTTGTCCCACTGAACCTTTTTTTTTTTTTTTTGAATTTTTTTTACAGAAAGATTAAGAAAATTATATTTAATTATATTGTGAATTTTATTCATTTTTTAAAAATATTTAAAAGTGTTAAAAAATGATATGAAAAAAAAAACACTTTTAAATATTTTTTTCAAATCATTTTTTAACACTTTTAAATATTTTGAAAAAATGAATAAAATTCACAATATAATTAAACAACATTTTCTTAATTTTTCTGTAAAAAAAAAATTCAAAAAAAAATGAGCGGGACAAATGAACGGGATCCTTATCATTTCCCTAATGATAAAGATGATATGCATGCAATGATATGCTAAAAAATCTGTAATTAGTCTTCGATCCAGATTCCTCAACATTTTCAAAAAAACTTTTGTTGCACTTGTTGTTTCAAAGAATATTTTCACTTTCTCATTTTAAAAATATGGAATTTTGAAAGAAAACATTTCGTACCTCATTGCTTCCAAAAATCTTAACATTTCATCGTTATTAACATACGTATGGTAGCAACATGATCCCCCATATGCACCTGAGCACTTGCCGGTAACTATAATACAACTCATGTTAACACTACTTTTTTGTTTGCAGACATAATTCTCAATACATTGGTAACAGAACATAACATCAAAATATCATAACATGTACACCCACCAGCCTTAGGTGTCATAACATTTGAATTCGCTCCGACATTCTTTAAAAAGAGCCCATTCGAAACCTGTTTATTATTCTTCATCAATTTAGGGGTTACCACTTCATTCTTAAATACTTCAGAGTAGATAGAGGAGTTCCACTAATATAATTACCCATCCTAACCTTTGGGGTCATGATAAAAATTATTTTTATGATATACTTGAAAAATGCATTTCATGACATGTGCATATGCTGTAAGCTTTTATGTGAAAATGACATTTATCGATGCAATATGGTAAAATGGTGAAAAATTCACATGTTATGTAAGAAGTAATCAAATGTTCAAAATGATATTTAATATGAATTTGGCATTTATACAATAATTATAAATAAATTATCTAAGAGTAAGTTAGAGGCTAACTTACAAACTTCCCGAGTTTGGAAATATCGTAATGGCTGAAATCAAATTCATACTAAATTAGGATTTATACCACTATGGAAAATGTTAATAATCGAAAGGTTTCAAAGATGAGTATTTACAAAAATAACCCTAAACTCTCAAAAATTGCCATTGAGGCCTTAATTTTTCATTATTTGCAAACAAACCTCAAAATTTAATTAAGCTTCATGGATCTCATATTTTTTATATTCTAAAAAAATCTATACCCTTAGAATTATAAAATCCAAAGTGGAACTAGCTCAAACATACACAACCCGTGGCATGTATTCTAGTTGATACTTAAGTGTACTTTCAACTATTGATCCTTATGAATGCATGCATATATAATTGTCTTAAATCACAACTAATCACTATAGTCCTTAATGACATGATAAAAAACAAATTCTTGGGTGAGCAAGTTCATCCCAACACCTAAATCATGACTAAAAACCTTAATCTTCACTAATCCTTCATTAATCAATCATGATGCTCTTAACCTAAATCATAAAGGCATGCTTTCAAAATTCCACCAAAAAATGTATTTTTATTCTTATCCCAATCATAATGCTTTCTAAATGCTTAATGATCAATCCTAGGTGAATAAATCAAAACTTCATGCTCTAATCATAATTTAAATAAAAACCAAGCATGTTTGATGATCAACACAATGCAAAATCAAAACTCTATAATTCTATGCTTCTAATTTCAAAATCAAACATTCAATGATAATTTTAAGACATTAATAAATCAAATCATAAAATTCTAAAACATGCCATAACCAAAATTTTCACTTAAAACAATTTAAACTCATAAACCATTACACGGTTTTAAATTAAACATGATAACTTTTTCTAAACTCAACCAAAATTCATTTCAACACTTGAAAACGAGACTTGACATGTAAACTAAGATCTAGGGAAAGAAAACTTAGAATTTTCGTGGCACATTAAAGCTTTCAATACAAGAACACCAAGAACTCTCGATAACTTCACTCGATTTCACTCTCTTGCTCACTAAGGGGAGAAATGCTCTCAAGACTCAAGAGAAGGCTGGGAGAAGAGGTGTGGAGGAAATGAGGGGGTGGAGGAGCTTTTTATGGGCAGCAAGGCAATGAATGTGAGTGGTGGAGGTGGGAGGTAGAGTGTTGATTGCATTTTCCATATTTTTCATGGTTTGGTCAGCTAAATAGTGACCTAAAGTGTCACCATTTCATCATGGGAAATAGCTAGAAGACATCCATGGGTGCAGGAGTTGTTTGATTCAGATTTTTGAAATAAAAATCCACAAGACAAGCAAGCCATAGTCGAAGGTTTTGGGTTTTCTTCAAAGCTATCCAGACTTTGATCCCTCCTTTGTCCCATCCTCTTGGTCCGGTTTGTGGGCATAATTACCATCATTGAGTGCCTTTCTTAGGTGGGTAAAATGGCATGAGTTGTGGCGTGGGTTGATGGCTCAGCCATGGGCAGAAGTGAGGTTGAAATTCAACCATCTTGGTTCTCATCCAATTAGTGCCCAAGGTGAAATTGGTTTTGGTGTTTTGGTTTGGTTCTTGAAACCAAATTCGCCCAAGGCTTGGTCTGGGTTTAAAGGGGTCTCATGAGGTATTTAAAGACCATATTGCCATTGAGAAAAAGGCACAAAAAGATTAGACTTAAGGGCAAAACAGTCCATTGCACACAAAGGGCACACATGTGTGCCAATTGGTGTAGTTTGGGGTTTGATATGTCATATCTCTTAATGACATGCATGGAGGATTATCTAGGGCCTAATATGATCTAAGAATGATATAAATGAATAATAAAACAAGAAAATTTTAGATAAAAATGGCTAAAAAGATTAAGAAAGAAAATTAAACTCAAAATAAGGTTTAAAGATCACTAATCATGAGTAAGTTGATTAATGGTTCTAGCCAAATTTCAAAACTAATTTGTGTTCAAGGAATCACTTAGGGTGTACTATGGGCTCGAGGAAACCCAGGGTCTGGTGTATTGGGCTTCAATTTGAAGAGTGATAAGAAGCAAAAAAAAGCTTTAGGCTTTGTTGGGCTTAAAAAGCCCATGAGTGTGAATTGATGGTTCATGGGCTTTGGGTATTGAATTGATGGGAGGCCTTTGTTCCATATTTGTGGGGCCTATCTATGGCCTCAAAGGCCTACTAAGTTGGGTCCTAAACATTGGGTATTTTCTCAATTGGGCCAACGTTTTGAATCTTAATAAGTTAGGCCCAATAGCCTTATGCTTACTAAGTTGAGCCTATTATCTTAGGTCTAATAAGTTAGGCCCATAGTCTTGTGTTCAATAAGTGAGGCCTAAAGTCTTATGCCTTCCAAGTTGGGCCTAAAGCCTTCACTCTTACTAAGTTAGGCACAATGGCTTTATGTCCTTTACAATGGGCCTATTTTCTAGTATCCTCCAAGAAAAGTTTAAAACTTCATATCTCCCAAGTTGGGCCTAAGGTGTTTTAATATTTTATCTTTAGCCCATCACATCCTTATTGAATTAGAGCCCTAAAGTCTTATGTCCATCAAGTTGGGCCTAAGGCCTTAGTGTCTCTCCTAAACCTTTATACCCTAAGAGCTTGGGCCCTTAATAAACCAATCTCTTGAGCCTTCCTGAATCCATCAAAATTTAACCCAAATTACTTAGTCTAATAAGGTGGCAAAATATCCAATATGCCAATTGTCTTTCTAACATTGGCCTCTTGGCACCTTTTTTCAAAATTAATTAAGCATTAAAATTTTTCTAAAATAATACTACTAAACCGGTCAAAATCTATAAATTTCATTTTCCTCAAAATAAATTTTGCACTAGAATCTTAATAATTCTAACTAAACCCAAAGTATACAGTTTTCTTGCCAACTCAAAAATCTAAAAATTATCTTATTCTCAAATAGCCAAACTCCTAATTAACTAGGATTAAGACTACTAAGATCAAGGCCTAAATAGCTTTTTAGGTGGGGTGTTACAGCAAGGCTCTTGATTTTCTTATGGCATAGCTGTTGTGTAATGACCGACATGAAGGGCTGGTGGAAGAGAAAATAAATACACAAAGGTTTCAGCATTTAAGCAAGGCAGGTTTGGAAGACATATCTCAACTTAAAATTCTCATCTCATTATTATAACTTTTCTAAATTTTTATATAAAATATAACAAAATATTTCAAAACAAGAAATAGGCTGAAGGCGGTTTAGAAAGGGCGGAAGACTAGCGAATAAAATCACAGTAAAAAAAATAAATATATATACATTCTCTGTAGAAATCCCAATGGAGGTAGAGAAGATGTGCATGGGCTCAAATACGAGTCTGGATGTTGGGTAATCGGCTGGGGATTTTTTTCTATAGCCTTAGAGTCTAGATCTTTACGCATATAAATATCGACTAGGCCCATTTAATGGGCTAAGTCACTTACTAAGTTTAGTAGCCCAATATTAACATCGAAATTGAATCCAACTCATCATATAATAATTTTAGACTTATAAAATAATTATTAAGCTCAATAAAATTATTGATTGACCAAAATAAATTTTAGATCCATAATTATCCAATAAATTGCAATTGAGTTTTTTAATATAGCCCATCAATTGTATTTTAGGCCCAATAAAATCGTTCTTATATTTATTAGACGGGATGGTTACAAGACATGTGGTGTAAAGTATTAAAGCTTCCATGTAGAATTTCTTTTAACACAAAATACATTGTCGCGTGGAAAATCATTTTATCTGCTTAAAAGAGAAATGCTACAAAGGAAGCTTTATATCATTTATTTTCATTTAATTAATATGTGATTTATTATTTTTATATTTTTATTTTAATATTTTATGTGTGTTTAAATATAAAAAAAAATGATAAATCACATATTGATTAAGTATAAGTATGTAATGAAAGATTTTCTTATAATATTTATCTACTAAAATTTAAAAACCTAAGAGAAAATGTAAATAAAAAATAAAAAAGATAGGCAGCGGGGCGGGCCGGCGGCAAGCTATCACTTAGGGGCTAATCAAGCTACCCCATGGAGGCCCCTAGACCCAGGCCATCATATGATGGCATAATTCTATCGGAAAACTCTTGTTGCAGGCCACTTGCGGACGGATTCGCACACCAGGCTGAAGTGGACATTAATGAAACGGTGAGTTTTATTCTAAGCGGAAAGATGAATTTGACAAACCAGCTGCACTCCTTTCGTTATTCACTTTTTCCACCTTTTTCGTTTTTCACTTCTCCTCTCACCTCTCAGCTCTCATCCCTGTTCTGCACCTCTCACCTCTCACCTCTCACCTCTCATCCCCGGTTTGACAAACTTCTCCTCTCACCTCTCACCTCTCATCCCCGTGTGAGCAAAGGGAGAAAATCCTCCCCATCTCAAAACCCCTTTCATCTCTGAAGGTTTTCAGATGTCGCTGCGGTAAGCCGGATTTCCCTACGGTAGATCTATGCAGTTCGGGAAACCCTAAATCATAATAGGTCTCTCTCTCTCTCTCTCTCTCTCTCTCTCTCTCTCTCTCTCTCTCCTGCTTTTGGTTATTCGATCGTTAACATTGGTTATATATTGATGTTTTGCTTAATCGATCTGCATTTGGCCTAGGGTTTTCTGTTGGACTTGGCCTAGGGTTTTATTTTTTTGGGGTTTTTTGTGTTTTCGTTGTTAGAAGCCCCTAATCTGTTCGAAGATGTTATTTAGGAATGCTGTGAGAAAATTAACATGATTTGTATACATTTTATTGATCTGTACATGCTGTTGGACTTGGCCTAGGGTTTTATTTTTTTGGGTTTTCTGTTTTTTCCTTGTTAGAAGCCCCTAATCTGTTAGAAGATCTTATTTAGGTTTGCTGTGAGAAAATTAAGATGATTAGTTGTAAATTTTCTCGATCTGTACATGCTGTTGTACTCGACCTACGGTTTTTTTCTTTTTGGGTTTGCTATGTATTCCTTGTTAGAAGCCCCTAATCTGTTCCAATATGTGTTTTAGATTTGCTGTGAGAAAACTAACATCATTTTTAGTAGATAATATCGATCTGTACATGGTGTTGGATTGTAATAGGCAACTTATTTTTATTTTTTTTTGGATTTGAGGAATTGTTAGAAGCCCCTAATCGAGTTTTAAGGATACCCATGGATTTGGATTTGTTTGGATTTGTTAGGATTTGTTTGGATTTGTTTTTAGTCCTGTGAATTGAAGGCAACAAAAAGTAAGTCTGATTTCCAATATCTAGCTCGAGTTGCTTTGTTTTTTCTGAATCCATTTGGGTATTTTCCATTTGTGGTTGTTTTATCTTTTTACATATAAAATATCTTGTACTATTATGAAATATATATACATATACATATACATATACATATCTTGTAAAATGAATGTGTTTGTGTATATAAATAATATATAAATAGATAGATCATATTGTAATAAGAACAATATGATGAGAATCAATCACTATAAACTAAGCTTTAAAATCATTGTCAGGTGGATGAGTGGGATTGGGAATATGGGATAAAGATTTGTATCCAAGGCTTGAGGCCATATGGTTATGTTATAAAGTTCAATGATAGATGGTCCCATGAGTTTGGCCCTTCAATCTTTTTAATATGTTCCCTCATCAATAATCTATACGCCCACCAATATCTGCGTTCTTCATATCAATTACATTTTCTGTTTGAAAATATTGTAGCTTAGACTGCCACTTCTTGAATTTTTAGAAATAATCTGTGTAGTTTTAGAATGTGTATGTCTCATACATTCCTTTAAAACAATAGTGATTTTTTTGTAACTTTTTTATAATCAAGTTTACTTTTATAATGTCTTTGATGTTAGAGATTTGCACTTCCTAAACATATATAGCATTATTTCTTGATTTGTTTAGAATTATAGAAACAAATCTCGACTTTACAAGTTACTTTTGTAAAGTATGTGCGCGCTGGGATGTGTACACCATCATAGTAGATGAACTAGTTTATTTATGTTCAGAGTTCCATACTTTCTGCATATAGCAGTATGTGAAGTGAAGTGAAGTTTTCATTTTTACAAGATACTTTTGCAAAGTATGTGTGCACTTGGATGTGGATACCATCATAGTAGATGAACCAACTTTTGCTAAAGCATTGAACACACCTTTACACTTCACTTCAACTTGGGGCACACATAGACTAACTCCTTTTGCACTTGATTTTTAAGGATTAAACTCAGCTCCCCTTCGGCTGGATTAAACTCAGCTAACCTTTTTAAGGATTAAACCATCTCACCTTTTTTTGAGTAAACTCTCTTCTAAAAGAAAAAAAAAACTTCTAAACCCCAACAGAAAACAATGAATGAAAAACACTATTTTTTTTTAGTAACAGCATACTGTATCGTTGATTGGGAACATGTTATCTGAGGGAGATAAGGTATCATCGTCAGTTTCTTCATCTTCTATTTCATATCATACTTTGAGAAACAACCCAATTTGCAATTGTGGGTCAACTGCTTCACTTAAAACATCGAACACGCCAAGAAATCCGGGCCGATCCTTCTTTGGGTGTTCAAAGTACAATAAGAAGGTACAAAAATCAGTTATTGTATACTTTTCCAGTACCAATTTCAGATTGACTACATGTTTTGATAACATTCTCAATTGTTTGTTTGTTTGTTTGTTTATACAGGGATTACCACATTGCAACTTTTTCATATGGGCAGATAGTGGTAAGGAAATAGAGAATGACCCTATGAAAGTAGAAATTGAGATTTTAATGAAGGAAGAGCTCCAGAAAACACATGAAGAGGTTCGGAAATTATTGCAACTGTTTCGAAGAAGAGAGGAAGAGGTTCAAACAAGAGAGGAAGAGGTTCAAAAAATGATGGAAGAGGTTCGACGTTGGATGGAAGAGGTTCACCTAAGAGATGGCAAAATTGTCAAGAGGGAGGTGGAAGTCCGGCGTCAACGCACACATATTCGTAAATATTGGGCAGTTTCTATTTTACTTTATTTGTACTTGATACGATCGCATTGAGTAGCCTAACTTATCTGGAAACTCAATAAACCAAATCTGGACTTCCTTGTTCAGATTTGGTTTAGAGTACTTTGGGACGTTGTGACATCTGTGCATAAACTGTGTTTTGTATAAATCTATGGAAGAGGTTCAGTATTTTGGAACTTTTGGTACAACACTTTTGAATAAGTGTTGTAATTTGTATGTGGAAATTGAAGTTTAGGGTTCTGGACAGGTCTGGCTATGAATGTAGCAATCTGGAAATTTTTTGTATAAGTCTGAACAGTAGTTCAGATTTGGTTTAGAGTACTTTGGGACTTTGCCTTATTTGTGCTTGAACTGTATGTTGTATAAATGTAGATATATGTTGACTATTTTGAAATTTTTGGGACAACACTTTTGTAAAAGTGTTGCAATTTGTATATAGAAATTGATCATGAATAAATCTGGACAGGTATGGCTAGTTTAAACCAAATCTGGAAATTTTGAGTATGTGTATAATGATGGACAGGTCTGAAAACATCTGAATGTGCTGTGTTGGTAGACATAAATCTGGAAATTGTGCTATGTTGCTGGATATGCTAAATCTGGAAATTGAGTGAATGAACCGTCCAAAACCCAGCCCAGAAATAGCATATACTGAATGTGACAAAAAAATGGAAATTCTATTACTTTCCTTACACCCGAGAAAGAAATTAATGTTACAAGTTCACAAGTCAATACACAAACATGTCCATCTCGGCTCCAGTATTTTGGGTGTGATGTGAATCCCACTTAGAGACATCTTTCAATTTACTAACAAAACCTATAGAAGCCGTATAACATATGGGTGATCTTTTGGAAATTGGTTGCTGCACCTGAATTGACCAAAACTGCTCAAGTGATAGCAACAACCTGTGAATGGCTTCAGGACCCCAACAAAATGCAGTAAATCCGGGTACCATGCAAAAAAATATTTGTCATTCACATGGGATAGAATTCACAGTATCCATCAATTACATGAACCTCTTCCTCTAGTAAGCTAGATATATATCAAACCATAATTTACAACAAGAGTCCACCCTATGATAAATAATTACAACAGCTTCTTTACACCAAAAATAAATACAACAGCTTCAATACACCAAAAATAATTACAACTTCTCCACCCATCAAATGCCTAATTGCAAAAACTAAAGTCCAAAAATATTCAATGTCAATGATTACAAAAATAATATATCCACCCATCAAAAAATATTTACTCAAAAGTTGGATTTGCCTCAGCCTATCTCCATGGTAATCTGTTGAATACCATAGTGCATATTGGTGGTTTAAGTTGAGCTGGTCGACTCCCCATCATTCTTCCCCTTAATCTTCATGGCTTTGTACAAAATAAACTGAAATCATCAACATTCTCAAACTGGAAAGCAAAGCACCCAATCATTGAATGTGCTCAATCAATATCATAAATTAGGTTCTAACTTAGCTGAATATGACATCAAAGTATCATGTGCCCAGAAAACATATATATATATATATATATATGTGTGTGTGTGTGTGTGTGTATTAAAATTTGTATGTGCAAAATAAGACAGTATAAGTTCAAATTCTTTTTTCCAACAAGCTAGCTGAACATCCATATGAATAACACTTCCTTCACATGCTAAGGCATATATATATAAACCAATTCATACTCCACCAAACCAGAAAGTGTATTTTTTCCACAAGTAGGTATCTTGAGCATCATGATTAAACATTCAATGTGCAAAAGTAAATGCAAAATTGCCATAAGTCAATGTTAATTATTTTTCCCCAATCCCACTTAAATAATGTGCTTAAGCATTCGAGATACAAACCACGTAAAGTGACCTATTGCTACGGTTGTGTCCCAGGCAAGCTATCCGGCTAGGTTCCATCCAATCAAAGTTGCATCTGTCACACTTATAATATAACAGTTAATATTCAAACGAACATCCTCTAGAAAAAGTTTACTTATTTACACAGGATGTAACATTTAGTTTGAGATGACAACAAAACATCTAAATCATCTTACACTTTCTTGAGTCTCATTCACCGCAAAGTCTAACTCGGTGGCACTAAAGTTCAACACTTCGGTAGCATTCTGAGGAGGCTAATAATACAAAATGCAAAATATTAGTAAGAACTAAAGTTTAATCTGCTTGAAATTTTTCCTAGCATTAAAAACCCAAGTGTAACCTGAAATGTGACACTTTGTTGTGTCCCAACATCTGTGGAACCAAATAAATTCCTTCTAGTTCCCACAATTTCGCCTTTTATTCCATGCGGCTACAAAGGAGAAAAATAAACCAATTTGTATTAAATCATAAAGAATGCTTAAAAGTAAAACACACATAATATTCAACATTTGTTAGTGGAAATTGAGAATGGTTAATTGAGTTAACCTGTTTACGTTTTCCTTTCTGAGTTTTGTCGTGGGTTTCAAATGTTCAATCATGGATTTTTTCCTGAGAGATGGCAATCTGCCTTTTCCTCTCACTACATGGGGACTCAGTACATATTTAGAAGTGGCAGTTGTAGTTTCCACGGCAGTTGTAACATTCACCTTTGATGGCGGCTTGTTCGTGCGGTAGCCTAAGTTCATTGCATCTAACTTAGCTAGCATGTCCTCTGTGTGCTCATCACATGAAGATGCATTTGTGGTTACTTCGTTGCATTTCTTTATGATACGTGAATATCTGCTAACTTCAGGTCTCTCATCAACCCCATCATAACTATTTCGTATAAGAGTGTAAGTTCTCTTTATGTCTTTCCGCCATCGATCTAGTATGTACTTTTCTGGCACCGATCGAACTTTGTTAAGTCTCATAATGCCCAATACATGCCTACACAATATCCCTCTCATCTCAAACAAGGCACATGAATACTTCACCTCACATTCAGCCTCATTAAAGTAGACCGTGTGGGTAACCTCCTTGATGAAATCATTAACATTCACTTCATCTTCTACATTGTATGTTGCAATTACACCATCCTTCCGGTGCAGAGTTGGAAGAGTTGCAAGCATCCCTATTACTTCTTTCTGAACTTCTCTAAATTTATTGCAAGTGTATATGTCTTGAAAAGTCTTCTCAAGCGGAGAGGGAGAGACGACGGGAATTGTAACATTGAATGACTGGAAGTCCGCCGCACTTTCATTCTCAATCTTCTTCCTCAATGCATTATCAAACTGATCGACAAACTCTTTTAAGTTTGTCTTAGCATGAACATACCAGTCGAAAAAAGCATTCATACTCTCGCTTCGTTGGGTTGTACTCATTCCCGCCCAGAAAACATCTTTCATGAATACCGGTGCCCAATACGTACGCTCAGCGTATAAACTCTTCAACCAAGCATTATCCTGCAATTTGTACTTCTGAATTAACACTTCCCAAGACCCCTCAAACTCCTCAACTATGTGAGAGTCATACACACAATTTAACAACCCAGTTTTCAATCCAGTTTTGAATGCACCATGTGAACCTAGCTTCTCAGGCAACTTTTTCAAAATGTGCCATAGGCAGAATCTGTGTCGACTATTTGGAAAGACAAGGCTTATTGCATTTTTCATGGCTCTATCTTGGTCCGTGATAATAGCCTTGGGAGCTTCACCGTCCATACAATTACACCAAGTCTGAAATAACCATGTAAACGTTTCTGTATCCTCACTAGAAATTAATCTTGCGCCCAACAAAATCGACTGGCCATGGTGGTTTACACCAACAAACGGTGCAAACGACATCCCATATCTGTTTGTCAAATAGGTGGTGTCAAATGTCACAACATCACCAAAATATTTGTAGGCTGCCCTACTTCGTGCATCCACTCAGAATACATTCCTCAACCGTCCGTCATCATTCATATCCATTAGTGAAAAGAATCCGTCATTTTTGTATTGCATCCGGGCAAAATACTCACGGAGGGCTCCAGCACCACCTTTCCCAAGTCAAAGGTGGTGTGCCTTGTCAATATAATTCCAACAGTCCTTTTCATTGAATGGCAAGTTCTCAAACCCACCTGCTTCTTGCACAAGAGAGGCAAAACTCTTGTTCATTCTTATCCCAGCTTGATCATTTATGTCTAACACTCTCTTAACGGACTCAGTCACTTCTCTATTGCAGCGAAAAAATCTTGACTTTTTTGGACTTAATCCGTGATTATGGGAATTATCTACACTGTTCACCTTGAACACACCTCTTTCTAACGTCACATTTATTCTTACCTTACAGTCTGTCTTTGATGTCGGACGTGGTCTGGCAACATTTGACGTATGGTTACGTGCCTTCCCACCCCGAGCACAACCCAATGTGACATATCTAAAGCTCCCATCCTCAAACCTATGGCTCCTCAGAGTCATTATCCCAAAACCGCATTGTTGCCCATATCTTTTATAATAAGACAGTAAGTCCTCTTCAGATTTAAACACCATCCCCAATTTTGGCTCCTCAACAATATGGGCCCCCTCAGTCTGGGGCAGCATATCATGTGCCCCAGACTGATCATCACTCCCCCCATCAACAGTATCCATACTTTTTCCAGTAGACTCAGGTGTGGGATCTTGGGTTTCATCAACATGGCTTGAACTTGCAGAGTGTAAACTGATCGAAGGGTTAAGATTCGAGATAAATGGGGGCGGCGGAATTCCCTGCAGTTTACACCCACGAAATGAATTAAATCAATTTCATACATGGTTAAATATAAGTGCAAAATCTGCTCGAATGAATTTATCACCTGACTAGTTTGTGAAGATACACTGGCTTCAGGACGCTCGAAAAATGGGGGTAACCATGCATTTGGCATTAGTGGATGGCAACCATGCATATAGTTTGAAAAATCCGGGTAACATGGTATTGGTATCACCTAGGGATTATGAAAAAAATATGTATTAATATAGCCTCATCAGATTTGATTCTCAATTTATGAATTAGTACATAAATTCATCTTCTCTTGGTTTAATAGAGATTTCACCCGGGTTGGTCGATTGGTTGATGGATTTCTAGTTGGAGACGTCGATCCCAGTGGGTAACATGGTATTGCTATCATCTGTGGAACAAAACCAGTCATGATGAAGTCACTTTCATGAATTTTAAACATGCTTAATGAGTACCTGGGAGGGAGGATTTGTGGATGGATTTGTTGTTGAATCTGCTGTAGAACGTGTTATAGGACATGCATGATCATTCCCTTTCTCCATCTAAACAAAGCATTAGAAGATTAAAAAAAAGACATGCCTATATACCCATAAAAAGAATTAGTACCTCAAGCATGCACTTCGTATATGTAGCAAAATAATAATATAATATTAAGAGTTGCAGACAATATATTAATATTTTTTTTTCAAATACACAATATATTACACCAACATTCAACTAAATATATTTGCAAATACACATTAAACCTGAAAAACTACATTTCCCCCAAATGCCCATCAACTAAGCATCATGGACTTGAAGCATCTCTATTACTACGGAATGGCTTGTTCGAACACGCCTTCTGATGCTTTTGGATAGACACCGGGTCGTCCTTGCATTTGTGATATGATTAAAATGTCATAGATAATTTATTACAAATGCCAATTAAATTTTTCCATTCAAACTCTTATAGGTTTATATATACACATATATACAACTCATGCTAACGGACCTTCTTAAGCTAACTACTTAAATGACCATTGTGGCATGCCACTACCACATACGTAGTGCTACATGATTTATTATTAAAAAATCATGAGCATAAAAAAAACCAAAATACTTCAAAACATAAATGTGTCAAAAAAAAATTTATATTCAGAGAAAATTTCAAATTTAGATGTCCTCATCAAATTATATTTATAAAAACATTAATAAACCACATGACCCCACGTAGTGATGCCACGTCATATATATGATCAGCACTAAGGTTCATATATGGCTTGCTAGCATTATAGCTAATACATATAAATTATGAAAGTATTAGCTAAATTGAAGTAATAGAAGTTATAATTTTAGTTAAGAATACAAAAAATTAATCCACCATCGATCTCATAAATAGATTTTAACTTAGTTAGCAACAACTAGCAGTCATTTATGACTAAATTGTTCCTATTGGATGGTGCAAGCACATGATTTGGATTTAAGACATAAGAGTTGCCCACATTGTTAGCCATTGCCCCCAAAGTCAGATTTCTTTCCATTCACACCCTACTCACATTCCTTTGATGGAGAATATACTTAAGTTCTCATTTAAGCATTTATATAATATTCAAAGTATTTTGTTCCCATTCTCTTAACAATAACAAGAGTTTTCCATAACATTAAACCAAACATATAGTAAACCATTCCATAAAACAAAGCATTATGGGGTTCGTGAGGCTAGATCTTTTCTCGGGATAATTCTTTTGACCGGTGGGAATAGTTCATGGTTAAGAATTCAGCTTTAGCTACAACCGACTATTGACATGCATGCACTTGGGAAGATAATAAATTAAAAAAGCGATGGTTTTTTTTTGTATAATATCTTACCATAAGCTAACGTCTAAACAATATTTGCCTTATTTCAAAAAAATAATAATAATAAAAGTTTGTTTCACCATGTCCATTTGTACTCCATATAACTCTGTTTTGATACTCCATGTAACTCTGTTTTCAAAAGGTAAAGCCAAATCCTTCGTTATTACAACAACCAGGATCTAAATGCAGTTAAATAAAAGAGTTTATACCTTTCCAGGAAGTGGTCGCGCAGAGGAGCTCGTTGTGCAGTTTACGTCGTCGCGCAAAAGAGGTGGTTGTGCACTGGAGGTGCTCGTGCAGAGTTGGTCATGCAGAAGAGCTGGTTCTGCAGTGGAGGTGGTCGCACGGAGCTGGTTGTGCGGTGGAGGTGGTCGCGCGAAGGAGGTGGTTCTGCAGTGGAGATGGTCGTGCGAAGGAGGTGGTTCTGCAGTGTAGGTGGTGTCGCGAAAAAGGTGGTCGCGCGGAGGAGGTGCTCGCGCGAAGGAGGTGGTGCAGATGAGATCGTCGCGTGGAGGAGATGAGGCTGCTCGCTCGGGGAGCTCAAGTCAGGGTCGCTCGGAGCAGCTTCAAGACGACCTGGGAGGGAAAATGCCTGAACTAGCGTGCGGAAGAAGCTTTCGTGCGATCGTCCGAATTTTATTTTATTTTATTTTATTTTTTTTAATTTTTCGTCTGCCACATCATCATTAGTGCGCGAATCCGTCCGCAAGTGGCCTGCATGTAGAACTACTCAATTCTATCATGTGGTGGTGATCGAAGTCTGGGTCACCGTGTGGGTTGTCGAAGCCAACTTGAACCACCAACACATTATTCATGATAAGGGCTACACACAGTGACAGTGAACGTATCGTGGCAACCCTTTTCTAAGCCACTGGTGGTCAAACGTTCAACCGCTGTCACAACTAGGAAAAATTAATAATAAAGAATATAAGAATGACAAATAACAAATGAAATGAAAAAATGTTAATTACAGCTGGTTTGATTATATAAAATTAAATAATTTAATTTTATTTTATTATTATAATTTTTTTTAATTTTCATTTAAAATATAATAAATAATTTAATTTTTTAGATTTTAAAACAAAATTAATATTAAAAAATTATATAATAATATTTTATTCAACTTTTAACAAAATATCTCATCTCATTTAAATTCTGTAATCAAACTTAAATTAGGGTTACATAATTTAGATGAGATGAAATGTTTTATTAAAATTTGAATAAAATATTATTATAATATAATTTTTTAATATTAATTTTATTTTATATTTTAAAAAAATTGAATTATTTATTATATTTTATATAAAAATTTAAAAAAATTATAATAATTATATTAGATGAGATGATATAATTTAAATTTAGATATCCAAACCAATCCTTAGTCGCTTCACAATTATTGTTAAAAGTTATTGTTTAGTTATTTTAATTTTTTTTACTTAATTATTAAGAAACCGACTATTAATAAAGTTACAATTTTTTCTTTATTAGACAATAATGCTAAAAAAAAAAAATGTTTAAAAAAATCAATAAAGAGTGTTAAGAATGCATATGTTCGGCGGCTCCTGACTTTATCCAAAAAAATAAAATAATAAAGGGAATGAATGGTGCGTAAAAATGAATACAAAAATGGTATTGGACAATGGACAATGCTATGTTCACGTATGATTCTCACCGAGAATCTCATCAATAAAGCTTTTGTGTGTGTGTTTTTTAATTCTTTTTTTTTTTAACATTTTTTTAAAGTATTTAAATATATTTTAAAAAAATTATAAATACATTTATAAAAAAGTTCTTAATTATTAAATAAAAAATAAAATACAATTTGGTAGAAACTTTACGCGGGAATAGTATTTTCCAATAGTATTATTTTGACTTTCATTTTAGTCGAATGAGGATATGCCACCAAGCCTTTCCATGTGTAGGAAGATAGGCTCCTACTGACTCGGTATCCAGTGCAAACCAGAGGCTGCCATGTGGCAGCAATCCAACAGGAGCTAGCTGTCTTCCAACACATGGGGAGGCTAATGGTTTGATGACACATGCCCGTGCGACTGCAGAATTGAATATTTTATACCCCATTATACTTCACGAAGAAGACAATTTTTAAAGGTGAAAACTGAAAGAAAAAGACTGAAAAGTCTGCCGGTCCCTTTGTACTATAAAATTAACTTTATTCTTTTAACTCTAAAGGGCGGGTGTGACATCCTCGTTGGGTGGCTCATTACCGCTTCTTTCATGGTCGAAGCCACCGATGAGGTCACCTAAGGTGACTCACCTGATCCCATCATGAGATCCACGCAAGCCAACTTTCTGCCTACGTAGTACGTGACCATCTCGCAAACTCCTATGGAGGGGTAATCCCCTTGGACTATTTTGATCTTTATTTTTTAAATTAGTTTTGTTTTTGAGAATTTTCATGGAGGTTGCTGAGCCATTGAAGTGATATAAAATGATCATGTATTTAGGAGTGTACATGAACCACTTAAACTGGCCAGGAACCAATTAGACAGACGGTTGGAATAAGGAACTAGTCGAAACGGGCAAGGAATTGGTCGGCGGCGACAGGAACTAATAAAAATCAATAGTAGCTAGTTTGGTACCAATTTGAACTCTTGGAAAACTGTTAAACCCACCGACCCTATATATATATATATATTTAAATATATGTATATAAAACGATACTATTTTAAAATAGATTAATAAAACTCTCTTCTTCTTCACGTTTTCTTCTTCCTCAGTACGATGTTTCCTCATTTGCAACCAACTTCTACTTTCTCATGGTTGACCATGCCGCTCCTCTCCTCTTTCACAAAAGATGTCAACGGTAAATTGAAAATCACACCGACGCACGTCGAGATCGATATAATTGGTTTTCTCTCCCCAATCGACCAATTACGGCTAATTCTAAGCTTTCATAGTAGACATCAGTGGGGTCTCAATTTAGTATTGAAACCAAAGCTAAACCTATTGGTGTGCAGCCCTACATGTGTTGGTGTCTGTTAATCTCATTTATCTTATCTCCTGCTAAGAAATCTAACGAATGTAGGATGCAATGTGTTAATTATATTGTAATCTTAAAAATAATTTCCTAAAATTAGAACTCTATTGAACAAAGTTAAATGAGTGTTTCGCATTTATATCTTGTTTGTTTTCGGCGATGAGTTTAGATGAGATAAAAGTTAAAAGTTGAATAAAATATTGTTAGAATATATATTTTTAATATTATTTTGTTTGAAAATTTAATAAAGTTGTAATTATTAGATTAGAAGAATTGTGAAAGTCATAATCAATAAGCTTTTAAATAGTAAAAGTCGTAATCTAAAGTTTATGAGTTTTCATATTGATTGAAAATAATTTTTTTTAACACACTTATTACACTGTTGATGTGGAAACTTTTCGGTGCTAAAAAATTATTAGTATTTTAATTTTTAAAAATTATAATGGGTCTCACTATAACTGATGTTCTAACACACTTGCTTCTTGATAGCAAAACTCTTATGAATAAGGATGTAGCTACAACGTACTCTTTTATAATTCATTTTACAATAAACCAAACTAATGCAATCATCCTACTTAATTAAAAAATAAACTATAATTTTATAATATTACTCTTCATTTCATATAGAGTTATAAAATAGTTGTAAAATAATTATAGATATCATTTTTAATGAAAAATTATATATACTACACTATCATCTCACTATAATTAGGTGATATTATCCATTAGGCTTGTGCATAAAAGGACATTGGCCGATCCGTCCACAAGACCCGCTATTGGCCCACCCGAGAAAAGTCGGGTTCATCGAGTCAAGTGGAACAACGGGTTGACTACGTATTATATCGGTCGAAACCGACAAAACCGATCACAAAGTTTAGCTTTGAATCGAGTTCTCTCCTCAAACCCTAGCCAACATGCCATTTGTAGTTGCCGTTTACAGTCACCGTTTGCCTCTATTGCTTCTCCATGAGGTCCAGATATGCCAACTCTCAACTCTCACACACTTCACCGTTCGTGGTTCCAGCCGTTCGCCTCTGTTGCCTAGTAGAAATGCCTCTGCCGCCCATTGTTTTACTTGTTTGGTTTCCAAGAAAATGTAAAAGGGGCAGGAAACCTAGGATAGTTGGTGGCAGCGAGATCTGTATGAGATTTGTTCCATGGGATGAATGAGATTTGGCATTTGTGGAATAAAATTGGATTTCAATGATTTTCCTCGGGGGAGTATTGGGTGGTGATGGGGGGTGTTGTTTCGTGTCTTTTATTGTCTAGCAAAAATGCCTTTGCTGCCTCTTGTTTTACTTGTTGTTTGGTTTCCAAGAAAATGTATAAGAGTTAGGAAGCGATCAGTATTTTTTTGTGTTGTTCATAGTATTTTTTTTTCTTTTAATCTTAGCATTCTTGTAGAGATCTGTATGATAGGTAAACTGTAGAGGTTGGCCAATAAAGAAGAAAGAGAGCTTTTTTCTTATTTTGGTCGGATCATGCGGGTTCGACCCCGATTTTGTTGTTGACGGGGTCGGGTCGGGTTGGCGCCTTGAGTATGGATGTTAGGGTTGGGTCAGGTGTACACCCTGTTTTTTTTTTATCAGGTTGCAGGCTTATTATCTATCAATTTTTATATTTATTTTTTAAAAAATAAAAGATAATTTAATAATAATAAATATACCACATTTTATATAGCAGGATAAAAATAAAATAAGAGTAAGATATATCATTACTTTTTTTCAATTTGCCTAATTATGGAGGCGTGCGACATACCTTGTGCTCATAATAATTAAAGAAAGATAAACCTAAATCAAAATAAATAAATAAATAGACCGAAAAGATTAGAAACAAAAAGACAAAAAACCTCAGAAATCAAGAAAATCAAAGCAAAACAAAAACAATAGGTGAACGATAAAAGGAGAAAACAATAAAAAAGAAGGAGGAAACATAAACGATGAAAAAATATAATAGAAAATAAAATGTAGAAATAATGAAGTTTAAGGGCTTGTTTAGGGTTCAGACAAACTCTAGGATCTTGGTCCGTTGTCAAGTCTCGAATATTTCATGCTTTTTAGATTAGTGGTTGCGAAGAATCTAACGTGAATTTTTGAGATTTTTGCGCAAAGCAAAAGAAAAGGAAAAACCCAACTTTACGCTTGGTTTGTTTTTGTAAATTATCTTGTATCATTTAATTATTACAAAATTTTTAAATTTTTTAATAAAATATAAAAATAATTTAATTTTTTTCAAATTTTAAAATAAAAATAACAAAAAATTATATTATAATAATAGTTTATTCAACTTTTAATTTTTATTTTATTTTAATCAAATGAGACCTAAGAATTGGTATTGACAGATATTTTAAACCCCTTAAATGAAGAGTTGATACATTAGCTCCTCATTCAAGTGACAATATCCACACCAAATTATAAATTTTCAAATTAAAATTAAAGAAAAACCACAAAGAGAAAGTATTGTGGTTGGCAGTTGATAACCACCTCTAGTGCTGGTGAGGAGTGGAATGTGCCGGATCCAACACCATAGAGGCATCAAATGATGCTATCTAGTGGTAGGTGACAAATTCGACATTAAGGAAGCGTCGAAATTGCTGGAGCTTCTGCTTTCAAGGTGGCGCAGAGGCCTACGCCACTTCGAAACTAGTGTGGCACCAAATTTGGATACCAACTTTAGAACCAACCATACCCGCCAATTTAAACCAATTGGATTTGTTCTAGACCGATAATGGAAGATCCAACCAAAATAACAGCATATTGATATGGCAAAATGGGGTCCAAATTTGATATTGACTAATTCTAGCAGTTTCTTGGATGGTAACTGAGATGGTTGGAATAGTAATTAAAGGTAATCTAAAAATTAATTATCACAAATAGTTTTTGGGTTTAAACTTCCCGTTTTAAGTTTTTAGTAATAATCTTGTATAATCCGACATATTTTGAAACATATAGGATACTTGGGTAACAACATGTGATTACATTAGTTTTACACAACTCAAGACCCAAAGTATTCTAAAATAAAAAATAAAAAGAAAAATCCATGTTGGTTCTAACAACACCTGCACTAATAGAGTTTTGCTATAGATTAGTTACTGTTCACCACCCGGCATGTTTCTTTTTTTTTTTTTTTTTTTTTTTTTTGGTGTACCTTATTGCTAAAATGCTCATTTTTCCTTAGTCCACTCAGAGGATCAACCTTTTCACCTTACACTACCACCTTCGAAATCTTGCAGTCTATTATAACTTCCTCCACCTTTAACAAAAACCCAAACACACACATGAACAAGAACAGTATCACAAACATTTCACTCAACTAAAGACTTGGAATTCAAAAAACAAGGAACAAAACTTTCTCTGAATGGATAAAAAAAATAAACAAAGACCACCACAACCACAACCTTCGAAGCCTTTGAGGTAACATCGGACCTTGCAGGCACAACCTTCACAATGCATGTAGACTCTGAGCACAATTTCTTGAGAAACTTGGGTTTCAGATTGGTCTTTCACTTCCTTCCCATCCTTTCCTTCCTCTGCTTTCTTTTACTCTTTCTTTTCTTCTACCAGCTTCTCGGATTGTTTCTCTTCTTTTTTCTTCTCCTCCTCTAGCTTTTTCTCTTATGCAATGAACTTCCAATTCATTGCAGCGGACACCCTCCATAAGTTCATAATGCTCGTTGTCCTTGCCGTTTGGACTAACTTCACCAAGAATTGTAGCCTCGAGTGGATGATAATGATCTTCTTGCTTTCGACCATGCCAAATACTTTGGTTATGGGCATCCCTCTACTCATTGTCATGTACGGAGAGTGTGACGCCCCCAAATTCCGTTTGGGATTGGACGGTCATTTGAAGTGTCGAGACATGTAACACAAGGTTACCTGCCCCCGTTCATGACATATAAGATGCAATGTTCCTAACATGCATCTAACATTATGCAATATTCGCAACGGATAATTTTTTTCTTTAGCAATACTATGCACCAAATTGAAAATATCCCAAATGCTTAAAACATACTTCATACATAAAGACCCATTGAGTAGATCACAACACTAGTCCAAAATGGTTATGATCCAAAAAATACTAAAGATGCAACTCCATTGTACAAGTAGTAATTTACGTTAACTACTATATTAACATTGACGTCGCACCGTAGCTTAGTCAACTGTGTCTAGTTGATCAGCTCCTAATTCTCCTTCAGGTCCTATAACAAGATCTACCATTCGGGAAGAATGGTAGTTGGGACTACCAAAGTGAGATTTGATTACAAATCTCAGTAAGTTAACAAAAAAACTTCCACACAAGCTAATGATGCATGCATGACAGTAAAAGCATAAATGCATAATCAAATTCATAAGTAATTAAAGCATAACTTGGCGTACAATATAGTATAATTGACATAATTTAAATTGAAACATGAATTGAACTTGACTTGATATGAACTTGATCTGAAACTTGACTTAACATGAAAAATACATACTCCACAGTTGTTGTGGCCTCATGTATTCTACGTGTAAATACATACTCCACAGTTGTTGTGGCCCCATGTATTCTACGTGTAAATACATACTCCACAGTTGTTGTGGCCCCATGTATTCTACAGAAACTTATTCTTTAACTGCTTAAATACATACTCCACAGTGTTGTGTCCCCATGTATTCTACACAAACTGAATGTACTCAAGATGAAACGTGACTGGAAAACGAAAGGACTGGAGCCCTGACGTAACATAACGTGATTTGAACATAACTTGAAATACATGACCAACTTGAGATAGAAACATTTCATAACATGGCATAACATATAATAGACAACATATTTAACATGACATACTTGTAATGTATAGTAATACATGATAGAATATATTATGTAATAGATAAAAATTGATGACAGAATAAATTCTGTATAATAGATAATTACGTGATAACTTGACATGACATGACATATATGATAACATACATACATACACTGTAGTTCCTTTACTTAGCACACATATACAGTAGACTGCTAGTAAGTTAAAAGCTAACTTACCTCGATCTCCGCGTTTCTTATAAAACTTCAAGTGCGACCACGAGGAACTGTAATTAGTGATTCTAAAAGTTAGAACTAAATCACTAAATATTTGAAATATGGAAAATACTGACTTAAAGAGTAAAATTTTCATTTTACTCTCTACATGTGGGAAAATGACCGTTTTACCCATAACTTAAGGATTTTGCATACTAATTCCAAAAGTTTCTAAAATTTACATTCCTTATGTAAATTTTGTCCTAAACTTAAATATCAACTCAGAAAAATTTAAAACAAAACACAACTATGAAGAACACACTATGGTCGAAACATCCATAGGCCATTTCCCTTGATTTTTGTTGCAATTCCTTTCAACGTCAAAACTCATGCTTAAACCAAAATTTTGCAACAAACATCTTCTAATCCTAAGTTCAAAACCATACTTAAAACATCCATTTAGAAAAAGCAAATAATCAACACCAAACCTTTTTGTAAAAAGATCCAAGCACTTGAATCACAAGTTTTGACCTTAAATCAAAACATCTCCAAGAATTTCAAAAATCAAATCTTACTTCTAACATATTCATAATATCATCCTAACATCGACCATGCTTTAAATCATCAAACTAAAGTCACCAAAATCACAAAATAACATTTGGAGTTTTTGGTTTTACACTTAGTCCAAAAACAGAAACTTTTTCCTCAACTAGTTTTGATAAATCTCTTGATCTATGACTTATAAATATATGATCTTCAAACCAAACCATTACATGGTTTAAAAAGATGTCCTAAAACATATATAAGCTTCTAATTCAAGATCACATGGTTAGAAATTAACCAAAACATAAATTTAGCCAAGAATATCCACACTTTGGCTTATCTGAATATCTCTTTGCATAAAATTTCATATCTTTGAAACTAACATCAAATATCTTCAAAATAATAATATAACATGTATATAAGATGTTTAGGATTCTCCAATAAAATTATCAAAGTCATTAGAATAGGTTTAGACCACCAAAGAGTTAAACTTTCTCAAAACAGAAACTGTTTTTCCTCTTCCAGTTTCTAAGTTTCTAAATCTAAGAAAATCTTTCATCAAAACCTTTAATCATGCAAAAATCCTCAACCAATAGTCATATATACATGTTAAAAATTCTCCATAAAAATTTCAGACCAATATCTATCCATTAGCTTGGTCAAAAACTCCAAACTATAACATATTCTCCAGTTTACCTCCCAGAATGACCTTTCTATAGTTTATACAATATTTGACTGACCAAATAATCTTCAAATGGGGCAAATAAGATATCCATGTAAACTAGACTAAAAAAGGAACAACTTATATGAAGGAGACTTTATGATAAAATACTTACAACAGTTTCGAAATTGGTGTGCAAAATACCTCCTAAAAGCTGTCCGAGAGAAAGTGTTTGATAATCTTTCAATGAAAAGTGTAAATGAAGATAATTTCGTGGGGAGAGGTGGCTGGAGATACTTATGGATGAGATATGAAAGAGATGAGGCTGGAGTTGAGAGTTGAGTGTAGTTTTCTCCTATCCAAAATATCTATAAAAGATTATCTCATAATATTCTATCCAATAGTATCTACAAAAAATCAACTTAAGATATTTTTATCTAATAATATCTATAAAAATCAACTCAAAATATTTTTACCCAATAATATTTATGAAAATTACCTCAAGATATTTCTTTTTATCCAATAATATTTACAGTTTTGAACAGACGTTTTGACCGAAAATATGAAAAATGTTATTGCGCCATAAGACTTTAAATAACCCTCCGAGTCTAATGGCACAAACCATAATACATTTTGACACTTCTAACTATCTCCAATAATCAAAAACACACTTCTGATACCATAGTAAATAATAACACTAACTATGTAGTTAGACAAAAACCTATACGATTAATGGATTCATGAAAACTTATGGGGTTTTCACGAGATTCCTAAAGTTAATAGAAATTTCACAATTGAATTTCTAGCGGGCTGTTACAGAGAGTATTTAGGGAGGGGGAAAATCACAAAGAAGAGGAAGAAGAGAGCACAAGGAGCAGAGGGGGACTATGCTGTGAAGCACGGGAAGTAGCCATTTTGGAAGAAATCATAGAGAAGAGAAGAAGTTAGGGGGGAAATAAGAAATAAGAGGAAGAAGGGACAATGCAGGAGGGGGACAATGCAAAATCGATTCACTTGTTAGTGAACCTGGTTGCCACGTAGGGTGTGGGGTTTGGCAGACCGACTGAAGAAGAGATTTTCTCACACTAATAAGGGGTTATTTTGTGTACAAAGAAAGTATGCGAAGGTTCCAAGATACATTGCTTGCATGTCTAATATGTGTTTTTCATATGAGTGGCTTTATAGCTGTAACAGCCCGCTAGAAATTCAATTGTGAAATTTCTATTAACTTTAGGAACCTCGTGAAAACCTCATAAGTTTTCACGAATCCATTAATCGTATAGGTTTTTGTCTAACTATATAGTTAGTGTTATTATTTACTATGGTATCATAAGTGTATTTTTGATTATTGGAGATAGTTAGAAGTGTCAAAATGTATTATGGTTTGTGCCATTAGACTCGGAGGATTATTTAAAGTCTTATGGCGCAATAACATTTTTTCATATTTTCGGACAAAACGTCTGTTCAAAACTGTAGATATTATTGGATAAAAAGAAATATCTTGAGGTAAATTTCGTGAATATTATTGGGTAAAAATATTTTGAGTTGATAGATATTATTAGATAAAAATATCTTAAGTTGATGTTTTTTTTAGATATTATTGGATAGAATATTATAAGATAATCATTTATAGATTTTTTTTGGGTAGGAGAAAACTACACTCAACTCTCAAGTCCAGCCTCATCTCTTCCATATCTCATCCATAAGTATCTCCAGCCACCTCTCCTCACGAAATTATCTTCATTTACACTTTCCATTAAAAGAATATCAAACACTCTCTCTCGGATAGCTTTTAGGAAGTCTTTTGTACACCCATTTCGAAGCTTTTGTAAGTGTTTTATCATAAAGTCTCCTTCATATAAGTTGTTCCTTTTTGAGTCTAGTTTACATGGATATCTTATTTGCCCCATTTGAAGATCATTTGGTCAGTCAAATATTGTGTAAACTATAGAAAGGTCATTCTGAGAGATAAACTGGAGAATATGTTATAGTTTGGAGTTTTTGACCAAGCTAATGGATAGATATTGGTCCGAAATTTTTATGGAGTATTGTTAACATGTATATATGACTATTGGTTGAGGATTTTTGCATGATTAAAGGTTTTGATTAAAGATTTTCTTAGATTTAGAAACTTAGAAACTGGAAGAGGAAAAACAGTTTCTGTTTTGAGAAAGTTTAACTCTTTGGTGGTCTAAACCTATTCTAATGACTTTGATAATTTTATTGGAGGATCCTAAACATCTTATATACATGTTATATTATTATTTTGAAGATATTTGATGTTAGTTTTAAATATATGAAATTTTATGCAAAGAGATATTCAGATAAGCCAAAGTGTGGATATTCTTGGCTAAATTTATGTTTTGGTTAATTTCTAACCATGTGATCTTGAATTAGAAGCTTGTATATGTTTTAGGACATCTATTTAAACCATGTAATGGTTTGGTTTGAAGATCATATATTTATAAGTCATAGATCAAGAGATTTATCAAAACTAGTTGAGGAAAAAGTTTCTGTTTTTGGACTAAGTGTAAAACCAAAAACTCCAAATATTATTTTGTGATTTTGGTGACTTTAGTTTGATGATTTAAAAGCATGGTTGATGTTAGGATGATATTATGAATATGTTAGAAGTAAGATTTGATTTTTGAAATTCTTGGAGATGTTTTGATTTAAGGTCAAAACTTGTGATTCAAGTGCTTGGATCTTTTTTTACAAAAAAGTTTGGTGTTGATTATTAGCTTTTTCTAAATGGATGTTTTAAGTATGGTTTTGAACTTAGGATTGGAAAATGTTTGTTGCAAAATTTTGGTTTAAGCATGAGTTTTGAAGTTGGAAGGAATTGCAACAAAAAATAAAGGGAAATGGCCTATGGATGTTTCGACCATAGTGTGTTCTTCATAGTTGTGTTTTGTTTTAAATTTTTCTGAGTTGATATTTAAATTTAGGACAAAATTTACATGAGAAATGTAAATTTTGGAAACTTTTGGAGTTAGCATGCAAAATCCTTAAGCTATGGGTAAAACGGTCATTTTCCCACATGTAGAGAGTAAAATAAAAATTTTACTCTTTAAGTTAGTATTTTTCATATTTCAAATTTTTAGTGATTTAGTTCTAACTTTTAGAATCACTAATTACAGTTCCTCGTGATCGCACTTGAAGTTTTATAAAAAATGCGGAAATCGAGGTAAGTTAGCTTTTAACTTACTAGCAGTCTACTGTGTATGTGTGCTAAGTAAAAGAACTACAGTGTATGTATGTATGTTATCATATGTGTCATGCCATGTCAAGTTATCATGTAATTGTCTATTATATAGAATTTATTCTGTCATCAATTTTTATCTGTTACATAATATATTCTGTTATGTATTACTGTACATTACAAGTACGTCATGCGAAGTATGTCATCTATTACATGTAAGTCAAGTCATGTAATATTCACTGTTGCAAGTATGTCATGTTAAATATGTTGTCTATTATATGTTATGCCATGTTACGAAATGTTTCTATCTCAAGTTGGTCATGTATTCTAAGTTATGTTCAAGTCATGTTATGTTACGTCAGGACTTCAGTCCTTTTGTATTCCAGTCACATTTTATCTTGAGTACATTATGATGTGTAGAATACATGGGGCCACAACAACTGTGGAGTATGTATTTAACTACAATTGTGATGCGTAAAATACATGGGGCCACAACAACTGTGGAATATGTATTTTTCATGTTAAGTCAAGTTTTTGTAGAATACATGGGGCCACAACAACTGTGGAGTATGTATTTTTAATGTTAAGTCAAGTTTGTGTAGAATACATGGGGCCACAACAACTGTGGAGTATGTATTTACACGTAGAATACATGGGGCCACAACAACTGTGGAGTATGTATTTTTCATGTTAATTCAAGTTTCAGAACAAGTTCATGCTAAGTCAAGTTCAGTTCATGATTCAATTTAAGCTATGTCAATTATGCTATGTTGTATGCTAAGTTATGCTTTAATTACTTATGAATTTGATTATGCATTTATGCTTTTACTGTCATACATGCATCATTAGTCTGTATGGAAGTTTTTTGTTAACTTGCTGAGATTTGTAATCAAATCTCACTGTGGTAGTCTCAACTACCATTCCCCCCGAATGGTAGATCTTGTTACAGGACCTGAAGGAGGATCAAGAGCTGACCAACTAGACACAGTCGACTGAACGACGGTACATCGTTAATGTTAATATAGTAGTTAAATTACTACTTGTACAATGGAGTTGCATCTCCAGTACTATTGGATCATAACTATTTCGGAATAGTGCTGTGATCTTAGTTATTCAATGGATCTTTATGTATGAAGTATGTTTCAAGTATTGGGATATTTTCAGTTTGGTGCATAGTATTGCTAAAGAAAAAAATTATCCGCTGCGAATATTGCATAATGTTAGATGCATGTTAGGATTATTGCATCTTATATGTCATGAACGAGGGCAGGTAACCTTGTGTTGCATGTCTCGACGCTTCAAATGTCCGTCCGATCCCAAACGGAATTTGGGGGCGTCACAATAGCCACCGAGTTGGGACCCAAATTTGGGTCCCGACAAGTGTATTTCATCTCTTTTATTTTTTTTGCTTTTTTTACAAGCATTTTCTTTAATATTTTTAATTTTTTTTAAAAAAAAATTTACAACATCATTTAAAAATATTTCCTTAATCACTAAATAAAAACAAAAGTATAACAAAATTGCATCGGAACCCAACTTCAGTGGGTTTAGCATTTCTGTTTTCATATCATCAAGAGTAATTTTTTAAAATAAAAAATTCAGGAAATTTAATTAAAAATTACATTTAATTTGACTTTAATGTAAAATGAAATGCTAACTTTATACAAAATGACTTGTCATTGTTATTATAAAATAAATTTGATAAAAGTAAAATTTACAAAAGACATGTTGGGTTATGATACGTTAAATTATAATATTATTTTTATTATAAAATAAATTTAATACACTATATAAAAATAAAAATACTATGACAGATGGGTCTCAATAATTTTTTTTTCTTTTTTATTTTAATTTAGTGATTAAGAAAATATTTTTTAATAATATACTGTGAGTTTTTCTAAAAACAATGTTTAAGACTACAAAAATATGAATGAAACTCTTTTTTTAATTTTTTTGTTCTTATTGGACCTGTCTCCTGCTACACCCACGATGGGTGTAAGATTGCTTATATAAAATGAGAAATGATTTAAATAGATAATTCATATATAAATCTTTGTAAAAAAATAAATCTTTCATAAAAAAATTATTTTTTATTAATAAAATTTATATAAAATTTATCTATTTAAAACTTATAACTAATATTAAAAAGATGAGATACATTTTGTTTTTATAAAATTGTAGCGATACATTCTTTAATTTTATTAGAAACGGCGTGGACCACCGTTGGTGACCAGTACGCACCAAAATGACGGTGCGGGGTGACGTGGTTCACGAAAAAAGCACGACAGAAAGGACAGTGCAGGGTGATTCGGATAGATGATATCTTTGGAGCGATTTAGGGGCAGGGATAATTTTGGGAATTAGATGAAATAAGAAGGGTAAATAAGGTAATTGAGTTTAGGTTGCTATGCAAAGCATATACGAGTCTTGGGCAGGTCTCCGATTTTACACCCTCTTCAAGAGCATTCACCCATCCGTACCTTCTTCGTTCAGGTTTGGTGGGCGCTACACCCCCCCCCCCCCCCCCCCCCCCCCCCCCCCCCCAAAAAAAAAGCCCCCCATCATAATAATACCGACTCCCCTCCCAGTTTTCCGAATACGTACAACAATAATTTCTTTCTTTCCTTCTTATTTTGTGGTTCTTTCTGTTCCCAAGTAATTCTTCGGTCCTCCAACGTTTCCCATTTCTCTGTAGAAAGCATTTGAAGAGGAAGAAACTCGTTCGGTTTTGGCGGTTGAGTTTTGTCTGATCCGTTTGATTTTGAAAATTTTTTAGAGGAAGAGACGAAATGTTTAACGGAATGATGGATCCGGAGATGATAAGGCTGGCTCAGGAGCAGATGAGTCGGATGTCACCCGCCGAGCTTGCTCGGATCCAACAGCAGGTCCGCTTCCCTTTCTTTTATTTGTCTTCTTTCTCTGTTGATCTCTTTCCTTTTCTTTTTCTCTTTTTCTCTCCTGGTGTCATAACTTTGTAATTCAGTCTAATTTTGTGGTATCGTGCGGGGAAACATATTTCCTTTCCGGTGGCTGACGAGAATCTATGCGTTTCTTCGATTTGATTGCTCATTTTGAGTTGGGACTGGGAATTGTAGCTTTATTATCTATTTTTTTCCTTTCATTTGTATGGGGACTTTTTGTTCCTTTGTATAGTGGTCGTTGTTCGTTTGGAATTGGAGAATTATTTTATTTTCTAATTTTTTTCTTTTTTCTGATCAGGTTTATTCAATCAATCTCTAATTTTCAATTTTATCCTTGTTATTGCAGTTTCTATGTATTATTCTTTCGAATATATTCTGTGGGTGTGGCGCTTCATTTTTACATGCGCATGGAGTTCGTTTTGAACTTTTGCCTGTATTGTTCCCCGAGAAAAAAAAATCAAGTTCTGATTACGCTCTCAATAACTTGATGGCATTTAACAAGCTCATTCTGTTTATCTGTGTAGTTTTGATAAAAGGTGAGAGTCTCCTATATTTTGATAGCCATCTCTGATCATTTGCATTGCAGATGATGGCCAATCCGGACTTGATGAGGATGGCCTCTGAAAGCATGAAGGACATGAGACCTGAAGATTTTAAAATAGCTGCAGAACAGTTGAAGCATACCCGTCCGGAGGAGATGGCTGAGATTGGTCAGAAGATGGCCAATGCATCACCTGAAGAGATGGCAGCTATGCGTGCCCGTGCTGATGCCCAGATCACCTATGAATTGAATGCCGCTGAGATGCTAAAGCAAAAGGCAAGTAGCAAGCATCTCAAGTTAGAACATTCATATTTTCTACAAGACACATGAATAGCTGAACTTTTCTTTACACTGGTCAAGAAACTATGCTTGAAACTGATTTCGAGTAGGATAAAGGATAGAATGCTGAGGCGAATGATAGACATCATTGTGGGCTTTAGAGCTGTAATGATAAATGGCTTGTGAGGGCTCCTAACATAGATGCTAACATTGTAAAAAGCAATTCACATAAGGTATAAGTGGTTTCAGAAAACAAAAACACGCAAACTTTATTAGATAAAAGATATTAATTAGTAGTACTTATTAAAAATTGTTCAAGTCTTGTGCTAATTCACAAAAATCCCTTACTCATAAAAACATAAAATAAATTTTAGCAAGGTCAAGGCCTACGTCTCTTCTTCTCCCTAAGCAATGTCATGTCCTGAAGCTTTGTGCCCATGTTGTTCGTCACTTGGATGGTTAACACGTAAAAAACACAGTTTTTTGTGTGACAGCCCTTGTGAAATACCGTAAAAAAGGAGATGCACATCAACAGGCACACATCTAGTGAGTGATTCCGGCATTGCCATACTCCCCATCATTCATCATCAGTTATCTGTTATAAGTCATCAGTTATCATGCAATCATTTGGTCACTTTCCTTTCTTGTTTCCTTTTCATTCATTTTTCCTTTTCTTCCTTTCATTTATTTGATTATAATATAAATAATAATAGTAGCAGTAGTAGTAATAGTAATAATATTGTAGCATAGCAGAAGCATGCCAATTAATTCTGGAAGCATACGATTAATTCCATTTATAGTCACATGCTTTAATAGTAAGAGTTAAATCAATGGCATGATCAAGGAATAGGAATTTCATATAATAATAATTAAATGTAATACCGCTTCAATTTCTAATCAAGTGCATACTCTCCAAGGCAGGGCCCTTTGGACCCATCCCTGCAGAGTAAACCCTGGTCCTGTGCACCGCATCCTCAAAAGTTTACCTACATGGAAGTGATAATAAAGCTGAATACATGGAGGAGATTTTTCTTAACATCAAAACACTTGCAATGCATCCAACCTGTTTGAAAAAATACCTCCCACAGCTTAAACATCCCAACAGAGATACAACAAGCTTCAAAATAATTTTTTTTTTTGATAAGTAATAGACTATTAAAAGCAATGAAACTAGCCGGAGCCCATATACATAGGAAGTATACAAGATGAGACACCTAATTACATTCTAGAAAGCTGAAAAGAGAAAACAAAAACTCATGAACACTCTCTCCCTTCAATACAATAGCAGAAAACCACTGAAAAAGAGAAGATACAAAGAAATTCCAAATATCTCCCACTGCTTTTTTCCTGTTGTTGAAGCATCTGTCATTCCTTTCTGTCCATAAACACCACAATAAGCACAATGGTATCATCCTCCATGCCACATCCAGTTGAGAGTTAATGTGATTTCTGTTCCATTAGGCTAAAAACTCCACCACCCTCTTAGGCATAACCCAACTCAGCTCAGATCTACAAAGGATACCTACTCATAACTCACTAGCCACCTCACAATGAAGAAAAAGATGATCAATCGATTCACCATCCTTCTTACACATAAAGCACCACTCCATAATAATCATACCACGCTTTCTCAGATTATGTATCATCAAAATCTTCCCTAGAGCCGCAGTCCAGGTAAAAAAGGCAACTTTAGACG
Organism: Carya illinoinensis; assembly: GCF_018687715.1. Taxonomy (NCBI): domain Eukaryota; kingdom Viridiplantae; phylum Streptophyta; class Magnoliopsida; order Fagales; family Juglandaceae; genus Carya; species Carya illinoinensis. Next base: position 22,176,391 of record NC_056764.1, read on the forward strand.
GCACACAAACCTTCCGAATACTCTTCCACTGAAAAGAAACATGCTGATGGGCAGACAACACCTTATAAAATGACTTGACAGAAAAATTATTGCTCCCTGAATGTTTCCACAGCAAACGATTTCTCCCAAATGCACCTATCTTTACAGAATACAGAAAACTCAAAAAGCCTGCAATCTCATCAAGTTCCCAATCCCGGGCATTTCTAGTAAAAATAATATTCCCAATGTACAGCCCCATCAACACGAGACAGCACCTCTGAAACAGCAGCCTGCTGATTACCAACCAATCTGAAAACTACCGGGAAAACAGCATAAAGAGGTTTCTCACAACACCACTCATCAAACCAAAACCGGATTCTATCACCAACTCCAACCTCAAACTTGATATGTTTTTCAAAAATATTCCACCCCTTTCTTAATATTTCCAGAGGCAAACACCCTAAGAGCTCCTACGCTCCTTAGAACACCATCTCCCCCACTCACTTCTGATCAATCACCTCTCTCCAAAAAGAATCTCCTTCCTTTTGATAGCTCCACAACCACTTCCCCAATAATGCCTTATTAAAAAAGTTCAAATCTCTCACCCCCAAACCACCATTCACAATCGGAAAAATCACCCTTTGCCAATTCACTAAATGAAATTTATTCTCCTCCCCCAAACTGCCCCATAAAAAGGCTCTAAACAATTTTTCAATCCGATTAGCCACTCCTACTGGTAATGGAAATAAAGAAAGATAATATGTGGGAAGGTTGGAAAGAGTGCTTTTGATAAGAGTTAACCTCCCCCCTTTTGATAAGTAAAGCCGCTTCCATCCCGACAATCTTTTCTCAACCTTTTCTATAACCCCATCCCAAATCCTGCTAGCTTTAAAAGACGCCCCCAAGGAAAGTCCAAGATATTTCATTGGGAGAGATGCAACCTTACTACCCAACAAATCCTCCAAAAAGTTATCATTCCTCACCTCACCCACTGGCACCAATTTTGACTTCCCCAAGTTCACCTTAAGGCCCAAGACAGTTTCAAAACACAGCAGGACGACTCTTAAAGCTTGAATATGACAGGCATCAACATCACAAATAAAAGAGTATCATCCGCAAAAAGTAAGTGAGAAATAGAAATAACACAATTACTATTGTTTCCCACTGAGAAACCACCAGGAAAGCCCCCTCCCACAGCTGCCTCCACCATTCTACTCAAAGCCTCCATAACAATGACAAAAAGGAAGGAGATAACGGATCCCCTTGTCTCAACCCCTGTGAAGACTTGAAAAAACCACAAGAGATACCATAAGCTTCAAAATAATTTATCTTCTTTATACCTAATTATGTGGTTTTTAATAAATTTCTTACTTGTCAATAAAATTTATCATCTCATCATTATCATCAAACCCATAATAGCATATGGGAATTACACACTGAAATCCGATGGGAGAGAGAAAGTGTTGCACCGAGAAAGAGTTTACTGAGAGAGATGGTAGACTGATGAACCAAGAGAGATATATGCTGAAAGCTGAAAGTGCCAAAACTGAGCCAATTTATCCCCTTGGCAGTCTTGACTTGGCACCGAAAGGAAGACCTGTTGTTCAATTGGCAACAACAACAAACTGCAATAAAGGGGGGCTGTGTGGCGATCATGTATGCAACAAGTCTTGTGTGTGGTACGACTGGTGGCTAGGCATAGATGGGTTTCGGCTGGACATCTCAAGTGGCTGAGGTGAGAGGGAACTGTGAGTCAGTGAGTCACAGATGGTGTGGGTGTTTGGTCTTTGGTAATGGTCTTCAACTATGCAGCGATGGGCGTGGGCTTGAGCTGAGAGATGGCCGTGAGCTAAGCTTGTTTTTGGTTGTCCTGTTTTTGTTGGCGTGAGGTTGACCTTTGGCGGTGAGAGCTTTAGTGCGAGAGAGAAGTTGGTGTTTTGGTAAGAGAAGGAACTAGAGAGGATGTGTGGATGATAGAGAGAAGGGTCTGTGTGTGAGTGATTTTTATAAAGGAGAAGTGGTCTTCATCTTTTTATGAAGCTGTTGGAAGAGAAGAGTTCTCATGGAAGAATGATTGTAGAGGTTTAGCTGCAGTCGGAGAGAGAAGTCTAAAGCAAGAAAAACATAGAGGCCTTACTGAGTAGGGAGTTGGTGGGCCTGGTGGAGTTATCGCTTTAAGATGTGGGCCGTGGCCTTTAATCCAAGAGTTGGCTCACTTGTCCATTGCAATCATAGAGGCTTGCAGAAATTCATGGATCTATAGACTCAGTAAATATATTCTCATATAATTGTAAGGAATTAGGGCCTGGGTATAATATTTTCCTCAAAACACTATGTCTTTGGGCTAAGGCTTTTATTGAATAGTGATGAAATGTTGGAGTTTTTATAGTTTTTTCTTTCTTCTTAGCCGCTGTATGTAGGTATTTCCTCTTGTATACTTCCTGTGTACTTGGACTATGCCTATTTATTGTAATAAAACTCTTATTAAGTATCAAAGAAAAGAAATTAGGGCCTGGGTGTTACATTAGATGTCTGCAACTATAATGCATTATTTTAGTGACAACAGCCAGAATTTATTTTCTAATATATTTACTGTACTACCTGTCACTGTGCAGCTTAGTAGTCAAAATGCCTACTTGTGAGTCATACATATTGAGTTTAATACCATTTTAGGAGTTAGTTAAAAAAAAATACGCTAGGATTTCCTTGGAATTACCCGGTACATGGTTTTGTTAGGTCTGGTTGTGTATCTGGGGATTGCTCCCCAGGGATGGTCTGAAAGGCCCTACTTCAGTGAGGTTCCGCATCATTAAAATACACACACAATCTATTGGTCAAAGGGAAAGTTTGGGATGAGCTATAGACTCAAACATCTAAGGTTTGATCCTGCAATTCCCTTGGATTACCTGATACATTATTTTGGTGGGTGAGATCGTGTATGTTGGTATACTGCCCAGGGGTGGGCCAGAAAGGCCCTAACTTGGTGAAGTTCCACATCATCAAAAAATTAAAGTTCCTATAGTGTTTTTGTTTGATTATGTTGATGACTCTCTTTTACTGATGGATTTTAAAACTTGAAATGATACTGAAAAATGGAGTTGTCTTATTTTCATGGAGCATCCAAATGTATCCTCAAAATTATCTTATCTAATAGTATGGATTTTTGCTTGATCTTGATCTGTGAGGCTGAAATAGATGTTGTATTCGATACCCCTTTTTTTCCCAATAAGATGTATTTTTACATGGGAACTTGATTCCTGTTTTCCAATGTAAGGTAGGCTTATTAAATCCGTAAAGCATTATCCACATGCTTGTGTTGAACTCCGATTTTTGGCATCTTTGATGATATGATTATTTATCTGAACAGAGAAAAGAAATATGTGAAATAGAAATGAATACTGTAATGATAATCCTAGGTTTGATGCAACACTGTATGGCACATTTTTTATCCGTAAGAGACCCCTACATGTCTCCAAAAAAAAGGAAATTAACTTGGCAAAACGCTATCTTGAAATAATGCTTCCACAAAATAAATATTCCTGTAATTTTATTGAGAAAAAAAAAAAAAATGGAGAAGATACAGGCTCTAACTACTTGGAATACTTTCTAGGTCCTACGTAACTCTGCCATGGAATAGGTCTGGGCATCTAGGTACATTAATGCATCAAGACTGACTGAGTTTAGCAAAATCTACTTCTGCTTCCGTATACTTTTATGCACTGTATTGTTGTCTACCATGTATTTATGGATTTATTATCAATTTTGTAGGGTAATGAGCTTCACGGACTGGGAAGGTTTGACGATGCCTTGCAGAAATATTTACTTGTAAGGGCACTCTATGTTCTTCTGAACCTTTTATTTATTTTGCTGGCTGTAGACTTTTCCTTATTGACTGAATATTATTTTGCATCTTCTTTCTAACAAAATTTAGGCAAAGAAAAATCTGCAAGGCATTCCATCCTCCAAAGGCAGAACACTATTATTGGCATGCTCACTCAACTTGATGTCGTGTTACTTGAAAACAAGGCAGTATGGTGAGTGCATAAGAGAAGGCTCGGAGGTATGAAGAATTCAATTTTCTCTCCTGATCTAATCATGTAATATGGTATTGGTCATCCATTTATGATGTCCGTATCCAAACATTCAAAAGTGATGCATCTGTTGAGAAAAATATGTCAGCAACAGAAACAAATTTATTAGGGAGGCATTATGACATTCTGGAAATATAAACAGGAAGGGAACATGTTATAACATATGTAGGAAGATCAATAGACAGCATAAACCAAAACTTCTTCTTGACTTCTTTTACCACTGCCTATATAAATGGACACTAATATATCTTAATTGGTTAGTTTCTTTCATTCCCACTATCTTTACCTTCTTTAATTTCAGTTATTTATTTTTCCTACTGCTTCAGGTTTTGGCATATGATACAAAGAATGTCAAAGCTCTATACCGAAGAGGTCAAGCATACAAAGAACTTGGTCAATTAGAAGTGAGTTTCATGCATATACATGAATTTTTAGCTGTGATTTCCATATTGTTCTTCTAGGGGATGCTTATTTTTATGTCAATGGATTCTGATCTGATTGTGATATCTGAAGTCATTTTTTAATATGTTAGGATGCCATATCTGATTTGAGCAAGGCACTTGAAGTTTCCCCCGATGAAACCATTTCAGATGTTTTAAGGTGCGGCACCTCTCTCAAACTCTCTCACAATGAAAGAATCTTGCTGTTATTTGTAATTTGATGTGGCATTCACACATAAGTATTTAAGCCTTTGCTTCATACTTAAGTCAGTATGAAAATCTACGTTGCTGATTTAGAGTTCATCTTCCCTCTTAAGTATTGAAAATGTCAGTTGCAACATAATGAATCTGAGCTGGCAAATTTGTCATGCTAAATGGCATTGAAATGTTGTTACAGGGATGCCAAGGAAAGATTGTCCGAAGAAGGTGGTGGGCATTTGCCGAGAGGTGTGTTTATTTCTTGGTTGACTCGTTTTTTCATTCTCATTATTTTTGGTACTTATTAACCTCGAAAAAATAAGACCTATAGCATATATATACTTAATTTTCAGTATTTTAATTTGTTCAATTTTTATTGTTTAATAGGATTAGTAATTGAAGAAATAACTGAAGATGTTGATGCTGCAATTCCTGGGAATGATAAAAGGTCAAGCACAGAAAATTTGACGGTGCAATCAGAGCTAAATAACTGTTCTAAGAATCAAAGTGCAGTTAACAATAGGGGTATCACGACAAATTCTGAGGCTTTGCATGCTTTGAAAGATGACTCGGAAGCTATAAGGTTAGCTTGCATCCATAAAAGAGTTATTAACGGCTTTCTACGAACAATTTTATGTTGAAGTGGTGTATCCTCATAACACTTTTTAAATTCAAAATAGGTTAACATTTGTGTGCTTGTGTATTTGCTTTATAGATCGTTCCAGAATTTCATTTCAAATACCGATCCAGACACACTGGCTGCTTTGAATCCTGGAAAATCTGGGGAGATACCTCCCGAAATGATTAAGACTGCTTCAAATATGATTGGCAAGATGTCACCAGAAGAACTTCAGAAAATGCTTGACTTGGCTTCATCATTTCAGGGGGAGACCCCAAATTTTGTTCGAGGTTCATCTGAAATGGATTTTAACAACTTTAAACCTGGGTCAGTTCCTCCTGATGTGACACCGGATATGCTTAAAACAGCAAGTGATATGATGAGCAAAATGTCACCAGGGGACCTGCAGAATATGTTTGAAATGGCATCCTCTTTCAGAGGGAAAGACTCAGCTCCAATGGCAACAGCTGTAAATGGTTCATCTAGCGGGCCAAAATCTTTGGGAGGCCAGAAAAATCCTCTAGAAAATAGGAGCAGTGCTGTGGGTGAATCTAGTTCAGCTCGTGGTGTATTTTCAGACTCAATAAATACTTCTCGGTCAAGTTTCCCAACCTCAACTTCTGATTTGCAAGAGCAGATGAGAAACCAAATGAAAGATCCAGCAATGCAGCAGGTTTGTTGTTCTTTTTTATTTTATTTTTATTTTTTTATTTATAAAGTACAGGTTTTTTACTGCTCGGTAAAAAGAATTTTTATAAGGTAACAGATAACATGTATGGATGTCATAGGTTGATGGAATTCCGTAGTTATGGTAGACTTTAACTGAAATGTTTTTAAAACTTTATTTGTAAAAATTTTCCTGCTATTTACAATTAGTATTACATATGTTCTTAAGTTTATAAACTTGTGTTGTCAATTTTTGGCTCGCTCTTGTCAGTGGCTGCTTATTGTTTCTCAACAAATTTCAAGTTCCTAAAGATAAGTTTGTGCCTTTGTTTGTTTGAAATGCACTGTTGAACTGTGGCTAAGAAGTTCATAAAATGAGATCTCCATGATCTTGTATGGTCTCTATGTAGACCTTAATATTTTGTTTTATATACTTTACAGATGTTTACATCAATGATTAAGAACATGAGCCCCGATATGATGGCAAACATGAGCGAACAATTCGGTTTGAAGCTTTCTCGTGAAGATGCAGCAAAAGCTCAAGCAGCCATGTCATCATTATCACCAGAGGACTTGGATAGAATGGTACCTTCTTTTACTCATGCTTTATCATTGAAAATGGCCAATATTTTTTTAATGTCTAGTGAATGTTGTTTGTTCATGAAACATCCTAGCGGTTGCCATTAGCTTATTTGTAGATATGCTTGGCTGCTGGCTTCTCATTCTTCAGCATAGGCCTCCGCCGGGCACTCTGCCCCCTATATATATATATATTTTGATCAACTTAATACCTCTTCTTGGCCTAACCACAGAGAGTCCTGAGAAGCTCAGCCACACTGATGGCCATAAGAGAATAAGTCTTTAAGACCGTTCAGACTGGATCTCAAGAAAAATCCAACTCCCCTCCCCCCCAATTATCAAATTGAAAATTGATATGATTTCTTGAGAGGTTTATGCAGGTTTACTCAAAAACCAATAGTTGGAATTGTGGTCCCTTGAAATTAGAAGATATGAAAAGAGTGGTTTTGAAAAAATTCACCTAGGTCACCTTGCCCAAAATGTGCACAATGTACCATAATTGGTGGCTAATACGAAAAAATCAATTTGTGTTGAATTGTGGTTGCAGATGCATTGGGCTGATAGGATTCAAAGGGGGGTGGAATGTGCAAAGAAGACAAAGAATTGGCTGCTGGGAAGGCCTGGATTGATTTTGGCTATATGCATGCTCATTTTAGCAATGATCCTTCATCGGTTGGGATACATTGGTGGCTAGAATGAGCTGATATTTGTGTAGATGATTGACGAGCACGATGAGAAAAGGGAGAAGTAATGCAGGGTTTAGTTGAGACAAAGATAGAGACGATGAAACCGGGGCGGGAGCAGTGTATTAGTGGATAAACATAATGCAACACAATTTGGTGCCACTCCATGTACTACTTTCTCATTTTAGCAATAAAGATTTTTTTTTTTTCTTCCAAAACTGAAACCAAAAAAAAATTCTTGTATGTTTTAAGGGAATTCTTTGGTTTTTAGAAACTTGCATTGATCTTCATACTAGAGTATAATTACAGTGGTGGTAGGGAATCCAAAGGAGACCCCAATTAGGGAACTGATTATCTCTACTCTGTGTAAAAGTAGGATATTATTTATGGTAACATATTTAAGCATTTGGAAGTTCAAATTTTATTGATTACTTTTTTATTCTTCTTAAATGGTATGCTTTGATGATAAAACTGGTGGCATTGTGCCATGTGAAATAGAACAGATAAGCCTTATACACTTGCAAAAGTGCGTGCAAAGGATGAAATGAGATTCCGTACATTAAAAAAAAAAAAACAACTCTACATTTATTTACCCAAAAACAATAAGCAAACAAACAATTCTGACTTCAAATGCCTTTAGGCCCTGTTAGAAACTTAGACTTCAGTTTAGACTAATTTTAAGTTGATTTTAATATTTAAATACTTAATTCTCAAATTTTTAAATTTATTTTTATTTAAAATTTTTTTACATGTGAGATTTATGACTTTCAACTTGACATTTCTTTACATGCGGGACCGACAATCTTTTTTAACTTTATATAAATATATTTAAATTCATTTTAACATTTAAACTCATTTTAGGTGAATATTTCAAAACTCATTCTACCATATTAACTCATTACTATTCATAAAGAATGTAACTCATTTTAATGCAGCTCAACATTCAAATGAGGTGGTTATGTTTGGATGTTGGGTTGAGTTGAATTGAATTGAATAAAATACTATTAGAATATTAATTTTAAATATTATGAGTGTGTTAGGATTTGAAAAGGTTGAATTTTTTTATTATATTTTATATATAAATTTGAAAAAATGTATAGAGATCTGAAAAAGTTGTAATGATGAGATGAAATGAGTTGAGGAGAGTTTGGTAACTAAACTGGCTGGCTCAAGTGTTAAAAGGGGGGCATTTCAACACCCAATGGGAGGCTGACACCTCAGCCTTCCCATTGCTTTATAAAACAATGAGATACACAAGATTGTAGCCCAAGATCTAAACGAAATCTCTTTGTTCTTTCTCATCTATTTCTTTGGTCAAGAATCAAGATAATGTCCTGAACCTCTGTCATGTTAATATAAACTGAACTCATTTATCAATTTCACATAAAATCAAATCAGAACACAAAAATATTACATTATGTCGTTTGTTTAAGCAAAATAAACATTATATTAAAAGAAAAGAAAATAAAAGGTAGTACGAACGATGAGAATAGTAACCTCGCTTGGTTATACAGATGAGATAAGATGTTTTAAATAGTAATAAATAAAATATTGTTATAATATAATTTTTGAATATTAATTTTGTATCGAGATTTGAAAAAGTTAGATTACTTATTATATTTTATATTAAGATTTGAAAAAGATGTAATAATAAATTGAGATGAGATGAGATGAGATGAGATGAAATTTTTAATTTTCACTAACCAAACAAGGCCGGCCAACAAGCTATACAAAGCAAAAAGAAAAGAAAAACAAAGTAGGAAATAGCTACAAAAAGTCGCTCCATATTTCCTGACATGGTGCCAAAAAGTTGCCACGTGCGTCTACATTAATGGTGCGTGTTGATCACCACCGTGTTTGAAGGTGGAGCAAAACATCAAGAACCTCTTGGGGATGGTGTGTGTGGAGTGCTGTGGGGGGTTTGAATGACACTTATCCAAGCTCTAAACAATTCAAAAATTAAAAAGGACGATGGTAGGTACACATGAAGGGAAATGATATTCCCACCGAGAGTATGCCTAGAGAAAAGCCATCGATTGTGGTTTTTTAATTTTTAATTTTTTAATTTTTTTTTATAACAGACATACTTTCATTTATATCAAAAGGAGTCCTTATACATAAAAGTTTTATCAAGCCAAATAGATTGGCTTACAAAAGAAAGACATGAATTCCACCACATTACAATATCATCAACCTCTCTAGCATATCTAGCCAAACAATGGGCAGCACCATTACCCACACGATTAACATGCTCAATTCTGGCTTCCTGAAATCCATATATAAGCCTGCGAATATTATCAGGTCTGGGAGCTTTTGAAGGATGCATTTGTTTAAAGGCATTTTCCACTTCCTTGGCCACATAAGGTTTTAAAAGCTCTACGTTCATCTCAGTAGTTACTTTTCTGTCAATACCCACTAAAACCTCCTCCATTTCCACTTGGTTAGTAGCTGAAAACAATTTCTGGAAATAAGCAGTGATTAACTCATCCATCTGATCTCCATTTTCCCAACATCCATCATTATCTTGCAACTAAACAATAGTATTTTTCCTTCTTCGAGAAGAAGTCTTTGAATGGAAATACTTAGAATTACAATCCCCTTCCCGAAGCCACATTACTTGAGACCACTGTTTCCACATTAATTCATCCATTTCAAGCCATTTCTGAACATTTTCCCTGAGCTTGATTAAACTCATTCAGACAAAAACCTGCATTTCTTTCTTCTAAACTGTTGAGCTTCAACTTAGCAGTTTTTAATTCATGTTGAACATGACCAAAAGACATTTTATTCCACTGTCCCAACTCCTCAGCACAATCAGAAATACATCCCATAATACTTCTTAAAGGAGATGAGGCCTCTACTCTCCTCCATACATTCTCAATTATAGAAGAACACTTCTTCTCCCCCACCCACATAGCTTCAAACCTGAACAACTTTTTACCCTTTCTCCTAATTAAATACCCATCAATATCTAACCACAAAGGAATATGGTTAGAATAAGCCGCCACACCATGTTGAACTCTAAGGTTTTTAATTTTTATTTAATTGTTAAGAAAATGTTTTTTAATGAGTTTGTGATTTTTTAAAAAATGTTTTAAGGAATTTAAAAAACTGTTTGAAAAAAAATTTACACTTATGAGTGGCTTTTCTCAAGACCCACTTTCAATGGGTGTAGCAGTGTCTGCACACCAAATATGCACACCAGTATAAATGAATTTTGTTTCTTTTAAATATTTTTAAACATTCTTAACCATTAAAAAATTAAAAAAATTATAAATTCATTAATAGTCACTTTCTTAACAATTAAGAAAAAAATTAAAAAAATTAAAATATACGAGTGAGCACATTTGAGAGTCATATTATCATTTTTGAAAAGAAAACCCAAACAAAGCATAAGAATGAATGCACAAGCTAGAAATGAAAGAAAAGTGAAGGCAATGAGTGTGAAAATGGGTTGCAGGCTACCACTGATACTGGCACGCGGGACTCAATCTGTGACGAACTGCTCTAATTTTCTTGAATTGCGGTTTGGATTGTGAGTTGAGATGAAAATTGAATAAAATATTATTAGAATAATATTTTTTTAGTATTATTATTGTTTTAAAATTTGAAAAAGTTGAATTATTTATTATATTTTGTATAAAAATTTAAAAAAATTATAATGATGAGATGAAATACTTCTTGCATTCAAACAGGCATGCAAGTGATTCTTAAGTCTCAAACCTCGAACTTCATTCTACAATTTAGCGTATGATTCAAACTCAGCTTTTACCTATAAAAAAAAAAAATTGAGTCATGTACTTTAAAAATTTTGGAATAATTTTAGAAGTCTAAAATCATTTAAATGAAGTATTTTTAAGATTACTTAACCAAACCTATATTTTTTGAGTTGAACCTCATCAGTTTTGTATAGGTTTGGCAAGTGGGAAGAGACACAAAATTTTCATCTCATCTAATCTCATCATTACAATTTTTTCAGATCTTCACACAAAATATAATAAACAATTCAACATTTTCAAATTTTAAAACAATAATAATATTAAAAAATAATATTTTAAACTTTCATCCGAAACAAAAATTTCTCGACTCTCTATTCAAACCTACCCTAAAGTCCCGAAAATAAAAATTAGTTTTGCAAATTCATTTATCTAAATAATTTTATTTCTCCTAAAAGTACTCTTTAAGATTCATTATTTTGTTTTACCTCAAAAACTCTATTTATTGGGTCAAGAATAAAATAATCTTCATTCCTCTATTTTTAAGAACATGATTCAAACTTATTTAAGGACTTTCTATAAAATCTAATTATTTTATTAATGTGAAACGTGGTTCTTGACATAATCCTGATTGTGAACATTATAAAGAACCATGATATGCACGGATAGCAAATATTATCAATACAATGTAAAACAATTACCTGGCTTCCCCACAGGTAAGGTAAATAAAACCACCGTCAAGAAATGTTTTTTTTTTTGGGAGATTACGATGATACTAGAGTAGACGAGGCTATTTAATTTGTAAGGCCTAGGAGGTCGACTATATATTCTTCTCATTCCCCCCATCTAGTAATTTCAAGACAATCTTTAGCAATAACTCACCTTCTAGATCTTTACTCAAGACCTGCATCACACTTGATGAAGACCAAATGCTTTGCTCCCTCTAGAACATAGATGAAAAAACCACTTCTCATCTCTTCCTCTAGTGTCCTTATTCTATAATCCTATGGAGAAAGTCAACGTCACCCTTAGACATTTCCATACCAGCTAGAGATGACATATCAAACTAGATATTGTTAATTATTGACCCTATAAACATATTGCATATCACACAAGAAGATTCTCATAAATTTCAACTATATGCAACCATTGTAATAGACACTTTGTGGTATTATAGAAATAGGAGCATCAATGAGTCCAAAAACACTCCCATCGACTATTTTGGGGCACAAATCTTACACACTTATAAAGATCATAGCAAGGCATGAGAGTGGAAAACATTGATCAATGTAACAGCTCGCTAGAAATTCAATTGTGGAATTTTTATTGACTTTAGGAACCTCGTGAAGATTCTATAAGTTTTCACGAATCCATTAATCATATAGGTTTTAGTCTAATTACATAATTAGTGTTATTACTCATTATGATATCAGAAGTGTGTTTTTGATTATTGGAGATAGTTAGAAGTGTCAAAATGTATTATGGTTTGTGCCATTAGACTCGGAGGGTCATTTAAGGTCTTATGGCCTAATAACACTTTTTCATATTTTCGGACGAAACATCTATTCAAAACTGTAGATATTATTGGATAAAAATATCTTGAACTAAATTTTGTGGATATTTTGGATAAAGATATCTTGAGTTAATTTTTGTAGATATTATTAGGTAAGAGAGTTCTACACTCCACTCTTACTCCGGGTAAGAGAGTCCTACACTTAATTCTCACTTCGGGTAAGAGAGTCATACACTTAACTCTCACTCCAGCCTCATCTCTTCCATATCTCATCCATAAGTATCTCCAGCCACCCCTCCCCATGAAATTATCTTCATTTACACTTTCCATTAAAAGAATATCAAACACTCTCTCTCGGACAGCTTTTAGGTGTTCTTTTGCACGCCCATTTCGAAGCTTCTGTAAGTGTTTTATCATAAAGTCTCCTTCATATAAGTTGTTCCTTTTTGAGTCTAGTTTATGTGGATATCTTATTTGTCCCATTTCAAGATTATTTGGTCAGTTAAATATTATGTAAACTATAGAAAGGTCATTATAGGAGATAAACTGGAGAATATGTTATAGTTTGGAGTTTTTGACCAAGCTAATGGATAGATATTGGTCTGAAATTTTTATGGAGTATTGTTAACATGTGTATATGATTATTGGTTGAGGATGTTTTCATGATTAAAGATTTTGATGAAAGATTTTCTTAGATTTAGAAACTTAGAAACTAGAAGAGGAAAAACAGTTTCTGTTTTAAGAAAGTTTAACTCTTTGGTGGTCTAAACCTATTCCAATGACTTTGATAATTTTATTGGAGGATCCTAAGCATCTTATATACATGTTATATTATTATTTTGAAGATATTTGATATTAGTTTCAAAGATATGAAATTTTATGCAAAAAGATATTCAAATAAGCCAAAGTGTGGATGTTCTTGGTTAAATTTATGTTTTGGTTAATTTTTAACCATGTGATCTTGAATTAGAAGCTTATATATGTTTTAGGATATCTTTTTAAACCATGTGATGGTTTGGTTTGAAGATCACATATTTATAAGTCATAGATCAAAAGGTTGATAAAAACAAGTTGGAAACAAAAATCAATAGAAATAGCAAATGAGAATTTCGACCCTATGGAGTTTTAATAGTTGTGATTAGTTTTAAATTTTTCTAAATTGATATTTGAATTGAGGATAAAATTTACATGAGGCATGTAAATTTTGGTGACTTTTGGAGTTAGTATGCAAAATCCTTAAGTTATGGGTAAAACGGTCATTTTCCTACATATTTTTCATATTTCAATTTATTAGTGATTTAGTGCTAACTTTTAGAATCACTAATTACAGTTTCTCGTAATCGCGCTTAAGGTTTTATAAGAAACGCGGAGATCGAGGTAAGTTAGCTTTTAACTTACTAGCAGTCTACTATGTATATGTGCTAATTAAAGGAACTACAGTGTATGTATGTGTGTTATTATATATGTCATGCCATGCCAAGTTATCGCCTAATTTTCTATTATATAGAATTTATTCTGTCATCAATTTTTATCTGTTACATAATATATTTTGTTATGTATTACTGTACATTACAAGTACGTCATGCTAAGTATGCCATCTGTTACATGTATGTCAAGTCATGTAATATTCACTGTTGCAAGTATGTCATGTTAAATATGTTGTCTATTATATGTTATGCTATGTTATGAAATGTTTCTATCTCAAGTTGGTCATGTATTTCAAGTTATGTTCAAGTCACGTTATGTTACGTCAGGGTTTCAGTCCTTTCGTATTCCAGTCACGTTTCATATTGAGTGTGTAGAATACATGGGGCCACAACAACTGTGGAGTATGTATTTACACGTAGAATACATGGGGCCACAACAACTGTGAAGTATGTATTTTTCATGTTAAGTCAAGTTTGTGTAGAATACATGGGGCCACAATAACTGTGGAGTATGTATTTACACGTAGAATACATGGGGCCACAACAACTGTGGAGTATGTATTTTTCATGTTAAGTCAATTTTGTGTAGAATACATGAGGCCACAATAACTGTGGAGTATGTATTTATACGTAGAATACATGAGGCCATAACAACTGTGGAGTATGTATTTTTCATGTTAAGTCAATTTTGTGTAGAATACATGGGGCCACAACAACTGTGGAGTATGTATTTACACGTAGAATACATGGGGCCACAACAACTGTGAAGTATGTATTTTTCATGTTAAGTCAAGTTTCAGAACAAGTTCATGATAAGTCAAGTTTCATATCACGTTCATGTTAAGTCAAGTTTCAGAACAAGTTCATGATAAGTCAAGTTTCATATCATGTTCATGTTAAGTCAAGTTTCAGAGCAAGTTCATGCTAAGTCAAGTTTCAGATCAAGTTCATGTCAATTCAAGTTCAGTTCATGTTTCAATTTAAGTTATGTCAATTATGTTATGTTGTACGCCAAGTTATACTTTAATTACTTATGAATTTGATTATGTAATTATGCTTTTACTGTTATCCATGCATCATTAGCTTGTGTGGAAGTTTTTTGTTAACTTGCTAAGATTTGTAATCAAATCTCACTGTGGTAGTCCCAACTACCATTCCTCCCGAATGGTAGATCTTGTTACAGGACCTGAAGGAGAATCAGAAGCTGACCAACTAGACACAGTTGACTGAGCGACAATGTGACGTCAATGTTAATGTAGTAGTTAACGTAAATTACTACTTGTACTATGGAGTTGCATCTCCAGTACTTTTTGGATCATAAGCATTTTGGACTAGTGTTATGATCTTAGTTGTTCAATGGGTCTTTATATATGAAGAATATTTTAAGCATTTGGGATATTTTCAATTTGGTGCATAGTATTGCTAAAGAAAAAAATTTATCCGCTGCGAATATTGCATAATGTTAGATGCATGTTAGGAACATTGCATCATATATGTCATGAACGGGGGCAGGTAACCTTGTGTTGCATGTCTCGACGCTTCAAATGTCCATCTGATCCCAAACGGAATTTGGGGGCGTCACAATCAATTTCCTTGAAAGGTCTCTCCCATCACAAGAGCATTTCTCAATCAAATTTGACGTAGCAGTAAGATCAAGTGGTAGCACCTCAGTAGTAGTTTGCAGAGTACACAACGGAGCAGTCCAGTTTGTAATAATAGAATTATCAACTAGTTGTAATCCAAATGAAGGAGAAGCTATGGCAGCATTTATAGGCATCCAAGAGGCACACTCAAGACGACTAAACAAGATTATCATAGAGGAAGATTTACAAAAAGTCATAACAGCCTTGCAATAGCCACAACATAACACAGACTAGATAATTGAGGGTATCATCTGTGACACACAATTCCTACTGTGAAACTTTGAGGAGTTACTGTAACAAAATCCCATCATTCTCAAAATCGATGTGCACATTCCATTGTGCAATGAGTAGCAACCAACAACATGTTAGGTAGCATACCCCTGAACAGGAACCCTCAATGTCTATTGGAATTCCATAGCGAAAAAGATCCACTTATCTAAGCTGTTTCTTCCTTTTGAATTGTATCCTTTATTTACTGCACTAAATACAGTTGTTTTAATGTTGCTAAAGTTTCTAATGAAGTCTACTTGTTGAGAGGAAATTTTTTTTTCAAGGCAATCTACTTTAAATTGGAATAATTTACAAGAGGTGGGTATCAACCATAAACATCAAAAATTTAGAAACTAAAAATAAGATAAATGATATTTGTAGTCTTAGGGCGTACAAATCCTGAGCACTCCTTTTGAAAAAATGGGTAAATCTGGGACCCATATGAAAAAAATTCTTTTTTAATAGTGAATCCTACATTTTTTTTTTAAAGGGAGTTTGTAAAGCTTACACACCCTAAAACTGTATCTAGTACTACTCTACAAATAATACCGAATCATGCCAAAGAATAGAACCCAAGCATGCTTGCCAATCTTAGAAATTTGAAGTTTTATCATAAATTGAAGCGCTAGATTCTAATTGTGAATTTTCTATTGAGGGAAGGGAATCTTAAGGGTGTAAAAAATTTCAAGTACATAGAGAAAACCGAACAAACCGGCTATTTTTGGTCAGTTCGATCCAATCTTTGGGTTAGACTAGTCCGTGTCGATTAAAATCTTTAAGAAAAGTTCAATCTTTGATCCGTTTCAAGTAGGGTTGCAATATGTAACATAACTTGTGAATCCAACAAGAAGACGACACGAAATTAGTGAGTTTGAATTTGATGTTAATGGTTTGGGTCAAAATTGGTTGACCCATTAAGACACGATTTATAATTGGGTCAACTTACTTAACACGAAATCAACCCGTTTTGTCATATTTAGAATTTATATCAAAATTAAAATTTTATTATTGTTAAGTTGTAATATTGGTATTTTCAGTATGCTTATGTTTTTATTATTTTTATTATTGAAATTATAATTTTAGACTTGTACTCATATTTGTTATTGTATGGTTTGTAATATTAGTTTTATTATATGTTAAAATTTAAAAAATATTGATATATATTTTTTAGATATTGTGTTTATTAATAAATATAGGTTTTAACTTTTATGTGAAATTATGTTAATCGAGTCAAATGAGTTATGCGTTTTAGTTTAACCCATTTACATGAAACAAATGAGTTTAAATGAGTCATGTCATGTTAACTTATTTTTAATTAATTATTAAACGGGTCAAAACGGGAGACACGACACAATTCGTTATTTAAATAGATTAAGTTAGGGTTTGGAAATTTGGGCTAGGTTCGGGTTGATCTATATACTCGAATGTTCATAACTTGATACAACACAAACACGAACATGAGCATGACTCAACCCATTTAGTGCTATTTTTCATGTTCACTACACAACACATAATGCAGATACTAATTTCATATTTCCGACAGGTGTGTTTTTCACTTTTCTACTTGAGCTTAGGTGCTTGCTGGGTGGTGTTGTTGCTCATAGTCCCATGGTGTTTGGTGATGATTGATGTTTAGGACTTTCAGCCTTTTATGTTTTGGTTGTGGTTGTTCCTTTCACACATTTCTCATGTCTATGTTGATTTTTGTTATTCTGTTTAAAAAATGTAATTGCATGTGGTGACTTGGTATTTTGTGAATTTTGGAATTTTTTAGTAGCTTTTAAGGTTCAATATTTGGTGTTCGATTTGCTTGTTGGTTAATTATTTTGATATGAGTTATGTTTTGAAAATGGAAACTTATATTTATTTAGTTATGTTTGGTTGGATAGAGTTTTTCTTTCTTTTACGTGATTTGTCTATGTAATTATATAATGCTAAAACTTTGTATTAGGGAAAAGAAAACAAAAGTAATCCAAAAAGAAGTAAAATGCTTTTGGATACTTTGACCATAGGCAACATAAGCTTTCATTAACTTTTCTGAGACTACATGGGATGCTGAGTGTGTACTATTTACATATATATTCTCTATACAAAAATAGAATTTCTTAGTATTGGGATGGATGAAAATGTCCGTCACTTCATTAATGTTGCAAGCTTTGCTCATTGACTTTTTAAGCCATGTGATGATTTTGTGCACTAATCTACTACTTTATATTGCCATTTCATCAATACTTAGTTTAATTATGCAACATATCCCATTTTAGCCATGCTCTGTCGCTAACAAGTACATTATTTTTGGCTCGATTACTTTTCTTTAAATAATAATAAAATCTTATTTTGTTACTGTTAAATAAGGTTAATTTGAATTTTCTCAAAGAGCAGAATTCCCACAAATTCGGATCTTTGGTCATCTTACAACTCACGTCGCTTTGTTGGGATTGCACCTCCATGTTGCTTAGGAGGCGACTACAATCTCCTAAATAATTTCATGCTTCAAGATTAAGAATTGATTAAGATAGTTGCTCTAGGAAATTGTAGAGAGATGGGAAAAGTAATGAGATTTTTGAATTCAGATGAGATGAGATAATTTGTAAAAAAGTGTATGTTTAGAGAGTGAGATGAGATGTGATAGTTTTGACTTTTTGAGATTTGATAAAGAGGTGGGTCCCACCAATGATTGAAAATCATTTAATAATTATTGAGTAATAGTTATGAATATATTAATAAAAAATAATATATTTTGAAGTTGTTGACCGAATTTACTCTATATCCCAATAAATAAAATTTTTCTTTTAAAATATTTTATTCTAATTATGACTTATTTATTTTTCTATATATAGGAAATTTGAAATTTTTTATTCTAATTATAAATTAGAATATTATTCTAATTATGACCTATTTATTTATTTTTATATATAGGAAATTCGAAATTTTTTATTTTCATTCAAAATTAGAATATTATTCTAATTTTTAATTGTGACTTATTTTTTTTATATATAAGAAATTCAGAATTTTTTGTATTGCAGTGGGGATGGGGTTGGTTTCAAGATTGACAGATGTTTCAGGAGCAATAATGAGAAATGGGATTGAAAAATAAAAAGGAGGTTGACATCACTCTAGCTTTTCATGCTTTCATTATTTATAATTGATATGTCAGAGGTATTGGTTGCAAAGTTAAAAACTCATAAATGAGATGAGTTTTGCGTTATGACCACTTGATTAGCTAGATAAATTCATCCGTATAGTTGTGATGAGATAATTCATCTAAACTGGCTAACCAAACCGAGCCTAAGTCACCACCTTACTAACATAGTACATCACTTATAACATCTCATCTATGCCCCAGACTATTTGATCTTACTAGGTCAAGTCATCAAAATGACATAATCGCTTGGGTTATGAGACATAAAATAATAAGTAAGAATCCAAACAATTTTTCCTTTATACTCATGTTAATTCAATTAGATTTGATTGTTTTCCTAGACATGCTCCATGTGACTATACCATTTGTGGCCATAAGAAAACATGTTAAAGTTGCGACATCAAGTTTTCATCTCATGACATAGTTCTAGGTTCAAGGGCATAGGGATACATCATCTATTGATCTATTAGGACTCACATAATCATGGAGCAGGGACCCATCCAGTCACTCCTCATATGGTCATCTATAGCACATATAGTATAAAATGTATGTTATGGGAGAACTCCTACTCAATTGGGCTTGTCACATTCAAAATCCGTAGGAATCTTAGTCTAGTAGACATAAAAGGCGCTCGAACTTGAGTTTCTTAGCACAATCACTCATCTAGTGCTTGCCTAAGATCTCACATTCCACTTTAATCAAGTTTCATGAATTTGTGCAAATACTTCATATATGATTCTTGTAAGTCACATCTTAGCCAAACTAAGGCTACATTCTTTAAATTTATTTTGAATGCTCCCAAAAATCAAGATGTTTACTTGCTCGCTTTTCAAGTGCTATAGTAATTAATTTGTCTCATCTTACTTGTTATTCCAGTGCCAAGGTGATCATCTATGTGAGAGGATTGATATTTGTTTAGTGATATTATAATATGAGATAAACACAATATTGTCACTGACGTAATACATACTAATAGTATCAAATTTACAATAAATCTAGGTTATCCTTAATACAACATACGTAAAAGCACTTATATTCGTAGCCTTACTAAGAGGATCAATTACCATTTCACTAGTAAAGATATGTTGTAGGATCATCTCGCCTCATGTAACAACATTGTAGATGTAATGAAAAAGAATATCTATGTGTTTGGTTTTGCCATGAGATTTGAGATCCTTAGCATATGCCAAAGTTGTCATACTATCACTATATATTTTATTGACTTCATTTGCAAAAGTTGTAACCTTTAGGCGTTGAAAAAATCTCCTCAACCAAACAACCTCTTGTACAGCTATTGAACAAGCAACGTACTTTGAGTCCATCGTGTGAGGGACGCACTAAGTATACACATTTTGATGGGTTTTTGGCGATTCTAATATGTGAGCATGCAAGGGATACAATTGCAATCCCCATTCTCAGTTCACCATTTAAACAAAGTATTACTTTACAATGCAATAAGCTGAGAGAGATGTCAAATAAGCAAAAGGAACTGATGATGCAATGAACTCTGTGAAATTTGAAAACTTCCATTTGTCCCAACAAAGATGACTAAACCCTTGAAAATTAGAATGATGTCTTCAGTTGAACCAAGTCCAAAGGCATAACGAGCAAAGAAAATGATGATGCTAGACTTTTTTCCCCCTAGTGGGTAAGAAAAAAATATGATATTTTGAAACAAGAGGAAAAGATGCATTACTGTGGGTTTTGGTGCGCAAGGGTCTTTAGGAATGTGAAGTGTGAGATAGGTCTTAGTGAAGAAAAGTGAAACCAGAGCATAAAAAGTTATGATGGGTTTAAATAATATGTAAAGATTTCTATGGAGTTGTTTGATTCTTACTGATGCCAAGGAAGAGGAGCTGGCGACAGAGAAGATCTCTACAAGGCTTCAGTTTGAAAAAGGGCTTCTTTTGGAACTTTAGACTACAGCCGATGGAGGAGGAGCTGGAGACGAATGGGGAGGAGCCTTTGACGGAAGAGGAGATGGAGAGAAAAAAGGAGAAAAAGGCTACCTTGCGGGAAAAAAGAAGAAATAAGTCATGGGAAAGAAACTAGCTGAACGAAGTGAAGCATGAATAGAAAGTAATATAAAATTATATGACCTTGCTATAGTAGCCCTTCATATATGAAGATTGAGATGTCTTTACTGTAGCTAATAAGTTGGATGGCATTGAGTTCTAATCCAATGTAGTCCAATTTATAGACTCATTAGCTAAATAAAGAGGTATACTGGCATTTGGCTAATCCAATGTCAGTGCTTTAATGAGAAGGGTTTAATAGGTCATCAATTTAGGGACATATATTCAATATGGACATGCATTTAACAATAACAATTCAATACAAGCATCCACAAATAACAATTTAAAACAGAAAATTTAGACTTGAGGAAATATGCCTAATGTCCCAAAAATAACATTTATTATTATCGATATTTTTTTAATTAAAATTTATTTTTAAAAAATATTCTTAACTCTCTACCTCCATAACAAAAATATGTATGAATTTTAGACTCGCCCAAGATTACACGTGACCACAAAATAACACCAAAAGCTACTTCATGCACCCCCACACGCCTCTTGTTTGTGTGGGATTCGTTTTGGCTCAAGAGGTTGTCTTGTCTCTACTTCACTTGTCGTGGCAGAGAGTGTATATCACCTTCGCTATTTCTGATGTCAAAACAAAAAATTTTGTCATCATAATGTGTATTGTGCATCTGAAAGATAAGGGTGGATCACACTCTCTATAGCCGAGAGTGGGACTAGTAAAAAATATATTGTTCATCATGTTCTTCCTCAATCCAAATTTTTGATTTTTTCTGATTTCGACCACTCATATTCAATTGGCCATAACTTACTCATATTAAGTCTGAATTAAGTGTATGATATGTCAAATTAAAGCTTTTGAGCTCAACTTTCTAACCATATAAGATTTAGTTCTAGAAAATAACAATGGTTGGTTAAAAGTTGGCTCAAAGTTATGATCCAATCCTGAACTTTAAAATTAGGGTTTTGATTTTCTTTCTTTATATGCGACAAAACTTCACCAAATTTAAGGGACATATTTATGACATTATAAGGAATGTTTTCATGTATATAATTTGATCTTAAACATGTCATAGCATAACCTCTAATGACAAATTTGAAACTCAAACAATCATGGCATATTTATATGGGCAAAAACAAGAAGCATAGGCTCTAATGCAAATGTTAAATCAAGTTAGTTGAATTACCTCATGGAGTGGGATTCCCACAAGCTCAAATTTTTACTCGTCTTATAGCCCACGTCGCTTTGTTGTGATTACACATCTACGTCACTTAGGAGGCTACTAGAGTCTCCTAAGTAATTCCATGCTTCAAGATCAAGAGTTGATTGAGATGGTTACTCTAGAAAATTGTAGAGAGATAGGAGAACCCCATTTATTGAGTTTTCTAATGGGTGGTTAGTTAACATTCCTAATGTCAAGTGCTAGTGGTGGGGAGTTAGTTAATTAACTACTTGTAAATTCTCAATTCATGTGAACAGAACATGGGTCATGGGGTATCCACTACTAACCGTTACTAGAAAAATAAAGCTGTAAAAGTTAATATAGCTAAAATTGTTGGTTGGTTTTGTTATGATAGTAGAACATCTTTATTATTTCATGTATCCCAATTGATATAAACTAACATTAAAGAACAAATGTTCAAAACATTGATTTTGGGCATCTAAAAAAATGTAAACAACGCTTAAAATAGACATGCTTCAAAGTTTGGACTTGAGAATATATAAGGTTTAAGTAGCTTTTTATTAAGAGTCCCCTTATAGACACAAAGAGATTCCCACACAAACTGATGTGGTAGTCTACCACGTCATTTTTTTAAAAAAAAAATTTTGGATCACATTTTGCCTTTTGGGGGCTTCATCCTTTCCCGTGTCAATCCTCCAGCCCAGATCCAGTCTGTCCCATTCTTTCTTGAGCTCAGTCCGTTTAGTTCCTCTTCCGGTCATTTGAGCTTTGTCGTTGCATTCCATCGGCTGGTAAATCACTTTTTTTTTTCCCTCTGTTTTCCACTTCCACTTTCATCATCGTCCCCTGTTTTTATTTTTTTTCTTTCCCACTTCCCCGTTACCTCCCACTAGCATAAAGTTGTCTTTCTATTTTTCCCACGTTGTAGAGGTTGTGTTTTCTTTTGAGCTAAAGATACTACTAGTTGAAAGAATTTGAATATTTACCTACTTCAGATTGAAGGATACTCCCAGTTATGAGGACAAACAAAGATTGAAATAGGAGCGATAAAGAAAGCTTTCAAACGAGGAGCATTTACTGGAGGTTACTGTTGCTGGGAGACAAATCCAGCCACTAGTGCGAACACCAAAACTCACTGAAGTGGTCTCTACTTGCCGACCATAAGGTATTGATTTTAGTGGAAAGAGAGATACTTGGTGTCAAAGAGAGCTATCGGAGAGGGTTTTTGGCGATGGCTTTTGGTGAGTGTTATCAACCGTGGTTTGGGCAATGGGGAATTTGAAGAGTCTTTGTCTTTTACAAGTCTGGGAAGCGGAAAGGGAAAGCAAGGAGAGGGTTTGGGTAGTGGGGAGAATTGAAAAAAAAAAAAAAAACTGGCGTGGCAGTTTGGCACGTCAATTCTTTTTTTCTCCTTATCAATTTTTTTTTTTTAATGTCAAAAATAAACTTTGCGTTTAACCCTATAAAATTTGAAGCCCAAGCCCAGTGAATCTGTAAAAGTCAGGCCTGTTTTGATTGGGCTTTTAAAATTTCTTAAAAAGTATCTATTCATGGGCCTAGCCCATACCAACTGTTGAACTATCTACCCAATCGCACGTAGGAAATTGCTTAATTAGGAAAGAGAAATGAAATTTTCAGCTAAGTGTACAAGTATCGCGTATTTCTTTTGAAAAAATTGAGCAAATATGAGATTCATATAAAAAAAATTAATTTTTTAAAAGTAAATCTCACTCTTTTTAAAAAGAAGTGCACAACACTTATAGACCAATGGTTGTATCGCTACTCATAAATGTTAGTAGTTATACGACTTTCCTGGTTTGGAAGTCGAAACCAATAAATTCTAATGTGATTGGTTTGATACAATAAAATTACAAAAGATAAATCATGATTAATCATTAATGGATGGAGATGTTTTTTTTACTTCTTTCCCAAATCAGATAGATCAGACCAAAAAATAATAGTGTGATGGCATTGAGTAAATTTTTTGTAATAATATTAAATAATTAATAAATATTATAATATACACTTGATATATATATATATATATATATATCTATATCTATTCTATTATAATAAGTGTCTATTGAATTGCTACATTAATGAAAAGTAACTTTTCTTATTTTCCCGTGTTAAGTCTGTTTGTATTGTGAATCCTTATAGTTTAGGGATACAATTGTCTTTTTGTATATATTTATTTTACTTTTATCAATGCAAAAGTCTTTCATTGGTACTCTCTCTCTCTTTGGTATTCTTCGCTGCAGTCTAGCCCTTTGGGTATAAATTTTGGGTTTTTTATTTTTTATTTACATGTTGGGTTTTGCAAACATTATAATAAGTTATAATTTGCAAAAAGCTTAGTGCCATATGCTGGCCCCTTTTTTTTTTTTTTTTTTTCTCCCTTCTATCCATGTATCAGCAATAGAATATCTGAATATTACTGGCTATGCATTAGAAGCTACAGAAAGAAAGAGGAAGTATATTAGAAATTAGATAATATACAATATTAGAAAAGTGTATATATTATACAAGATTGTATAATTTTTTCCTAAAATATATTAATGAATTTTTTTAGAAAAATGTAACTTTTTCCTAAATTTTTAGTACTCATTACTGAAGGAAAAAAATTTAAAAAAATTAGAAATAAAATAAAAGAAATCTATTTAATTATATAAAAATAATATTTTTTTTACAAAGTGTCAAGTGGTGAATGCAATTAATTAGTGGTGCAACTAAAACGAAAAATCGTGCAACTAAAACAAAAAACTATGTAATAAGTGTACGAATCAATGCAATTAATGGTGCATCTCATACAAAAAACTATGAAATAAGCATACGAAAACACGAAAAGGCAATTGAATGACCAAGCGGTGTAATAGTGAATTTTAAAGTTTAAACATGAAGAGACAACTGAAAAGAAACTGAAGAGGCATTCAACTGTGTTTAGAAAATTGTTTTTATTTCTTTCACTTTCTTCCCTCCTTTCTCTCTCTCAAATCAAGTGAGGTCAGGCCAATGTACCTTTTGCATTCAACTGTGTTTCAAGTGTGGAGGTGCTAAAGTTCGAAGGAAAATTAAACAAGTGAGTCTAACTGCCTTTCGTGTGTTTATGGTATATATAGTTTATCTATGCATTACAAATGTTAGTTCATAGAAAAATATATTTCCGAAGTGTACTCTTGAATCTCTAAAGTAGAACTCCACAACAAAAGAACATAGGAACAAATAACAGTAAAGCATTTAAAATTTCTCTACCAATTAGAAATAGCATCATAAAAGGCTTCTACTATGTTTAGTTACCTTGACAGTGCATATGAAGAATTGACGTTGGGGCTTGCATTTGCTACGCTAACAATTCCCGAATTGTACCCAAAAAAAGCAAATTTCCTACAAACAAACAAACCAACAAGTTTCAAAACAAAAAAGGACCACAAATTTAAAAAGATCACAAAACAAACCAACAAGCAGAAATCATTGTGTGTCGTGGTGGTGTGAGTGTGAGATAGTAACCGATAGACCAACAGAAGATTTAGCCAGCACACCATACCGATGGGTATACAACTAAGAAAACAAAAAAAAAAAACTCACAGAAGATTTAGCCAACACTCGATATTGACAGGACACCATACCAAATATCTTACCACAAACGTTTATACAAGGTCTTTTTACAAATATCTTACTTATAAAGAAAACAATTCATGCTCACCTGCTCAATGCAACTGTAAGTATGTTGTAGATTGTTAAATATATCAGTTCATAAGAAAGTTGCTTTTCAGAGGATTTGAGAAATAAGAGCAAAACCGAAGAACAAAGTGAAGTTTATATTAAATGTAATCTTATAGAAATCGAGAAATCTTACAAGGATAGTGATTACCATGTATGCAATAATTCACTAAAAGAATATGTAAAGAAGAAAAAGCCAACAAAATTTCAACTTGTCAATAAATTCAAAACATCGTCTTCAAGACTAAATCCAACCACAAGATTATACATAAAGAAAGAAATGTTACAAAGATAGCCAACTGTAAGTGTGCAGTAGACTATTAAAACAACATCTAAAGAAGAAAAAATTAAAATAATTCTAGGTAATAAATCGCATATGAGTTCTTCACAGTTAGATAGAACTAGAAATTAATTTTAATAAATAAAAAAAAAAACTTCTTAGATCTGAACTAAAACGTTTAGATTTGTCGAAGTTTGTAAAGATTAAAAAAAAAAATCAATAAAACATGTAAATCTAAAGAAGGAAATTTCTGAAAAATTTGAGATTTCTCATGAGGCACATCCGTGTTCTTAACGGCTAAAGAGCAATTTCACAAAATGAAACCTTTTTTTTTTTTTTTTGCCAAAACAAAAGGTAAAAGTTGTAAATCCGAACAATAGACAAAAAATAAATAAATTTACCCAAGTACATCGACAGATCTAAAGTAAAACTTTTCAGAACTAAACAAAATCATCTAAATATGTTGAAGTTTATAAAGAAAAAAAAAACTTTTATCCATACACACCGACACCCAATGGATGCTGATTTTGTTGTGTTTGTTTGACAAAAAAATCATGGAGGTGAAACAAGGAGCTTTGATGTGGTTGAGAGGAGGAGTAAATCGTTGTATGTGGCATGATGGTGTTGGTGTGAGACAGGCAGAAGAAGAGAAAGAATGGAGAAATCAAGAAAGAGAGGAGAAGCCTCTGGAATGTGTTTCTTAGGAGAGAGAGAGAGAGAGAGAGAGAGAGAGAGGGTTGGGCTTTTTGTGTTGAGAACAATACCATTTTCATTTTTGGGCTAGTGGGCGGGTTGAGCTTTATGGTTGATTTTAGGCCTAGATAAATTGGGTTGAGTTTATTTTTTGGGTGGTTTCAAATGAGAAAAAAACACATTGTTATGTGTTTGTGGACCTAGCTACTAGCACATGGTTTATTTTACATTTTTCACTTAGTATATGAATTGTAAATAAAATTGTATTAAGAATTTAAAAAATGAAAAAAAATAAATTTACATTGTTGTAAAATTTTATTTGTTTTAATTTATACTCTAATAATTATTGCAAATTTAATAATAATATTTACAAAAAAAATTTGAATTTGCTAATGTCATATGGGAAAATAAAAAAGAAGATGCGTGGCTTGGAGCTGGCCATACGATAGGGGAAAAAGGAAAAAAAGAGAGGCATAAACGGATTGGGTTGGGGATGATAAATATTCGACATATATAGTTAACTATAATTTTTAAAATTAGTAATAATAGTTTTATTAATATAAATTTTTTTTTTAAAGAATGAAATATATACAATTAAAACTATTAATATAAACATTAATTTTTAAAATTATTATATTTATTAATATAATGTTGTATGGCAAGTCATCATGTTGTATATACAGTAAGAATATGCGGGATAGACTCTTGTTATAATAGAATATATATATATATATATATGTACAATAAGAAATATATTTGTGTATGTATATACAATACAATCAAAATTTAAACTGTTTTTTGTGTTTAAACAAGAATTGTTCTCCTTATCCTAAACATATAAAAGACTCAGCTATTCATTTCAAAATCTGTAAATGCATTTGTTTTATATTATATATATAAATATATTCTTTTTTGCTAGTCCCTACTTGTAATTTTTAGTGGGGACTTGCTTTGAAAAACAAATTAATTTTGACAAATATTTTATATAAGATATAAGATTTTTGATATGTGATACTGATCTATACTTTTTATAGATTCCCTTTTCATAGTTTTTTTTTCATTTGATGTCTTATTTTGTTATCTTCATTTTCTTGTTGACTGGAAGTATAAATAATTCGGTTGTATGTATTGTTCAACATAAGAATCAATGGAATTATTTATAGCGTTTAAGATGCTATATAGTTGTTATTTATTCATTTAGTCTTACTTTTGTGGAACAATATCCAACATTTGGAAGAATTGTTTCCTTCATTAACATAATAAGAAGTGGTAAAAATGCATTAATGAGTTACAAAATATTTGTTTTGAAACGGTATTATTAAATTATGCAAAAGTTACGTTTGGAAACTATTCTCTTCATTACAATATATATTATTATTTTTTAAATAATCATTTCACCCAACTAGACAAACGTACTTTGCATGTTTATCCTGTCCTAGTATATATATATGTGTGTGTGTGTGTGTGTGTGTTTTTGTTTCTCAAGAGTACAAGAGATCCAACTCTTATTGCCAACCAAACATAAGGGTATGATATAAAAATAATATAAAGTAGAACTGGAATTTTATAACGGATTGGGAAGCACCCACAACATTTTCCCTGGAACCAAACAGGTGTGCGGTGGCCACCTCACAAAATATCTCTATACGATAGGTACATAGGTTTTTGCATGCAATAGAATGTCAAAAATCAGTTACTATCTTGACACCTCTACACCCTTGTAGTGGTCCACAATTAACATCGCTTACAATCATTTTTTGTAAGTTCTCCACCTTACCCTTTCCTTAAATCTCGTTTGTTCCTCTCTCTCTCTCTCCCTCTCTCATATTGTAATTTTATGATCTCCTAATTAAAGGTATTCCCACTCCATGCTGTTTGTCTTTCTCTCTTCTTGAATCCCATGCTGATAATAGAATTTTCATAGCACTTTCAAAGAAATGAGCAGCCCCTGTCTTCTTCCGGGAATATCCGGTTGTTCTTCCAGTCGGAGTTCCCCTTCTAGTTTCCGGCCATACCCTTCCTCAATTAATCCAAAGTAAATTGGAGATTTTTACAAAGACTTATTGTTTTCCATTTTCTTTTTATGTCTAGGTGTTAACTTGCTCGCCTGAGGTCGACTCACAATGAATCGAGAGGTTTTGTGGCGATCTCATGCGGGTCGAAATTGGCGAAAGCCATTGCTTGCAGATCATGAGGAAAACGAGGGGAAAGAGAGACGACGAGTAGGGGAGGTGGCAGGAGGGACGGCAGCTGAGTGTGCCGCGATATGCTGTTGTTTTCCGTGTACCGTGATGAACCTACTAATATTGGCGGTGTACAAGGTGCCGACAGGGCTGTGTAGGAAAGCTTGGAGAAAGAAAAAACTACAGCATTTGAAGAAGAAGAAAACAGTAGGGCTATTGGCAAATAGTGGAAGTAATCACGAGGAAGGAAAGTTGGAGTTGGCATTGGAGATGGAGGTCATGAAGGGGGGGAGTCGGATAGGGATGGATAATAGCGATGTGGTCAACTTGGAGAAGGAGATGTGGGAAAGGTTTTCTCGAGGCGGCTTCTGGAGGAGCCCTTCTGAGAGAGAAAGGCCTCATCCTCTTGCATGAAATTTAATTAATTTCATACAATTGGGTTAAGAGTTCAAGATCAAGGTTGATCCAATTTTACATTTCAATTATTACAAATTACATGTGTACGTAAGTACGTTGTTTCTCTAATCACCAAATATTAAACTTAATTAATTTGTTTTCCTTCTTTTGTGCGACTGATTGAGCAATTGTAAAAGCAGTTTTCTTGTTTTTTTTTTCCCCCTTGCTTTTCTTGGAAATTTCTTTTCATTATTATATCAAAAGTAGAAAAATTCCCATAACTAAGGGAACACTAACAATCATCTAAAGGGTACTAGGGTTTATTTGAAGTTCTTTGATTACTGTGTTCTAAGTTGTAGAGTAAGAAAAAGATAGAAACATTACAACAACATATGATAGTTTTTGTGATGCATAAAATTGCCACATAAAAGGAAATAATGCGACAAATTATTCTTTGATGAAAAAACATAATCGTCACAATAACCCCATCACGTTCAAACAACATAAAAACAATGTCCAAACGTAAACATTTGGATGTTTTGGATCAGCTGACATTAGAATGCTACTGTTATTTATGCTTGAACGTAACTTAAGATTGTATTCAAGCATATGTGGATGTCGGTTCTATTCGTTCGAATGTTTAGCTATTTGTACATATTCAATGACACATTCAAACGTAAAACACTATTTGGATATAAAATTAGCATATTTGAATGAAATGTTTACGATTAATTCGAGTATAATTGGAATTTACATTTAAACATAAAATTAGATATATTTTATTTTAATGAAAAAGGTTATAGAAAAGATAGGTTATATATTCCAAATTGTATCATAAATTTACAAATTAATACAATAATAATTGTTTTCAAACCTAATTAGAGAATTAAATAAAAGATTAATATCATTTCAAGAGGTGTGGTCATACTGTAGTAAGATTACATGTTTTATCTACACTGTTATTTCTCTTTGAATTTGTAATTACACTTCCAGATGCATCATTTCTTTCTACTCATTTAGCTGCTATTGCAAACCCATGTCCATCTTGATTTGAAGAAATTATAGATCATTCAACTCTTGTTCATAGTGCAAATCTCATCAAGTATATTCCAAATCCATATTATTCACAAATAAATAATAATGTTCTACAGTAACAAAAGGAAGGGTTCTAAGATTCTTACACAATCAACATGGATCTTATGTATTCACGACAAATAGTAGTTACCAGGGCCAAATCATGAAATTCTTAATTAAGTTCACGTGCATATTCCTTATAATCTTTGCCAAGTTTATTTGCAATATGTATACAGCTTTTGTCCATTTCGACAATAACCTATGCTAACCATTTTAACAAATTCTACATGGTATCACATCATTATAATGTACGTTCTCCATCTTCTTTATAAAAGGTAGTTGGTATGATCCCATTCGATATTATATCATTCATATTTTTCATCTTCTACAAAGAACAATGCTTTTGTTTCTCTCCGTGTCAACAAAATTCTTGGCATCATCTCTATTTAGTTCTCTAAGTATACCTGTTAGTGACTTGAACATGATCTTTTATTGTATACTTAGAGAACAAAGAGGAGACACTAGAATTTGCAAAAATTGATGAGAAAAGCAAGAGCTTCAACAATGTGCAATATAGACAATACAATATCAAACCATCCACACTAGATAATAGAAGAATTATTGAATACATATAATTAATGCGTTGGATAACCCTCTTAAAAATGTACCTTTATTCATGCAATGTCACAAAAATACTAATTTAAAAAAGTTGAACTAAAGAAGTAATAGTCACCAACCTACCCTCCAATAATTTAAACTAACAAAATGTCATGTCACCTTCGTTTAATTAAGCCATTTGTCCAATCTTATGTCCTATAAGATATTATGCCCTTCACATTTGAAATTTTATGACTTCCTCCATGATCTATAGCGCAATTTTTTATAAAATAATCATCTTTTCCACCCTTGCCTATGCTTGACTATAAGATCATACAACATTTTAGGGTCTTCACCTTAGTATTTGCATGAACTTTTCTCCAGTGATGAAATAATCATTTCAATATTAAATGGAAGATGAAGATTATTATGTAAAATGCACAAAAATGTTATTATATGTTGACTGATTGAGTTTAGATAGTAAAGATGAAAATGCAAGGAAAATATGAATATCTTATAAAAAGCATGCATGGTAATAGAGACAGTAAGTCAGTACAAGAAATTCAAATAAGCCAAAGTGAGGTTATGGAGATTTTGGACCTAAGTGAGTTTATGGTTGTTTGTCTCCTAATTTGACAATTTTATTTCTAAATATTGTTAATGATGTGGTTTTTTTCCTTCTATTTGATTTTTTTTTTCAATTTTTTAAGTGATAGTGTAGTCTTTCTTGTTGTGGTTTTTTTTTTCCTCAAAACTAAATTATATTTTTTTTTTCCTTAGAAATTTTCCTAAGTAGGGTTGTATGCTTTTTCCCTCCTCAATAATAGTCTTTCTTTATGTTATAGTCTTTTTCTCGCAATTAAATTGTATACAAGTCTTCCTAAGTGGGGTTGTATATGCTTTGTCCCCCCTAATTGAATGCATTTTTTATTTATTTATTTATTTTTAATAATATAGGGGTGGGGGTTTCGAATTCCAATTTTTCAAATGGAAAATCGGGTCTTATGCCATCAGGTCATTAGACTCTTGACAAATGCGTTTCTTTATGTTGTAGTTCTTTTCTTATAATTGAACTTATTTTCTAAATAAACCCTCCTAAGTGGGGTTGTCTGCTTCTTCCATCCTAATTTAGGTATTATTTATTCTGTAATTTTTTTTTTTTAATATGCTCATAGTTTAAGGTTTTTCTTTAGGTTATTCACAATTATGTTTTTTTTTTTTTTTTCCTACTTGAAGTACTTGAGTTTTAGTCACAAAACAATCCAAGAAATTAACATGAAGAACCAAAATTGACATTGAAATTAAAATAAGGCATGGAACACACAATAAATACGTATGAACATGAATGTTCCAAGTACTACCTCTATTTAATCTCAAATAATTACTCTACATATATTGATTATAACCCCTCTTCGGAAAATTTTTAACCAAAGTTTCAATTTTATTTATTTACTATACCGGCCCACTCTATATTGGGCCAAACTTTTAGTCTGGAATTAATTTATATTTTACTTAATTAATGTTCAAACTATATTTTAAATATAGTGATTTCATTTTCTTTATATATAAGTTGTAGTTTTGATTTCTTTATAGTTGTAACTCTGCATTAGCAAACTAACAAAATCTAAGTTTTAGTCATGAATTAATATATTTATTTACTTCATTAATGTTGAAAGTGGATCTTTTACATGTGACTCATGTTGCATGTTTACCGGTGTTAGAATATTATGATATTTATTATATAATATATTCATAATATTCTAGTATGTATAGCAATATGACTTTTTTTCTATCATATTTTGTTTATTGTAAATCAAACGGTATCAATTAGTATCATTAATTTATTATATTTTCATTCTTTTTCTGGTCTGATTCACCTATAAATAGGGACATATGTTATGTATTTATGAACAACTTAAAAATAGGAAAGATGTAGCCCTCAAAGTCTATCTCCCTTGTTCTCTCTTCTCTTCTCCTTTTCTTTTCTTTTCTATTTTTTTTTTAATTTCTACATGGTATCATAGAGGACACCATCCTGGTGACTAGGCCCTAGTCGCTTCTACCTATATCACCTTTTTGCAGTAGCAATTGGTGTTACCTTGTTGTTTTCTTCACAGTCCATCATGGTTGCTGTGTTGGTTCTAATACACTTCACAATTGTCGCTTTCTCATACTTTCCGCTCCATTATTTTTATATTTTTGACATAATCAAAGCATCCTAGTGACTCTTGCATCATTTTGTTTTTCTTTTTCTGTTCGTGGTAAGTTTCGTATTTAACGTGTTATTTGATCTTCTTTTCTGTTCATTACATGTCCTCTAGAGACTTTCTATGCACTTCGCATATTGTTGTTTGTAATAAGTCTCATATTTAACATGTTATTTGGTGTTCTCTTCTGTTCACATCACGTTCTCTAGAGGCTTCATGTGCACTTAATGGATCACCGTTCCTAATAAGTCTTATATTCAACATGTTAGTTGATGTTATTTTTTGTTCACCACACATTCTTTAGAAGCTTCATATGCACTTAACGGATCAATGCCCTCATTTTCATCATCAATATCATACATCGATTTATTTATGCGTGCCATCCATTCACGGCATGCACTAGAAAGACACTATTTGTCAAGTTGTCAATCAAATTCCCAAGTCTAATCTACGTGATCTTATTTACAAACTCAAGATGACGTCTTTATCATCATCCTAAGTTTGAGTGGGGGATGTTGGAAAATTATGATACTTATTATAAAATATATTCATAATATTCTAATAATGTATGGTAATATGACCTATTCTTTACCATATTTATTTATTGTGTAAATCAATCCGTATTATTGATTTCTTGTATTTCCATTCTTTCTCTAGCCCCATTCACCTATAAATAGAGACATATATTATGTATTCATGAACAACTCGAGAAAAACAAAGACGTATCCATCAAAGTCTCTCCCGTCTTCTCCTCTTCTCCTTTTTTTCTTTTTCCATTTTATTTTTATTTTCAGGTCTTGGAAATGGTGTTCAGATAAATAAAAAGAGAGATTGAGATGAATAACCTAGAGAAAAAGAATTGAGTCTGAATTTGGAAAGATGAATGTGGCCAAGTTTCTATTCGGTTGTTGACTCGGCCCTTATTTCGGTACCCAAGAACAAAGGCACTTTTCCTCAATGAAATCACCATGTGGGATGTAATAATGGCTAGAACTGACACAGAAGAGGGTAATGGCGTACTTGGTTCTGGATTGAGGTCCTCACAAGTCTACAATTGCAATAATCAAAAGGGGTAAAGAGGTGCAAGTTGTCCTCACAAGTCTACAATTGCAATAATCAAAAGGGGT
Source organism: Carya illinoinensis (assembly GCF_018687715.1). Classification (NCBI taxonomy): domain Eukaryota; kingdom Viridiplantae; phylum Streptophyta; class Magnoliopsida; order Fagales; family Juglandaceae; genus Carya; species Carya illinoinensis. The sequence continues at coordinate 22,210,857 of NC_056764.1, forward strand.
AAAGAGGTGCAACTTGGGTTTGGGTGGTTCAGATGTGAAGTTTCTGTGGTGGTGTAGCTGTGGCCTCTCACGACTGCTATGTAGAGAGAGAGAGAGAGAGAGAGAGAGAGAGAGAGAGTACCCAAGTGAAATAACATGTTAGACTGATAAGGCTTAAGGTGGCTGATAACCTTGTATGGTGATACACAGTTTCTCCTAATCGGGTATTACAGTTTATACAACTCTACCTATAGTTGATCTAGCCTCTATTATTTTTTGTATTGATTATGAGGGTTAAAGGTTTAATCAAATTAGCATCCAACATGCCTGGACTTTTGGATCAACGGTTCAGTCTTTAACAATTGATATTAGAGCAAGGACCATGTCTTGAAAGGGTAACCTATAGTTTGGATTAAAATTGTTTTGTTACTTTATATAGGCATAGTGTTAAGTCATTAAATATTGATAGATGAGTGAAGTAGATAATAGAGTGGGCCACCATGGATGCCGGATTCAGAAGCGTGGTGAAATGTTATGATCTTGAGAGTTAAATGTTTAACCAAATTAATATCTGACAATCTTAAGACTTTTGAATCAATGATCGAGTTTTTTAACATTTTTTGACGTTATTCAACTTATTTTAATCACCCCCACTTTGGCTTCAGTGTCATTTGTACTTGGTACCAGTACTATTGAGATGTGCATTAAAATCTGCTTCTTTGTTCTCCTAATGCTCTGTTTGTTGCACTTCTATTATTTATCAATTCACTACTTCGACCGTTTCCTTCGTTGAGTGACGGAAGCTGGGATCAATATCGTTTGGTAATTGGGATGGTTTCCAGTGTTCTAGTTGTTTATGTAGGATTAGGGTTGTTTATAAATTCATATCTAAGAGAAATTTATGTACCCACGAAAAAACACCGAGGAATGGCCTAGGGTTTGGAGTTTCAGGGTGGTGAGATGGCTAATGGGGCTGCAAATAAAATGATGAAATTTAAGTAGATGGTTTATATAACGGGGTGTGGGTGTGGTAGTCACGAGAGAAGCCATTAAAATGATCAAACCGAGAAAAGGGAGCATAAATCAAGGATCATTTTAACTCTTATTGGTCAATGCTATAAGCAACCCCAGACAACTAGTGTAAAAAAATCCACCCCTTTGTTGCCTGCACTAAGACAGTTCAATCCAAATATCAAATACCAAATCGAAGTAAAATTTCTTTCTTCCCCCAACACAAGTGCATACGATGGAGAATATATTATATCAAATACGTTCCAAGTGCTCATGTAGGCATAAAACACTAATAACATCCCTAGAATCAGTGCAGCTTTGTAGGATATATCCAAGATTAAAGTCAAGTCTTTCTTAATATATATATCAATTTACAAACAGATTGACTGCAGGAGCTGTCGATCTAGTTTCTTTATTCCAAACAGTGTATCAATCGCCCTAGGCTCTTTTTCACATATACAGGATAATCAAATGGCCTGAAGAGGAAGGCCAGGCATCATACCACAGCATCTCATATCTGGGAAAGGGAATTTCCACCTGAAATTAAAAAGTATGTTCCATCAGAGCTACAATTCTATGCAGAAATTGCAAATGTGAGGTCATAATAAGCAGTGACGATAGAATCGGTGAAAACTAGGATTCTCACAATGGTTAGACCTATATGATAGTGGTTGGCTTCAAGTTTCTGGAAACATGTATCGTGTATTTGGCAATCCTTGCCACAGATTGAATTTTTCATTGGCAGCTAATCCTATCCATGCTCAATCCACACATACAGAATCTTCATGGGTACTGCTTGAAAAAATTATTTCTTTTTCATTTACAAGGTTGAACATCACCAAGGCAGGTCCTTTCGAACCACCCTAGAGGGTAAACCTCATAAACACAAGGAAAATGATATATCTACATATATATAATCCTAGGATGGGCAAGCCTCACACAGTCACTTTGAAAAAAAGTAGGGCACACCTGGGACTCACTCACATGAAAAATTCCATTTTTCTCAAATAGACTGCGCAGGATTTGCACACACTAGAATTGTATCTAGTATTACTAACCTTGTATCAGGTAATCCAGAAAACCCTATTGTGGAATCAAACTTGAGATGTCCGAGTCTATAGTTCATCCCAAGCCTACCCATGGATCGCTAAGCTGCACCCTAACAAGTAACTTGAAAATTTTGTTTAAGAAGTCTATGAGCCTTGGGATAACCAAAAAGAATGAATGGAACGGTAGAGCCAGTTCAATAGGTCTGTAGAAGACAACATGATTGTAGTGGTTGTATGCACAGAAGTGAATGTGGGTTTCGAACATGATTTGAAGCAACCCATAAACTTTTCATACAGAATTCCTAATTAATCCCCAGCAAAACAATGGCCCCTCATTATTCTGAGTGAAACCAGGACATCCAAATGCACCCTCATTGTTAAGAACATTTACAAGATTTGCATTCCTCAAGAAAAGGAAAACGTCCGTATTTTTTTATCAGCTCTAAACTCAAATGCCACTTCCTCTTCTCAAATCAGCAGGATAAACACAATACTTTTCACAACACTGTACACAACTATTTTTTAAAATGAGTGTAATTTTCGTAAAATATCTCATAAAAGTAACATCACTTTACAAAAATACCATTATTTTAAGATATAGTTGTGAAATGCGTTTTGAAAAGTGTTGTGTGGGTATCATTACTCGTTCAGATACAAAGATTATACAGGTCTGAACACGTCAGTTAAGGCTGTTACCTCACCAGTATTGTTAAAAGCGCTAGGCGCACTTAAGCCACCTAGAGCCTAGGCACAAAGCGCAAGCGCATCCTGAGCGAAGTAAAGCGCATATTTTTTAATAGGACGCTATCAACTGTTGTAAACGGACTCCCATCCAGTTTCTCTTCGGAGGATAAAAATAATAAATAGCTTATCACCTCCCATGTCCTATGTCCCATTCCAGAAGATGCTTAAATACTTCTTGATCCTATCAAGTTCTATGCTTTCAAATTATTCAGGGCATAAAATAAACTTGGCCGAGTTGTAATGACTGTTGATTGGAGCGGTAGATAATATTGAAGGTTTTGCATTTATTCATGCCTCTAAGGTGTCATCCCTGCCAATGTACCCAGTCTCCCCTTGGGGGCGCTGATTAAGGCAAACTCCAGTTGGGATGACATTATTGAAATAATGGAACATTACTTACCTGGGTGGAAGCCGCTATACTTATCCAAAGGTGGACCATACTCTGATCAAGACCACTCTCTCTGATCTACATACTTATTTCTGATCTTTTTTTCCCATCCCTGTAGTCTGTAGATATAGCCTAGCATTTTGCAAAGCTTCAAAGGATTATCTTGTGGAGGGGAATTGGCAATAATTTCCAGTTCCACCTAGTCAAATGATCCAAGATCTTTACCCCAATTTAATTACGTGGTTTGGGGGCTAGAATTTTACTTTTGTTTAACAAAGCTTTGTTGGATAAATGGTTATGGTGTTATGCAAAGGAGATAGAAACTGTGTCTCGTGATTGGTGATGGAACTCAAGTACGGTCAAATGTGAGAGGATGGTTTTTTAATAAGGGTATTGGGTCACTGGGTGTAGACAATGGAAAAACATCAAGCGGGAGAAGGTGGGTCAAATCAAGTTTTGGTACAATGTGTAGTGCAAGTACCAGGCCTTGGAAAGAGTTTTCCCAAAATTGTTTACTACATTCGATTGTAAGGAGACCTTGCACCAAAAAACTTGCGCAAGGTCTATTTTAGGGTGAAATGCTAACAATAGGTCACAATGGAATGGTAAATTTTAGGGTGAAATTACTTGACCAAAAATCTTTTATGGTGAAATACTACAATATCCCATGTGGTTTGCCTCTAAGACAGATTAGTAGCAAAGTTTTAATTTAGAACCTTTTACTCCTTATTTATACCTTTAACTTCGGTTAAATTATTCCGTCCATCACTATTCTGTTACCCAATTGTTAAAAGTGCCAGGTCAACACCAATAAATAATCGACAAGTGTGCATCATCTATTAAAAATTAAAAAAAAAAATACAAAAATTCATTTCATAATTTTTAGAAAATCTAAAATATTCAATTTAAATTTGTATCATTTTTAGTATCAATTTAAATTTGTATCAATTTAAAAAATATTTTTTTGATCAGTAAATAAGAATTTTATTGAATTTAAAAATTAAAAAAGCTTCTAAAAAATCTTCAACCTAAGTACAAACTTCTAAAAATATTTAAACAGGTATTTAGGATTTAACGCTTACTTTTACGAATGAGGGGAAGATGGAGTTGTTCCCTTCATTCTTCCATAGGTTATGTTCTTTTTGCTAAAGAAGAGTTGGTGGTGATAAAATGTGTCGGGTCCCGTCCAAAAGACACATCTTCGATGTTAAATCCTTTTTCAATGTGTTCATCACTCTAGTTACCTCTTCACTTCCTTTAAAATGTATTTGGATAGACAAAGTGCTTCAGGGGTTACTTTTTTTGTTTGGATGACAACCTTGAGGAGCGATCTTTTTTATTTTTATTTTTAGTAAACGATTATATTAAGTAAACGAATAGGCATAGCTCAAGTACACAAGAAGGTATACAAGATGCAGCACCTATTTAGGAAGAAGAAATAATAGAAACAAGAAAATCATGAAAAATGAGGCCATTGAAATCTACAACTTTGGCCCAAAAAAATAGAGTTCTAACAAAAAGTAATCTAATCTCCTCCAATGAACACTCACTGTCTTCGATCGTCTGGTCATTCCGTTCCTACCAAATGCACCAAAGAATACATATAGGAATCATCTTCCATACAACTAAGATTTGTGGAATACCACCCGGGTTCATCCAACATGCCAGGAGTTCGACCACTGTTGCAGGCATAATCCAGGCTAGCTCTACCTGTTTGAATACATTGTCCCATAATGCTCTAGTGACCTCACAATGTAGTAGAAGATGGTCCACAGTCTCACCACTTTGTTTGCACATACAGCACCAGTCCACTACTTTAACCTTGAGTTTTCGTAAATTATTCATTGTCAAAATCTTTCCCAAAGATGCTGTCCAAGCAAAAAAAGCCGCCCTAGTAGGTGCCTTATTTCTCTAAATCCTTATCCGTGGAAAGTGATTATTCTGTGATTGTATGAGGGCCTTATAGAAAGAACAAACTGAAATATACCTTTTTTGGCAAGTACCCACCACAAAGTATCAGCTCCTTGAGTACTCGGTCTCATGGAGTATAAGAGTCAGCAAAAATCTGCAAAGCTGCTAACTTCCCAATCTTGGGCCGCCCCTAGTGAAGCTCACATAACATTGGACTAAGTCACCAGCCATCTCCAAAAGGTCCGCCACTGAAGCTTCTTTCTCACGTGCAAGCCTAAACACTGTAGGGAAAGAGTCCTTGAGGGCGCTATCTCCTCACCATATGTCACGTCAGAATTTAGTTCTTGAACCGTTTCCCATCACAATTCTAGTATGACGAGCAAACATGCCCCACCCTCATCTAATGTGCTTCTATATTCCCACACCATAAACCCCAAATATGTCCCTAGAGCAACATCCCCCACAAGCCTCGATACTTGAAATCAATCACCGAGTTTCATAAAGCTTCTTGTTCCATATTATAACGCCAAAACCATTTCCCTAAGATTTCTAATTCCCAAACCACCTGAAGAGATTGGAGAGCATATCTTGTCCCACTTGACTAGATGAAATTTGAATTCATCCCCAAGTCCGCTCCACAGAAAATCGCGATGCGATTTCTCAATTCATGTTGCCACACTTGCTGGAATTGGGAACAAGGATAAAAAATAAATTGGTAGATTTGATAGAGGGCTTTTGATTAGGGTAATTCTACCACCTTTCGACAAGTACAATCACTTCCAACTTGTCAATCTATGTTCAATCTTCTCAATGACTGCATCCCAAATGGGTTAGCCCTGGAGGCAGCCCCCAAACCAAGGTATTTCATAGGGAGATAGGAGACTTTACGTCCAAGAGTGTTAGCCAACAGCCGAATGTCACAAATGTTGCCAATTGGGACCAACTTTGACTTAGATAAATTCACTTTCAACCCTCATACAGCCTCAAAGCAAATTAGAAGTACCCTTAGTGCCTGAATCTAATTTTGATCTGCCTCGCAGAAAATTAAAGTGTCATCTGCAAACAAGTGAGAAATGTTAAGAGTACCTTGGTTTATATCACCAAGCAAAAATCAAGCCAAGAAACCATTGTTTGCCATAGCTATAATCATTTTGCTCAACACCTCCATGACCATGATAAAGAGGAGTGAGGACAAAGGATCTCCTTGCCTTAGCCCTCGGGAGTTGTTAAAAAAACCAACTACACTACTGTTCACCAAAACTGAGAACCTCATTGTCGATATACACCACCTAATCCATGAGCACGACCTCTTCCCAAAACCACATCTCCCAAGCACAAGTACAACAAGAAATCCCAACTAACATGATTGTAGGCCTTCTCCATATCTAACTTGCATAAAGACCCAGATTGCCAAATTTTAATCTACTATTTAGGCATTCATTGGCGATGAGTACTGAGTCCAATATTTGTCTACCCCGTACGAATGTGTTTTTGGGCTTTTGTAATGATCCACCCCAAAACTTCTCCTAGACAATTTGCAAGCACCTTGGGAATGATTTTATACACCCCATTCACAAGGCTAATGTGCCGATACTCCTTAACCATTGATGCCCAGTCTTCTTGAGAATAAGTGCAATAAAAGTGGCATTTAGACTTTTCTCAAATTTTCCAACTGGAAAAAATTCATGAAATACCTTCTTTAAGTCCTCCTTCACCACTTCCCACCAAGATTGGAAGAAACCCATAGAAAATCTGTCTAGACCAAGTGCTTTTTCTTTGACCATCTTCCCAACCACTTCATGAACCTCAGTCTCCTCAAACGGCCTCTCCAACCAAGAGGCATTCTACTACTCAATGGACTCAAATGCTAGCCCATCAATCTTCGGCCTCCACCCCTCTGGCTTGGTAAGCAACTGTTCAAAATAACAGGCAACATGTTCTTGAATCACAGTATCTCTATCCAAATAGCTCCTTCAATATTCATCATCTCAATGGCATTAATTCTCATATGGAAATTGGCCATCCTATGAAAAAACTTCGTAGTTTGATCACCTTCTTTCAACCACAAAGCTCGAGATTTTTGCCGCTAAGATATCTCCTCCAATAGGGTAGCCTTCTCTAGTTTTGAAACTAGTTATGTACTCTTGAGAGAGTTCCTCCAAAGAAAGGGCTCGTACCTTCCGTGCCCTCTCGACCTCTTGAAGCTCCTCCAATAGTGACTTCTTGTTATTGCCTATATCTCCAAAAGACTCCACATTCCAAAAATTTAGATCTTTCTTTAAAGCTTTCAATTTACCTACAAGAAAAAAAACCAAGGGTGCCTTGGATCTGATAGGAGGATTACCATTGCCTGACCCATTCCAGAAAGCCTTCAGTTGTTAGCGACATATTCTTGAACTTAAAGTATCTCCATCCTCCTTGAATCACAGTCCAACAAGATGGGAAAATGGTCGAAACATAGGCGAGGTAGTCTTTTCTGACATTATTCCAGGTAATGAGTTTCTCACTCTGAGAAAACTAAGAATATGTCAAATCTAGACTACATTTGGTTATTGGACCATGTAAATGCAGCACCCATGAGAGGAATGTCCACGAACCTCAAGTCAAAAATACAGTCTGAGAAACTCAACATTGCTGGCCACAACTTGCTATTTCCCGATCTTTCACTTGGGAATATTAATCTTATAACATTAAAGTCCCCTCCTATACAAAAAGGTAGGTCCCACCAGCTGTGTAACTCGACTAACTCCTCCCATAGAATGTTTCTACCACTGCCCACAATTGGGCCATAAATTCCAGCAAAAGCCCACCTAAAATATCCTCCACATTTTGAAAAGAACAAGCTAGAAACATAGAGATACCCATTTTATCCTCCACATTCCATTACTACTCAGTCTCTGTTCTAAGCCATCCATCTTCATGAAATCTTGAGGAGTAATCTTAAAGATGGATAGCTTGGAACAGAGACATATGGTAATCGAATGGTGTTGTTTGAGCAAATTAAATGGGATAAGCAGGATCTTCTACTACATTGTGAGCAGGCTAGGAACTTATGGGTTGCTATATTGAGCACTTTTGGAATTGAGTGGGTTATGTCCAAGCTGGTGGATTTGTTGGCATGTTTGTAGAATCCTTCCGAAAGTCATAGAAATGTAAAAGTTTGGAGGATGGTTTCCCTGTACTTAATGTGGTGTATTTCACAAGAAGAATCCAATGCAAAAACTTTTGAAAATTTAGAAAGGAAATTACAGGGTTAAAAGCCACAACACTCAACTCCTATGTTTCCATGGCTGCTCCCAATAGCTCTCAATTCACTAGCTTTCTAGATTTCAATGATTTTCCTCTATTTCTTCTTGTTGCTAGTTAGGTGTCCTAATGTATATTCTAGGTGTACTTGGACTGCTCCCCATGTGCTTTTAATAAAAGTTTCATTACTTGATAAAAAACAAAAGCATCTTTTGCTTTCACTTCACCAGTAGCATCCTGAAAAGTGTGTTGTGGGATTGTTGAATTTCTGTAATTATTGTATGGCTTGGAAGTAGTTTATGCTATATTTTTTTTTTATCGGTAAATAAGAATTTTACTAAAAATAAGTGAAGCCAAGTACATGGGACATATACAAGAGCCACACCTAGGCCTGATTGTCTAAAGCTACAAGAAAATCCTGTACGTTCATGCCATTAAAGTCTATTACAATTGACCAATGGAATAAAGTGTGAAAAAAAAAAATTCTAAGCTCATCCATTGTCCGTTCACAATCCTCAAAACTCCAACCGTTCCTCTCCATCCATATGCACCACCATAGGCAGGTCAGTATCATCTTCCACATAGCTGCAATTTGAGAGTTACCCTGGATGCCTTGCCAGCTGGCCAAAAAGTCAACAACCCTTCTTGGCATTACCCAAAAGAGTCCCACTCTTGCAAAAATCTCGTTCCATAAGCTCCTAGCTACATCACAATGCAATAATATGTGATCCACAGACTCGCCACGTTTCTTACACATGCAACACCAATCCAATACAAAAAGTCAGCATTTCCATAGATCATCTAAGGTGTCCATACAAAAAAAGAAACTATTTTTTTTTTGGCACCCCCGGGGGGGGGGGGGAGGGGGCTGGATTCTCAACTCATCTCATCTAATCATTACAACTTTTCCAAATTCTAACACAAAATATAATAAACAATTCAACTTTTCAAATCCCAAAATAATAATAATATTTTTTTTTTTTTTTTTTTTGATAGGTAATATGGATTTTATTCATAGTAAATAGGCATTGCCCAAGTACACGGGTAGTATACAAGAGAATAAACCTAAGTACAATCTAAAGCAGAAACAGAACTAAAGAAAAACATTACAGAAGTTGATATCCCTTAAAAGATTATTCGCCCAAAAGTTTAAAGTGTTGAAGAAAAAGTCCCTAAGTTCCATCCTTGTGCGTTCTCGATCTTCAAAACACCTCCCATTTCTCTCAAGCCATAGACACCAGAATAAGCACAGCGGGATCATTCTCCACTCCTCTACACTTCGCCTACTTCCAGCTGCTCCTTGCCAGCAAACCAAAAAATCCACCACTTGAAAGGGCATGACCCAAACGATGCCTAGTTTGACGAATAACTCATTCCACAAAGCCGTAGCCATTTCACAATGAAGAAACAAGTGGTTGACAGATTCACCATCATTTTTACACATGGTGCACCAGTCCAACACATAAAAGCCCCTTTTCCTCAAATTGTCGGTAGTTAAAACTTTCTCAAGCGACACCAACCAGCCAAAAAACGCAACTTTACTGGGCACTTTAGCTTTCCAAATACATTTCCAGGGAAAAGTTATATTGCCAAGGCTAGTTAAGATCTTGTAATAGGATTTCACAGAAAAACTGCTTTTAGAATCATGAGTCCACTGCAGCATATCATCCCTGGTCTGATCAATTTTAGAAGCATAAAGGATAGCATAGAAATCGGCAGCTTCACTCACTTCCCAGTCCTGTAAGGCTCTAGAAAAATCCACATTCCAGTTTAGCATGTTATTAGTGAACAAGTAAGAATCCGCCACAGCAGCCCCTTTACATGTAGCAATCCTGAATAGGCGAGGGAATGCTAATTTAAGAGCTAGATTACCACACCATACATCATGCCAAAAAGAGATGTTGGATCCCGTCCCCACTTTGAGTTTAGTGTTTCTGACAAAGTCCCCCCATCCCATACGAATAGACTTCCATAGACCCACCCCAAAAACCCCTTTTATTTCATTAGTACACCAATTCCCCCAAATCCTTCCATATTTAGCATCAACAATCTGTTTCCACAAAGCAGTATCCTCATTGTTATACCTCCAAAGCCACTTCCCAAGAAGAGCTTTATTAAAAATTTTCAGATTCCGCACACCCAAACCTCCACAAGACACCGGAGTAGTAACCGTCTTCCAATTCACCAAGTGAAGTTTTCTTTCCCCCCCTTTTCCATCCCATAAGAAATTTCTAAAGATCCTCTCAATAAGATTTACCACTCTCATTGGAATAGGAAAAAGAGAGAGGAAATAAGTAGGTAAATTAGACAAGGTGCTTTTAATTAATGTAACTCTGCCCCCTTTGGATAAATAGATCTTTTTCCAGCCAGCTAATCTCCTTTCAATCTTTTCTATCACCCCATCCCAAATGGAGACAGAATTATGGGGAGCCCCCAAAGGTAAACCAAGGTATTTCATAGGTAGAGAAGTAACTTTGCAGCCCATAATATTAGCCAAATCATATATATTGCTGACTGAACCCACTGGAACGATTTCAGATTTATTTAGGTTTACTCTAAGTCCAGAAACAGCTTCAAAACATAGCAATAAAGCTCTCAAGGCCCGAAGATGATCCTGGTTAGCTTCACAGAAAAGTAAAGTGTCATCTGCGAAGAGAAGATGAGAAACAGTAATGCAGCCCCTAGCAGCATCACCCACCTTAAAACCCGCCATATGACCTCCATCAATTGCCGACTCAATCATACGACTCAAAGCGTCAATGACTAAGACAAAGAGAAAAGGAGACAAGGGATCTCCTTGCCTTAAGCCGCGAGAACTACTGAAAAAACCAGCCGGACAGCCATTCACCAAAATAGAAAACTTGGTCGTCGAAATACAATGAGTTATCCAAGAACACCATTTCTCCCCAAAACCAAATTTTTTAAGCAAATAAAGAAGAAAATCCCAATTTACATGGTCAAAAGCTTTTTCCATGTCTAATTTGACTAAGATTCCAGATTGACCTGTCCTTATTCTGTTTTCCAAACACTCATGAGCAATAAGAACCGAATCAAGAATTTGTCTTCCCTTCACGAACGCATTTTGAGGCTTTGTGATAATTTTATCCATAACCATGCTGAGGCGATTGGCTAACACCTTAGAGAGGATCTTATAAACCCCGTTGACCAAGCTGATTGGTCGAAAATCCCTTATTTCAACAGCACCTGCCTTCTTAGGGATAAGGGCTAAAAAAGTAGTATTAAAGCTCTTTTCGAATTTGCTGAAGGAGTAAAATTCTTCAAAGACTTTCATAACATCATCCTTCAAAATATCCCAACAAGCTTGGAAAAAAGCCATGGAGAAACCATCAGGACCCGGAGCTTTATCCTTTGACATGCCCCTAACCACATCTAGCACTTCGTCTTCCTCAAAGGGCCTCTCCAGCCAAGTAGCAGTTTGATTATCTATGGAATCAAAAACCAGCCCCTCTAACTTGGGCCTCCAAGAGTAATCTTCCCGAAAAAGTTTCTCATAAAAATTCGCAATATGCTCTTTTATCTCTTCCTTATCACAAATCACATTATCGTCAACCTGGAGGACTTCTATGGCATTATTTCTGCGATGTGAATTAGCCATTCTATGAAAGAATTTCGTGCATTTGTCTCCTTCCTTGAGCCATAAAATCCTGGATTTTTGCCTCCAAGAGATTTCTTCCATAAGCATTAATTTGTTAATATCCGCCGACACCCTTATCTTCAATTCCTTTTCATCACTAGAAATTGTACCCCTCAACTCCTTTTTCTCCAAATTAGACAACTGTTCCAGCAGGCATAATCTGTTGTTCTTGACATTGCCAAAAGACTCAGCATTCCATTTCTTCAAATCTCTTTTGAGTTCCTTTAATTTTCCTGCCAAGATAAAGCTGGGTGTACCTATAAAGTGATAGGAGGCCCACCATCTTCTAACTCTATCAACGAAACCTTCCTCCTTCAACGAAACCTGAGGTCGCTGAGATTCTTGGAAAGGTTCAAACATACAATCGTCTTTTTGGAGGGCATACCAATGGCCTTTTTCAGAGAATGCAGGATCTTCCATTTCTCCTTCGAAGGTTGTTACGAGAACTGATGGATCCTCAAAGATCCCTTCCTCTTGTTATCAGAGCCCGTGTCTACATAGCAGTTAAGTGAACAATACAGATATGCATGCAAGGGTGGTAACATCTTTCATTTCTGTGAATCCATGCTTACTTGTACCATCATTGTCACATTTATGTCCATCTGGGATACCAAACTTTTTGAAGGGGAAGAGCTTAGACGTTTCTTGATGGAAGAGCTTAGACGTTTTTCAGTAGAATCGAAAACTTTCATCTTTGCGAAAGAGGGGGCTTATAACTTCCGTATCACAGAGAAAAGTAGAAGGATGTCTCTTTTCATTCTTTTAAATGGCTCGACTGCCTCTTGGGTGGTGAATGTGGTGGGAGAAGCCATCAGAACCAGATGGCGTGGAGATTTCTTCAAAAAACAGAACGTGGGTAACGGGATGTTCACTATACAGCTTCTCAGAAATTCTAGAGGACATTACCTTCTGTTGGAGGAGTATAATAATGGAAGGAGAAGAGGCTCAGTGATCATTCCAGAAGATTTAAAGGGCAACGGCTGGGAAGGTTTTGCCTACAATTTAAAAAAAACAATGGAACACACGGTGGCGCAACCAGTGTCACGGAGGGATGGAAAGTCTGTCCAGGCCTCGAAATCCTATGCCATGGTGGTTGGTTCTGAGGCAGCTTTCAAATCAGCCATGGAAGGGAAGGGGAAAGCAGCTGGTCCTTTCCCAGGGGACACGGGGACGTCTCTTGTCAGGGGCAAAACAGTAGGGGAAGTGGAGGGTGTACTTTGGGCTGTCAAAGCACAGCTTTCTGGCGTGCTGAAGGAAGTTTCTTTACTGGTGCAAAAGGTTGATTTGGGACTGAACATGGTGATGGGACTGGGTAAGGAGACTTCGGCACCTACTCTTTCGGCGTCAAACTCTCTGCATGTCTCTGAAAAATCATTTCCCAAAGTGGGAAGATGCGGATCTCTAAATGGGAGCAGAAATCCGGTTGTTTTGGAAGGGCCAGAGGGTGGGCTGGGCCCGGACCCGGGTCCATTTACTTCCAACTTATATGCTAAACCCACGGGACCCCAACCCTTACCCCAACAGCCTTCAAGCCCACGGGAGCCCAACCCACTCGACCATACACCCAGCTCAGGCCAACGGGCCCCAAATCCACGGGCTGCGAGCCCATCTACAAGCCCCGTACCTCTGGTATGGGCTACTCCTGTCAAGCCGACTCTCAGACAGGCCGATATTTCGGCCTCTCCAAACCTCAGTCCGGCACCAGGTGACCCGATGGCTGCTCCGGCCTCTTCTCTGACACAGACGTCGCCGGCGGTTCCAGGCGAACCCTCGGGAGACTTTCCGGCGTCCCAAACCCCTACAGTTAGTAGGGTTCCTGAATCTCGATTCGAGCAGCAGGGTCCCGAAGTGGAAAATAACGCCTCGGCTACACTTCTGTCTTCACAGAACTTGCCGATAGGTTCGGGTGACCATCCCTGTTTGGCGCTAGCGAGTTGGGAGGCTGTCTCTGAGGAACAGCTAGAGGTACAGGCAGATTCGAATGAAGAGGAAGAGGCTGGCATTTTCTCAGGGGAGTCGAGATCTACTCTGGAGGTGGGGATTGTCAAGTCCACTTTTGTTTCAACAGATGGGGATGCTGTTGAAGCTACTGATGCCGTTACCGAGGGAGAAATAGGGTCTGTATATACACGGATTCCTTGCTCCATACTTTCTAATTCCGAACTGCAATTGGTATTAGGTGGGGATGTTTCTACTTTAGGTGAAGTTGGTAAATTATCAGACTCCGATGAAGACCTTGAAATAGCTCCTTTATGCTCTTTTGGTCCTGGTATTGATTGGTCTAGTAATCCTTCCGATTGGGTTGTAAGAAAGGCAGAAGACCTTAGTAGTTTTCTTGGTATTTCTTGCGAGGGTTATGAAGAGCAATTCAGAGCTCTTCTCACGGCTATTGAAGCTGGGCATCCTGTCCTGGCAAGGTCTGCAATTAAGAAGGAAAGGGAGCTCAAGAGGTTGGAATGCACGGTTAATTACAATTCCAAGGGTGGGAGTACCTTTAGAGATAAAGGTAAGGAGAGGGCTGTTAATATTCTTTATGAAACCTAAAATTATTTCTTGGAATGTTCGGGGGTTGAACGACTTTAGAAAGCGTCTTCGGGTGAAAAATATGTTAAGGCAGTGGAAGGCTGATATTTATTGTTTTCAAGAAACTAAACTGAAAGCGGTTAGCCATTCGGTGATTCATAATTTATGGAATTGTAACTATGTGGGCTGGGTTAATATTAAAAAATAATATTCTCACAATATTTTATTCAACTTTCATCTCAACTCAAATCAACATCCAAACGCAGCCTTAGTCTTCCATGTGTTATTCCATGAGAATGTTCTTGTAGTGTGTCATAAGAGACTTATAGTACAACTGTACAGTAAATTTCCCCTTCTTGCATGGTGACCACATCATCTTATCTGCTCCTCTAGTCACTCTATAATTGTACACAAGATTGAAAAATTCTTTAAATTAGGTAGACATTATAATTGTAGCTGCCCTTCTTTGTGCAATGCTGTATGGTATTGGGTAGGCTTTGTTGAGGATTTGATCTCTACACCATAAGTCATTCCAAAATTTAATTCTAGAGCCATCCCCAACTACAAACTGTGTTGTTCGATGAAGATTGGTCCAGTCTCTTATGTTTTTCCTAAGCCCCATTCCATGTCGTCCGCTCACCTCATTCGAGCACCATCCTCCCCACAATCCACCATATTTTAAATCTATGATCACCCTCCACAAAGCTCATCTCTCTTTGTGATATCTCTTTAACCTTTTACCCAATAAAGCCTCGTTGAAAACCAACAAATTTTGAATTCCCAACCTACCTTTGCATATTGGGGTACATACCGTTGTTATGCTATATTATTAAGCAAGGAAATCCTAGAAAGATTTTTTTTATTGGCTCCGGGTGTCCAAGAACAAAGTCTGGACTAATCCCAAGAGTGCACAGGCTCTCAACAAAGAGTTTTCCTACAAGTGCACCTTGGGAAATTCAAGGGGAAGTTCCCCCAGTTCGCCTAAAAATTGTTTACACCCAAGAGGATTTGAACCTTAGACCTGGAGGGAGCATACTAACCAGACTAAGGCCTTTACCACTTGAGCCAACCCTTAGAGGTTTCCTAGAAATAAATTAAAAACTGAAAATTAAAAAAAGGTGATGGATCCCTACAACCATTGTGGTGGAGGGTACCTTCACCCACCGCTCACAAGGAGGAGGGCTGCCATCCATGACAACGACTCCCTCAATGGCAAAAAGGTAAGATAGCCCATCCACCACTACTCAGCCACCAGAGGTGTGTTGTATCTCCTGCCACTGCACAATGTTGGAGCAAATCTCCCTTGCATTGTGTGCAAAGTGGAAGATCTTCCCCCATTGTGTGGAGGCAAATACATGCCCTCTTGGCTCAATATCAATGGATTTGCCACTCGCTACATCAGGAGCAGATTTGCCAGCTTATGGCATCACATGTCTCCCCTTTGGTGACTTCTTTATATTCAGTATACAGGGTGTGGAAGTTGTTCCTTTTTCAAAATAATTTTAAATTTTTTGTGTTTGGAATTTTTGTTTTGGTCAAACTCACCCTAAGATGCTACTGATTTCATATAAATCAGTCCAAGTGTCCTTTTGGCACAAAGTCTCTTACGGTCCTAATGCCTTGATGAGCTTTCAGCTTTGAGTACATTGACCAATAGGTATTTGAAAAATGGTGATCTAGAAAGCGATCCTGGCATCATGCTCATACTCCAAGCTTCTAAAAAATGTTTTCTAGTATATTTTCTCAATCAAATCCCATAATTATCTAGCAATATATTGAAAGAGAAATAGCTGAAAATATAGTACTACAAAGTATTTGTACTCCAAGCAGTATCACACAATGCCACTAAAAAACAATCAAGCATAAAGAAAAAGGCAATAAGCAAGGAAAACTGATAAAGTATCAACCATGGGGCAGGATGAAAAATATGCAATGAACACATGCATATAAAATAACTAAGTGGTTTAATAAAATTTGGATAAAAACTATAAGCATAAATGCAGTTCAGTGCAGAAAAGTTGAACTTCACAGCTTACCTTTATAAAAGGAATTCTTTACGTAGATACAGTTGCAGAACTACTAATGCTTATGTTGAACTGGAACCAGCAGCATCTGAAACTTGCTTATTTGTATCCCTCAAAGAATTGTCACCACGAGTCTCTAATGTAGACTCGTTGTCTAATTCTGCAACTGAACTATTATCTGAACTATTTGACACCGAAGCAACACTTGTTTTACTATTGTCTCTAGTTTCCAGACGCTCCATCATGCGTGATACGGTTGCAATCCCTGCATTTACCTCTCTTTTAACTTCAGAACCAAGATCTGCCATAGAAGTATTACGTGAGAATAATTTCTCCCTCCACCCTTTCGTGCTCTTCGAAATGGATTCTTTGTATCTGAAATGAATAATGAAATGCACATATACACCAGCCCTTAGAAAAACTCAGCAAGTTTATTGACCTAGCACAAATGGAATGTTTACATACGTTAGTACCTGATTGACACTGCATTTAGTCGAGACTTTATTGATTCTGAAAATGATTGGAGGTCTGAAGGTCCAGCTCTGTCTTGACTACTTGGAATTGGTTGAATGGGGGTCCTAGTGGATGGAAATTGATAAAGTGCTCAGGAAAAAATTCAATGTCAAAGGAGTATGCACTTATTAGATATTTTAATTGAGGAATGTATCGGAGAAGGAGGTTAAAGAATGGCATTGATGTAGCATTAAAAAAGTACCTATCTGACCCATGTTGGTTTGCAGCAAGACTACTTGAACCTGATGCTGAGGCAGAAATCAGGTCAGCTTGGGGAGAAGGTACAGGTGAAGTCAGTTGCAAAGGTTGTTCTCCCACAGTCATATTAGGTGAAGAAAGAGCAGCCACAGTGGATTCAGGAACATTTTCACCTTCCTCCCTCTGAGGTGGAGCAGGAGCAGCAGGGGGTGCATTAGGATGAGTTGAGAATACCAAGAACTGAGGACGACCCTGAGCTGATGACCTATTCCTTTGGCCTTCCCTTCTTGCAATGTGGCGTGCTCGTCCCATTGCAGCAGCAGCAGCTAAGTGCTGGATTATACGCTCTTCAAGTTCAGCATCACTTGTGCCCACCGGTAACTGCTATAAACCACAAAAGCAATGATTTTTATATGAACCATTTAGCATTGACAAGACAAGGAAAGCAGCATAAGTAGAGTACGAACATGTTGTAACTCAAAATCCCCCAGAGTTGGATGATGAAATATAGTTGCATTTCTAGATGGATTGAACCTAAAACTCCTCTCTCGTTCTACTGCTTCGAGCAATTCCTGGCTGAAATAAAAATAAACAAACAAACAAATAAATAAAAACTTTCCCACATAAAAAATAAAATGAATAAATGAATGAGCAGGGAAAACCTGGTGGGATCCTTCAGGCTGATAGGTTGCCAACACATGGGACACTGTGAGCTTCTCTGGCACCTACAAGATTGCAATAAAATTTGAAACTCAAGTGCATTTTGGCTTAAACTTTCAAATAGGCTTCAATATACCATGAAAGCCTTAACATGATAATTTTGATCAGAGACTCTGTCAACTAGCAAGATCTTCTAAAGGGAAGTTAGGGTTCCAGGGACAGTTGAAACTAAAAGAGCTTGTACAAAAATCAAGATATCTATGGACATGGAAAAATCCTGACCATGTCAACAATGCAAAAATAGATAAACCCGACCAAATATGATTCACTAAGCAACTAGGCCTGCAATGAGAAGTTTATGTCTCTTACAAATGGTAGCAGTCAACATGACTGAAAGAGAAACTTAGATATCCCTATAATTACTGGAGTCAAATCAGTTTGCAATGCAACAAATTTCAAGAGATGATAAAAATCTCAAGCACGTAACTGATTTATACCAGACCATGCTTGACAACAATGCAAGTTCATCAGCTTGAGATGGACATCAAATGGTGGCATTCCAAAACTAGATCGTCACAGTTTCCCCTCCCTTCCACACATCAAACCAATTTGCTAGGAACAACCTCAGATATCTTTCTCAGGCAGCCATCCAAACAAAGAAAAGAGACTTTGGGGACAGACCAAATATGTTTCTAATGAAAAGCATCACTATGATTTGCAGAACGAAATAAATACTTGACCTCCAATATCTCAATCCATTGCAAACTCGAAATAAGCACATGCTCCCAAGTTGTCAGGCACTAGCCCCAGAAAAACTCTAAAAAATACACAATTAACCTAACTCTCAAAGATTTAGCACCCTAAAGAGGAGGAGTCCCATTAATATTTTTCCTGCATCCTTCCAAGTAAGAAGCTACTAAAACAGCCATACCATCTGAGAAATCATAAATGCATTAACATCCTATCCCCACCACCAAAAAACATGCCACAAGAGGGCAAATTGGCCCCTTTCAGCTTTAGGTCTGTGGAACTTTAAAGACCCCACCATTTACTTATACCCTTTGTAATGCCCGCTAAGACTTGAGAACAATATCCATGTATGATCAATTGATAGGTTTAGCATGTAGAACAAAATGGAATGATTTGTAGGTCCAGATAAGAAAACTGTGTGGAGTAGGAGAGTAGTCCAAGTTAGGTAAGTGTTCAGAGTACTGAACGTGGCATTTTGCCTATTCTTTTGAATATATCTTCTTACTTTTCTCAAAAAAAAAAAAAAGGTAAGTGTTCAGACAAGTGAAGTACTCGGATTAGGAAACCTACTATAACAAGTCAAACACTTACAATTAAAGTACTCAGATTAGAAAACTTACAACAAAAAGTTATCTTATTCATTTTCCTAATTGAAGTAGGAAAAAGGAGGGTTCCCAAAAATCAAATTTTGACAGAAATAGGAGAAGAACAAAGGGACTTAAAAAGCCAAAGCTGCCCACCTTGAAGGGACCTAATTCAAGAAGCATTTGATATCTATAAGGAGAATTCCCCACCATAAAATTCAGTCTTTTCCCCAAGTTCCAGCCTCAAGAAAACGCCTTTATGGCCGTCATAATCTGGACTAGCCACCCACAAGCAGGAGTTGCTGGACTTGTTATAAGTCTTTAGAGGATTCAACTACCTAGGTTTTTAAGAGGATTCAACAGTTATTAATGAAACCAAAGATAATCTCTTGGAATGTACAGGTTCTTAACGATTTCAAAAAATGTCTCCGCGTGAAGAATTTGATCTGTAAATGGAGGGGTGGTGTGATTTGTTTTCAGGAAACCAGGGTAAAATCAGTTAATCAATCTATTGTAGTAGTTTGTGGAGCTGTCATTGTGTGGGGTGGATGGATTTAGTAGCGGATGGGGCGTCGGGTGGAATCATTGTTATGTGGGATAGGAGGGTTGTGGAGTTGAGAGATCCTTTTGTGGGAGATTATTTGGTGGCGTGTCATTTTAGGAATGTGCATGATGGAGTGGAATGGGCTTTTGCTGGTGTATATGGCCCTAATTTGGAAATTTATAGGAGAGCATTATGGGATGAAATGGCAGGTGTTTGCTGTTGTTGGGATCTTCCTTGGTGTTTTGGAGGGGATTTCAATGTTACGAGGTTCCCTAGTGAAAGAGTGGGGGATTCTCATTTCACTAATGCGATGAATGATTTCTCTGATCTGATTTTTGAGGTAGAATTAATTGATTTACCAATGGCAGGAGGAAATTTTATGTGGTCCAACGGAAGGTTTTGGTCGAGGTTGGATAGATTTCTGGTTATGGCTTCATGGGAGAGTTATTTTCCAGATTTGCATCAGAAAAGGCTACCAAGATTATGCTCTGACCACTATTTTTTTTTTGATAAGTGTGCTCTGACCACTTATTGTGGGGGTCTTAGTGGAGGCAGCAGGTACTTTAAATTTGAAAACATGTGGCTGGAGGATGAGAGTTTTGTGGAAAGGGTGAGGCAGTGGTGGTCTTCATATTTGTTTGAAGGCACTTTGAGTTTTCTTTTGGCTGGTAAACTAAGGGCTCTAAAACAAGATCTGAAAAAATGGAATGTTGAGAAGTTTGGGATCATTGAAAAGAATAGGAAGCTTTTGTTACAACAGCTGCAATGTTTGGAGGAAAAGGAGTTGTCGGGGGTTATTTCAGGCGAAGAGTTGGAGAAGAAATAAGGGATGGTCGCTGAATTGGAAAAGATATCTTTAATGGAGGAAATTTCATGGAGGTAGAAATCTAGGGTTCGTTGGTTGAAGGAAGGTGATAAGTGTACAAAATTTTTTCATCAAATGGCGAATTCGCATAGAAGGAACAATGCTATTGAAGTTATTCAAGATGGTGAATACATGCTTTTGGATCAAGACCATCAAGGTATGCTGTCAATTTTTATGAGAAGTTGTTCAAGGAAGAATATTTGTGGATACCTAAGTTAGACGGATTATCTTTTGATGCAATCGATCCTGGAAGTGCAGCTTGGATGGAGAGAGTTTTTGAAGAAGATTAAGTACTATATGTTGTCAAAGGAATGGCTAGAGACAAGGCTCCGGGCCCGGACGGGTTTTCTATGGCTTTTTTCCATGTTGGAACATAGTGAAGGAAGACATTATGAAGGTATTTCTGGAATTTCATGCTTTTATGAAGTTTGAGAAAGGTATCAATCCCACTTTTATAGCCTTGATTCCTACAAAGGTGGGGGCAGTAACTATGCAGGATTTTAGGCCAATTAGTTTAGTTAATGGGGTCTACAAGATTATTTCTAAGGTGCAGGCCAATCGGATGAGTGTTATCATGGGAAGAATTATGTTGAAGTCAAAAAATGCTTTTGTGAGAGGAAGACAAATTCTAGATTCTGTTTTAACGGCAAATGAATGTTTGGATCACAGAATTAAAATGGGAGAAGCTGGAGTTTTGGTTAAATTGGATATGGAAAAGGCTTTGATCATGTTTGTTGGGAGTTTTTATTGTATCTAATTGGCCGTTATGGTTTCGGTGAGAGGTGGCACATGTGGATAAAGCATTGTATTTCTACACCAAGATTCTCCATTTTGGTGAATGGTAACCCAGTTGGTTTCTTTAATAGTTCTTGTGGTTTGAGGCAAGGAGCTCCATTTCTCTTTATTCTTATCATAGATGCTTTAAGTAGAATGATTGAAGCAGCAGTGGGAGGTAGCTTTTTGTCAGGTTTTAAAGTGGGCCGTGACTCTCGGAATAGTGTGATTGTTTCTCATCTTCTTTTCGCTGACAACACATTAATTTTCAGTGAATCCAATCAAGAACAACTTCAGTTTTTAAGAGCTCTTTTGTTTTGTTTTGAAGCCGTGTCGGGGTTGAGAATTAACTTAATCAAGTCTGAAACAGTTCCAGTGGGCTCAGTACCATATATTTCTGATCTGGCTACTAGTTTGGGGTGTAAAATATCATTGCTGCCAATGTCATATCTTGGTCTTCCACTAGGTGCCCCACATAAACCTGTTTCGATTTGGGAAGGAGTGATTGAAAAGATTGAGAGGAGATTAGCCAGCTGGAAAATTTGTCTAAAGGGGGTAGAATCACTTTAAACAAGAGTACGTTGTGCAATCTTCCAACATATTTCCTTTCTCTCTTCCCTTAACCAGCTGGGGTTTCTTTGAAAATTGAAAAGATCTATAGGAATTTCTTGTTGGGAGGTAAAGGGGAGGAAAATAAATTTCACTTGATGAGTTGGGATAAGGTATGTCAACCGATTTCAAATGGCAGTTTGGGTGTGCATAACTTGAGGCTGCTTAACAAAAGCTCTTTGTGGGAAATGGTTATGGAGATACCATTTAAAAAGAGATGCTTTATGGAAAAATGTGATAGGTGTTAAATATGGGGGTATGTGGGGTAGTTGGTGTTCAAATGAAGTAAAAGGTGCTTATGGGATGGGATTATGGAAGTTTATTCGTATGGGATGGGGGGATTTTGTTAAACATGTCAAATTTAAGGTGGGGGATGGATCAAGAATTCGCTTTTGGCATGATTATCGGTGTGAAGAGTTAACTGTCAAGAATGAATGAATTTCCTTTTTCAGATTGCAAGGCAGCAAGATGCAACTGCGGCTGATTCTTTCTCTTTTTTGAACAAAAGTATTCAATGGACTGTTGACTTCGTGAGAAATGCAAATGATTGGGAAGTCACTGTAATTTCAGATTTTCTCAGCAGATTATATGGGTTGAAGTTTGTCCGAGGCAGTGTAGACAGTTTGTTGTGGATTCCTGAGAGAAAATTTCAGTTTTTCAGTTCACTCCTATCATAATGCTTTAATCAGCCAAGGTGTAAGTGATTACCCCTGGAAAAGTATTTGGAAAGTTAAAGTGCCAAATAAGGTAGCTTTGTTCTGTTGGCTTGTGTCTCATGACAAAATTTTGACCGTAGAAAATCTAAGAAAACGAGGTCTTTGTATTGTTGATTGGTGTTCTGTGTAAGAAAGATGGCAAATCAATTAATCACTTGATTCTCCATCGCGAGGTGGCTAAAAGTTTGTCTAATGTTATTTTGGGAAGGATGGGTATTTCTTGGATGATGCCAAAGCATGTGGTGAATTTACTAGCTTGCTGGAAATATGCTGAGCGGTGTCTTCCTATCACAACCATTTGGAGAATGATTCCTTTGTGTTTGATGTGGTGTCTATGGCTAAAAAGGAACGGGAGATGTTTTGAAGACAGAACGTTCGATGGAAGAAATTAGGGATTTTTTCCTCAAAACACTGTCTTTGGGCTAAGGCTTTTGTATTGAATAGTGATGAAGTGTGGAGTTTTTCTAGTTTTTTCTTTCTTCTTAGCCAATGTATGTAGGTATTTCCTCTTGTATACTTCCTGTGTGCTTGGGCTATGCCTATTTATGGTAATAAAACTCTTATTAACTATTAAAAAAATAAAAGAGGAGGTAATACCCTAGGCTTTCTTTTCTTTTCTTTTGGATTTATTTAATAAGTTTCATCAGTTGTTTCTCAGAGTAATCACATACAAATATTAGATTTACAAAGGTCGGGATGAAGAGTCAAAAGTTTGAAGGTTCTTTTTGCAAGGATTCAGACAAGGGAAAGTCTCTATTACTGATTATGATCTGTATTGAGTCCATTTTCTTGTTGGTTTTAGGGTAACATAAATGACATAGCTATGATAACATATGGCAACAAGTGGATGCATAGCCAACAAACACTGAGGTAGATAGTGTTGTGGAGTGGTTTTGCACCTAAAAGTGAATTTGGTTTGGATTGAATTCTAGTGACTGATCTTGATGAGTTGAAGCACAAAATACTATAGTTAACCGACATTTTAAAGATGTGAAAAACCTAAAAGGGTATCTGCACAGCCATTTCAAAAGAAATTTTTAGGTCACCAATTGTAGAAGGCATTGCTGAAAATAAGGATGTCCTTTGATAATAGAGAAACTGATTTGGGAATGAAAGAACAAGATTTAGCTCTCTTAATAAGGTTTCTAAATCTGGATGGAAGGTAAAATCAAGTCTCAAGAGTCTTGATGATAGAAGTAGTGAAATAATTAGCAAAGCGCATGTGCACCAGAATAATTTAGTCCCATATTGAGTGAGAGCATGATGATGGGGTTATGACTTCCAAGTCCCACACTGGTTCTTTACCAGGTGTCATAGAGCTATATAATGATTCCTAGGAGACCGAATTGTAACCAGGCTTTCTTGAGCACACGAAAAAATATGGCAAGCACTTCCCTTTGGTCATTACAGTTGGTATTAGAGCTACTTTTTTTTCCCCCCCGATAAAAATTATATTGATCAAAGAATGGCAAAGCCAGAAATACAACTCTAATGCCCTAACTAGGTAGGCACATTAGAGCTCCTTTAGTTACTTCTTATGGCATTGGGACACTGCCAGAGTGACAAGAGCCTTGATAAGAACATAAGGGTATTGAGTATGCATGATTGTCACGCCCTAAAATGATTTAGTCTCACATTGGGTGAGCAAATGATGATAGAGGAATATAAGTCTCCAAGTCCCAAGTAAGTTCTTACAAAGTGCAATAAGGCTTTATAATGATTCTAATAAGCTCCACTTTTAAACTTGAACTAGTGCTTATATATATATATATATATATATTATGTTGGGGAACCTCTCCAAGGCAGGGCCCTTTAGACCCACCTATGCAGAGTAAACCCCGGTCCCATACACCGCACCCTCAGAAGTTTTCTTACTCGAAACTGGTTAAAACGCTAACTTTTCACTAGGAGGTATGGCCCCAAATAATTATTTGCACCCATGAGGTGTTGAATCTTAAACTTTAAAAGGAGTAATACCCCAAGACCAAGGCCTTCACCACTTGGGGATGGTATAAGTGCATATATGACTAGTGCTTCCCTTGGATCGTTACAGATTAGGGGCCTGTGAGATACTATGCTTGTAATATAATTGTTATTTTGTTGAATTAATTTAGCAATACTCAAAGAGCACAAAGAAATAGTAGAACTTAGCAAACAAGAAAGGTAACAAGAAAGGTAAGTGGGCTGATTAATTCTTCAAACATCATAAATAAACTTAAAAATTCCTTTCAAAGCTCTATCTAAGGAACAAGAGGCAATGATGGCACCTAGAACCTTAAAAATGCATCATGTAGACTTCATTGCAATCACTTGATTTATATTAGAGTGGCACAGTACAACTATCATTATGGAGTCATGAGTCAACATTCCCATCTCAACTCAAGACCATCCAAACCCTTGGTCATTACCAGCAATCACAATAGTGGAAATAGAAAATAAATTGATGCTCTGGTAACTAAGCTCATATGCAGCATAATTCTTCTAAAAAATATAGAGAAATGCTTAGTCTACAAAATGAATTGCAAAAAACCTTTTGCAAACTAACGTATCTTGATGTTTTGAAGACAAGGAGCGCTCTTTTGAAGATCTTTGAAACTTTTTCTTTTATACTTTGAGTTTGTGGGCTAAGATCTTTTTAAGGAATGACTTATAAGAAAAACAAAAAAAATCTTTGTAAGGAATGATGAGAATGTAATGAATCTGTTTCTGTTTTAGTTTTCCTGTTGTCTAGAGTATAGTAGGTGTTTCCTTTGTATACTTCCTGTGTACTTGGGCTAAGCCTATTAGTGATAATAAAATTCTTATTACTTAAAAAATAAAAAATAAAAAAAAACTAACGCATCTTGATGTAGTACGTGACATTGTAAAACTCTTTATTGTAAAGCAAATATGATGAACCACATCAAACCAAATCTTTTTGTAAGTTTTCTTCTCATAATTGTCTTTGTAGACCTATCACTTCAAAAAAAAAAATTTCAAAGCCATGACTAAGGAGCTAGAGGAGAGACCAGCACCAAACACCTTACAAAGGCGTAACAAGGGATCCCAAATCTTATCTTCATGCCCATCGCTTCACACTTATTTATGTAGTTTCGAAGCCCAATTATTATCTTCTATGTAAACACTCCCATCTCAGCCCCAGACCATCCAACCCTTGATTATTACTAATGATTACAATAGTACGAAAAGCAGATTATTTGATGCTTTTGAATTGCAGTCATAGGCAGTACCATTCAAGAATACATTGCAAATGAAACTCGTGCTTGCAACTGGTCACCTGTGTAAAGAATAAAGATAACGTGTATTAAATCAACATATGAATACTAACTCAAGAGAAGATAGGTACAGAAATGCAATATGAATATAATACCGTTGAAGGATCACTATCACAGAAGGATTCAAGGCAAATGCTGCAAGCATCATCACAGGCTTCCTGGATTCCACCCTCCACAAAAGCTGCAGCGGATGTCAAATGGGCCTCAGACGTGTTGGTCTCCTCCTGAACCTAAAAAATCACATCCCTAAAATTACTTAATATGATCATCCATACATTGTCACAACTAGTAACAAACAATCAAACTACTATATCTTTTCTGGGTTGAGACCCATCATTGTAAAAGAAAATAAGACCTATTGTAATGCGTTGATTTGTGTAAATACAGATGATAAACACACTAAAGGCATGCAAAACTATAAACCATCCACGAAATCGGATCATATTCACAACAGCCAAATCAAAACTAAGCCCTTAAGATAGCAAGATAACCAGACAATGAACGGGCATAACTAAAAGAGGAAAAAATGTTGGAAACAAAACCCCACGGAGAACCGAAAGTTTGACCAGAAACTCTATTGCTAAGAAACTTGTATGCAGGAATATGAGAAATCGGAACCTCAAAAACAAACTTATAAAATTTCTAGAATTTCCTTCACGTCCCACGATTCTCTGAGCAATCCAAGGATAAAGTTTTGAATTAAAAATAAACACAACCATCAAACCCCAGCGAAATTACCTCCATAAAACAGTTGCGACAGATTGCGAGTAACAGATCGTCGTGAAAAAAGAGACAGGATCGAGCTCAAATTTGAAGAACCAAAGATTACATAGAGAAAGGGAGTGAGGCTGCGAAGACTAGACTTTGGTGAGGCAACCAGTCAGGGAAGGGAAGCGAACCATAGCTTGGTCTTCCGCTCACTACAGTTCGACCACGTGGCGTTCTTAGGGAATATCTTTCACCTTTGACCATCCAGTCGGTCTCCCGCCCCGGTACATTATATTATTAATATTTTCTTTAGAGATAACATAGATATTAAATTTTTAAAAAACTTAAACATTGTACGATATTCATGTATTCTATAATTATTCTGTCTCGGTGGTATTTTTTTAAAATTTTAATCTATTTATTTCTCTTTAAATATAAGAAATCTTTGTTTTAAAAATCTATTTCAATAAATTCTTTAGTTAAGTAAGAAGAATCTACTGCTAATATAACTATAGAATCTGAACTTGATAATATTAACTAAGAAGACTGTAATATAATAAATATAGAAAGAAATTTACAAGACTGGATTATTCTTAATGTTCCTAAGAATCAAATATACATGCAATCTAATTTCTCTTCTAAATTATCATTTCTTACTAATTATGCCATTAAAACGGTAGAAAAAACTATTAGTCTAAATAATGATTATGAATAATTACAATTATTAACAAAAAAAGCTATTAAATACCATAAAGAATAAAAATATTCTTTTTATATATATTGGATCAGTATATATATTACATCATTTTACTTAAAAGAAAAACTAATATATATTGTAAAATTAAAGAGAAATAGTAAAAGAATTAAAAAATTATTAATATATGAAACTTGTTTTTTTTAAAGTTTAATATTATTTATCTCAATTTTTTTGTTTATTATAAATTATGATTTTCATGACTCTTTTATGAGAGGATAAGAAATATAATATGGTAATACATGAATTAAGAGGATATATTATTTAATTAAATTTAAGAATATCAAAAGTTGTTACCTGAATGGGCAAAATTAATATAGCAACTCGGCCCAAAAATTAAATTAAATGAACCATATTGAATAAGCTCGAAAGCTGTTATTTATTAAGTTTGGTTATGAATTTTAATTAGAACCATAGGCCTAAAAATTTATTTTAAGGCCTGTTAAGGTCTAGTGAATGGTAGTAATGGGCTAGCATTGTTGTGAAGCCCATTGAGATTCACCTAGAGATTTTGAATAAGTCAATGACCCAAAATTTGTTCTGATGGATTAAAGATTTTCATTGGACTCAATAATTGAGATAAAGCCCATTTATTAGTTATAGAGCAAATGAGCCCATATTTATTGAGTAATAAGCATGAGAGTTTATTAAAAAGCTCAAAAATCTTTATTTGATGAATTAGACTCATTTTGAAATTAAGAACGGCTCATTAAAGTTGTTAATCAACCCATAAAATTATAGGCAAGCCCTATAATATAATTTAAGCCATTAAATGGACCAACTCATTTGTTAGAGCCCAAATAAAGACCTAAGCGCAAATCCTAGGACCCCTGGGTTTAGCATATAAAATGGACCAGCCCATCTTTACTGCCAAGTTAAGTTGCTCAAAGCCCATTAAATGGCCCAAGAAGCTCAGCCCATTAAGGCACACCATTCCTGTGAAATATTTAAGGTTGCCACACATGAAATCCATCGTCATTGTATGTACGTTCACGCACAGCAGCCCCATATGCGCACGACTGTCATCACTACATCAGCTCCTTGCTACCTCTTCAGCAAGTCAGCCACAACCATAATGCTGCCCAGCCTCTCCCCTTCATCAACCACCACATCCTCGGCCCACCTCTTATAGTCCAAGTAGCAGCAAACTTCTCACGCACTGTTGGAAGCCATTTATGCAAGGGAACCAACAAAGGCCACCATCCACTCCACGAGAGAGAAATCACAAGCCCAAATAAAGCCAGTTGCACCACCATGAAACTCGATACCGCCACACCCAGTTGAAGGAATGATGACGCCAACCAGGTTGCTGCCTCGCACCCCCTTTCATCCACCATGCACGCTGCAGTAAACAGGAACCAACTAAGGGCCATATCTGCTCAACAAGCACATGACAGCCACCTCTCATGGACGTTCAAGCCACCACTGTGGCCCATACACGGAAACTCAACTAGCACCCTATGTCCAAAGCAACAATCACCTCCAAAACAGAGCAACAGTGAGTCCCACATTCAGACCGGCCGACAATGCCATGCTCAGCTCCTCCGTGCAAGCAGTGGCGGCTTAATATATTTTGTGGCCCAAGGCAAGCCAGTACAAAGGTCTTTAATTTAAAAATGATAATAATAGTTAAATATAAAATAAGGCAATATTATTGAAAATTTTTTATATGCAAAACAACTAACAAGAAAAATTATATTTTCAAGCTAATATGTAGAGCACATCAAGTAAAATGCTACATGACATTATTTGATTTGAAAGATAAATGTTAAAATTTGAATATTACAAATCAAATTTAAGTGACGTGAATAATACACTCTACACACTGACTTGAGAATAGAATAATTTCGATTATTAATCTTGTTATGTTTAATAATAATATCTATAAACAATATAACAATTTAAAAGAGAATCTAACTTTATGCTAACCTTCTTTTTTTTTATTTATAATTTCTTATTTGGGGATCATAATATTTTTCTTATTATCCCCGCCTACATGGGGGGTTGGTGTTGCGCGTAAAGCGATGGCCTTTGCCCTTGGTTGGCTACCCCTTGAGCTGGCCCTTTTTTTCTTCACATCACCGAGCAACACCGTCGCTTAGCCTAGCCAACAACTCCCATTGTCTCCCGCTTACCACCATTAGCCATCTTCATCTCCCATGTTCACAGGATGCTCCCTCATCTCCTCCATTTTTCTTCATGTGAGCCCATGTTTGTGCACCACGCAAACCGCAACTACTACTACCCCTATGGCCATAACCTAGCTAACGGGTTCACCACCTTTCTGCCCCACTCAACCCTTTATCATTCAAGCACATCCCTGCATCAAGGATCAGCTTTGCTCACTGTTGGGTACACGTATGGCAGCCGGCGAGAAAAGATTAGCTAGCGAGGGAAAGCCAAGCAATGGAGCGTCCCCGATACTCACGTGATGGAAGGCAATTAAAGAATGTAAACACACGAAACGCACCGTAAGGGATAAAAGATAATAAATGCGACTTACCAATCTTAGTAAATATTCAAAATAATATAAGGAATTTAAAGTTATTAAAACAAAATAAGATAAGATAAGTAAATAGTGAATTTATTATATATTATAAAAATTTCAATATACGCTAATTTTTTACCGTTACGTTAAAACGAGGTCACCACTTTCATTATTATACATAGATCAAAGATGAAATGTTATAATGATATAAAATAAAACACGCAACTTTGTCGACATTAATGGACTAAAAATTTATAGTTAATTTCAAAAAGTCACTGGATTTTCAGACGATTAAAAGTTCCTCGATTTTCTAATTTTAGCAATTAGCTTAGCTCCTTGAGTTTTAACACCTGTGCAATTTTACTAATGGAATGCATATAAAAATAGTAATAATTTTTTTTTTTAAAAGAAAAGAAAAGAAATATAAACATAGATAAAGAGCTATTAAAACAAAAGGGCTGTAGCAGAAAAGCAGCATCAACTTCAACATGTTGAAAGAGAAATACTGCTGCAACAAAGTCACTTTCTTGGGACTGTTGTTTTATGAAAGATAAAAGATGAAATACCTCACTTCTATGAAAAAGCGAAGGTACTTCAATCGACAGTTACGTTTGTACCAAAGGATTCTTATTGTAGAAAAGGGAACAAAGCTGCGCATCTTCCTTTGCAAAATTCAGTTAAGACCGTCCCTCACACTTCTTTTCCCACCACTCCATAAACTTAACCTGTGCAGCCATGGTGTCCAACCTGTAAAGTTGCAGCCAGTGGTTTGCAATTTCGTGTCCAAATGTCCAACCAAACACACCTCCGGCTAGAAAGGATAGCCCAGCACCTGTCAAAAAGAAATGAGGTAAGAAGCTTTAAACATAGATAGATTTAAAAAAAAAAAAAAAAAAAAAAAAAAAAAGACCTTCTCATTTCTAACCCATAAAATAAAATTTTAAACGAATCATTTATTCCATTCTTTCCGTACTCTTCTATCAAGAACCTACTGTTACATGCTTGTAAACCAATGATTCATGATCAATACAATAAGTAGGCAAAAAACCATTTTGACCTCGTACTGTGGTACAGGTAAAAATGTAAGAGAAGGAAAAAGGAGGAGAGTGACCTGTAAACCAAGTTTTTTCTTTAATAAATAGCATCATTAATTAAAGAGCACAAAGGATGCTACCCAAGTATATAGGGGGATATATATAGTAGAACACCTAATCAGGAAGGGGGATGGGAACATGAACGCAGAAAATCTACAAAGAAATAAGAACTAGTATTGCTGTGAATGGATGGCCACCTTTAAAATGATTTGCATAAAAAATTCTTAGCTCCAAAAATTTTCACAGGTAGTCTTGACAATAGCTGGCATTGTGTTCATTCCAAATAGTCAAAACTAATCACAATGGAGCCATTCTCCTTGCATCTAGGCACAAATTGCCTCCTGGTGTACCTCTCCACACCGCCATTAACTCCATTATGACATCACCCGCTCAATCCAAAGGAAGTGAAAAAGTGACCCCAAAAGGCCGTAGCCACATCACAATGAAGCAACAAATGGCCGGATGTTTCCATATTCTTGCTGCACACAGAACACCAGTCCATCACCACAAGACATTACATTATCCAGAGTCAAAATCTTCCATAGAGCTATCATCCATATAAAAAAGACGGAAATGGATTCTGCAGCATGCATCATGCTATATATGAATTCTGGATCCATTTCCCAAATCATATTTAACTTGAAAAATTCTGCCCATCCTAGATGAATGTTCTTCCAAACCCTTATACCATGAGATCCATTTACTGCATTGGAGAACATCTGCTCCATGTATTCCCATATTTAATATCCACCATATAAGCCCCTCTCCATTATGTGATGTCACAACCACTTGTCCAATAATGCCCAATTAAGACAAAAGATCCATCTACACCACCCCACGAGAAATCCCTCTGAAGCTTCTCAATCTGCTTGGCCAAGCCGAATGGGGAAAAGGGAAATAAAATATATAGGCAAGTTAGAGTGGGTGCTCTTGATCAATGTAATTTGGCTTTTCTTAGACAAATTGAACAGGTTCCATCCTGCCATATTCACTTTGCTTTGATTGGCACCCTCAGAAGTAAACCTGAAATGGCACCCTCATGAGCAAAGATGCCACCCTACATCCAAGAATGCAAGCCAAGACCCTAATGTTTGCCAGGTCACCAATAGAGGCCATTTCTAATTTGGACAAGTCAACCGTAAAATGGCCTAAAAGCATAGTAGCAAACATCACAAGTGCTGAAGGTGCTCAAGATCAACATCACCGAATCTCTAATCTCCTGCTCAATAGGACCTTTGCAAAAGCAGTAGATTGCTTGAACAACCCCCTCCTTATGATTCTGCCTAGGCAGGCCAAGAATCCAGAAGAGTTTAAAAAAATGAGATGAACATTGCACATAAAAGTGGACCTGAGTCTAGGAGTAAAAAGGAACGCCTCATGTGCTAAATTTTGTAACAGTACATGCAAAAAGAGCAATCTTTTGTGTAATCTTATGATTCCTCAACAAAGCTAGGTTTCGGTGAAACATGACCATGTAAAAGTCAATTCTTACCCTGCAAAAAATGCAAAAGCTTATGTAGTTCATCTTTAAAACAAAAAATAGCTTTTGAAGTATAAATATTGCCATGTTAAAGATCAACTACAAAAGCTTTTGTATTTTTTGCAAAGTAATTATTAATCTTTTTCCAGAGAAACAAAGCTTTAAACAACTAAAATCAATGACTTATTTCAGTAAATAGATCTGAAATAAGGCACAGCAAGAAACAAACTCATCCTTAGGCAATACTTTGGAACAAATAGGTTCAACAATATTATAAAGAGGCGGCAGACTTGCCATGTAAGCTCCTCGAATATTTCCAGGTAACACCTGCAGTAGATACAGCTCCAATAACACTTCCGGTGAGGCCAAAGTTCACGGCTTCCCTAGCAGTTTGCAGCTGAAGGAAAAGATGTAAATCAAACCTTTTGAAGCAAACTATGTTGCGGTACAAACACCATGAAACCATCAGAACCGAACAAAGATCCTATTAGAAAATATCTTCCCTCTAAAGATCCAATATTTAACAACCAATGACTCAACAAAAGTATTATACAGTCAATAAAACTTTAAAAAATTACCAAAGTTCAGGAAAAATGGACACAAGCTCGGTGAATATTAACAAAGATGGGGGGAACATGAAACTTCATGACTCGTCATGTAAAGGAAAGATCAAAATGCCAAAAGGGTCCACATGCGCTATGTTATCATTTTAATTTTTTTTCCATCTGCTATGCAGTTCATTGTGGTTGGCTTCCAAAAAGCCATCAATATAAGTAATTTCATGTTGTTGTTGAGATGGGGGAAAATCAATAACAATTTTGGAGAGTCATTGATCTTATTTATCTGTAAGAAGAGATAAGATATGTCTTCCATATGCACGCACCTTTAGGGCATGTTTGGAAAACATGATAATTTCAAACATTCTTAAAATTTCTTATAACTTCATTCCCAAACATCATTCAAACACAAAACACTATTTAATTTAAAATTTTCAACTTCAAAACAAAACACCATTCAATTTCTCATAACTTCATTCCCAAGCATCACTCAAACACAAAAATCTACCGATAAAGAAAAAACAAAACTCAATACAACTTTTTCTAACTTCAAAACAAAACATAAAAATACTACAACTTTACAAACTTCAAAACAAGACACAAAAATCAGTACAACTTCTACAAACTTCAAAACAAAAATAATATTAAAAAATTACACTTTTAAGCATCCAAACAAGCCCTTACTCCTCCCCAATTAAGAATTCTAAGGTTCCTTGGTAATTTGAGTATCATAAGAGCAAACAAAAAACTGAAAATTTAAATCAATGTCATAGAAATACGTTACGAGGTGGGAGAAGGTCCTAAATGTTAGCCATGGAAACAATGGCTGGCAGATTACATGAAGGAACAAATCATATCTCCAATTATAAAGACAATAAACAGGAGCAGGCATCCTAATTTTGCCTGCTCTTTCCTCACTCTCTTCGTTCAACCAATGCAAAATGAAGGCAATCAGTGCAGTACAGTGGCATCACAGAGTGAAATAAGTTCACCAGTTCTCCACTTTGATACAATTTAAATTATAAAAGCTCGAGCACTGTCTTGAACAATACCAGAAAACTCAGAACATTATCCCCTTTACGACTCCTGATGGAGGATGAACTTTATTTACAAAAAAAAGTCAGTATAGATAGCAATTACAGACATACAGGAAACTGAAGCTAGGGATAATTACTATTCCAGGTTTTACTTTTAGTTCTTTCTGATATGTAGCTTTAGCTTCTAATTATATGCCCGGTAAGCCATCAATGGGTCCTCTCGCTTATTGTCATTGCTGATGATTTTGAAGAGACTCTGAAATAACTGAAGACAGGAGGAAGAGAATGGCAGAGGAAACGGGAAAATTAAAAGGTCTGTGTTTAAATAAGCAAATAAAACCCTGGGGGTAGCTCAGTTGGTCAGACTTTGGGTTTGCTTTTCAATGGTCACTAGTTTGAGTCCCCTTAGGGCCACTGGAGGTTTACCTGGCCATTAACTTTAGGGCCCCATGAGATTAGTCGAGATGCGTGCAAGCTGGGCCGAACACCCACATATATCAAAAAATAAATAAATAAGCAAATAAAATGTTTCAAAGGTACCAAGAAAATCAACTTACATGAGCATGAGTGATTGTACATTGATATAGACTCACCCGGAAAAAATTGCACTCATTTTAGTAGTAACATGCTGCTGCCGGTATCAACATTGGAAGAAATGTCGGTTAGTGCCCATCTCTCTCTCCCCCCTTTTTACCAACTACAATTCTTCATACTTCTCCCTCAACTATTAATACTCAAACCCGACTTAAAACCAATTACAAACTAGTCAAGATAGCAAGGGTCAAAAAACATTAAGATGCCATGAGCAACACCAGAACTAGTCATTCATCATCAAAGGCCATTGCCAACTTAGAAACGTGGAATGGAACGAAAGCCAGAAAATAAGTTATACTCGTATGAACTTTTCTTCTTCTGCAATCAGTTAAATTACAAAAATCGCTGACAAACGAGTAAGGATAGAGAGAATACCAAAATAAACATCTACCGCAAAAAATAAATAAAAAATAAAAGAACTTTTCAAGATCACCATAAATAAAATAAAAAACCTAGGTATAACCATCAATGGTGAAAACAAACAGTAAGGCATAAAATAAAAAGGAAAGGCCAAAAACGATCTAACCACAAGAATATTCCCTACTCAAAAACCAAACTCTTACCAGAGATCATCGGGAAAAAAAAAAGAAAAAAAAAAGATCGAGAGAAACTAAAATAAAACAAATTAACGGTGTGAAAACTAAATCAAACGCGGAGCAGAATAAGCCATACCCAGACGGGCATCCTAGAGCAAAAGCCAAAAACAATCTCCAACAAGAAAGAGATGAATAACGAGTACCAGACAAAGCGGATCCACAAAGTGAAGAAAAAACATCAAATCAAAGACAAGCCGAAACCGAAGAATTCCAAAAACGAGAGAGAGAGAGAGAGAGAGAGAGAGAGAGAGAGAGAGAGAGAGAGCGCTACAGTGGGGCCGTGAACAGGGTCAGAAGCAATGAACTCTTGGACATCGAGGGAGGACCACGAGGGGAGGGGCTTATCACGCTTGATGAACCTGGAATAGTTGTCCAAGAAGGAAAACCTCTCTGCCCAGAACTCCTTGTAGCCCTCCCAGTGCCTCTTCAAGAACGATTGCTGCAAGTCTTCTGAAGATTCCCCCATTATTCTTCAATCAAACACTCCAACTTGTAATTTTGCTCTTTATCTTCCTAACCGATCCAATCTAATCCAACTCTGTCCCTCTCTCTCTCTCTCTCTCGTGGATTTCACTCCTCTTTTCTGGCACTAATGGGTGAGAAGGGCTGGAATTTATCACAGTTCAATTCTCATCCCACACACACTCACATTTATTTTATTTATTTAATTTTTTTAAAATTTATTCTTTTTAAATTAATTAATTATTCTACTTATCATATCATATAAAAAAATATATAATAAATAAAGATGATAAATAATAAAACTCTTTTATCTCAATAACCTCAGCAGCGCCATGTCCGATTGCCAATCACATGCTACCGCTGACAATATTTTTTCAATATTTTAATTAAAAAATGAACAGTCTGTTAAGAAAGAAGATCATGTCACCTGATCTCATATCAAATAGTTATCAAACAGATTTGAGCAACCAAATTGTAGCCTCAATTGAAGTCAGGCATATATCTTGTAAGAGTCATTTTGATTAGTGATTATTGTTGTTTATTTCTTACATTGTAAAGCTTAACACTTTTCTTGTATATCTTCTCTGCTTTTATACTATATATACATGTACAAAACATGCAATGAAATATAAGTGAAATATTTTCCTTTTATCTCCAATATACTCTTTTCTTTCATGGTATCTAGAGCCACATAGGTTCACACCTATTGTTATGGCCAATTTTAATTCTACAACCCCGTTTTCCCTTTCCAATATTACTCAATTAGTATCTGTCAAACTGGACATCTCAAATTACTTGTTATGGCTGTCACAATTTCTTCCAGTTTTAATGAGCCATGATTATATGGGTATTGTTGATGGCACAAAGCTATGCCCTCCACAACTCCTAACTGATTCCCAAACTCTAAATCCAGATTATACTATCTGGAATAAGAAGGATCAATATATCCTAAGCTGGATCAATGCTACACTTACTGAAACTGTTCTGTCAACAGTTTATGACATGAACACTTCCAGGCAAGTATGGCAGTTTTTAGCAACTAGTTTCTCTTCTCAATCTCGTTTTTGAGTTGCTCATCTTAAAAGACAATTGCAAAATCTTCGTCAAGTGTCCAAATCTTGTTAAGAGTTTCTTTTCTTGGCCAAAGCATTGGCAGATCAGTTAGCAGCAGTGAGGAAACCAATTGATGATGAGGATCTCATCTCATACATCACTAGTGGCCTCAATCCCTCTGATACCTCTTTTGTGACTGCTTTTAATTTTGCAACTCGAAATACCCCTATGAACTTTGAAGATTTTCAAGCTGAGTAGCTAAATCATGAACTGCTACTGGCTGCACAGACACCTACTGCTGAAGCTGTGAGTTTTGCTCTTTACACTCAACAACATAACAATCAATCTCCCCATTCCAAATCAAAAAGCTCTGGCCCATCTCACAAATATCAGCAATACAAGCACATAAAACATTCCAATACACATGTGAACTTTAAGCCTACCAATTCCTCATTCACATCCAAACAAGTTCCATGTCAAATATGTGGAAAAACAAATCACCAAGCTTTGGATTGCTTTCATAGAATGGACCATGCTTACCAGGGTCGTCATCCTCCTAAGCAATTAGCTGCAATGGTTGCCAACAGCAACTCAGATCTAGAAGATCAAGCATGGTATGTTGAAAGTGGGGCAAACACTCATATTACAACCAACTTGGATAATCTCTCGACTCAACAGCCATATCAAGGTCGACAAACAGTTGCAATTGGAAATGGTACCACTCTATCCATTCAAAATTCTGGTTCGAGTATACTCTCAACTCCAACTTCCTTTTTTTCATTAACCAATGTTTTCCATTGTCTCAAAGCTTCTGTTAGTCTTTTAAGCATACAACAATTATGTGATGATAATGATTATTTCTTTGAACTCATTGTATTTGATTTTTCTATAAAGGATTGCAAGACCAAGAGGCTACTTCATCATGGGCACAGTGAGGATGGGTTGTACCCTATCCACCTGTAGAAGGGCATTCATAAAACAATAATACAAGATTTACATGCTTGATGGGAGTTAAAACATCAAAGTCACTGTGGCATCACAGACTTGGACACTCAGCCAAATCAATCACTAAACATGTTCTCAAACATTTTTAGCTTCCAGTTTCCCAACAAAATATCTCTTCATTTGTTTGTGAATCTTGTCAGCTTACAAAAATAAAGTAGTTGCCTTTTTGTCAGTCTTCAAGAGTTAGTTTCAGTCCTTTAGAAGTTATTCACTCTGATGTCTGGTCATCTCCTATACAATCTGTTGGGGGTTGTAATTACTATGTTATTTTTATAGATGACTTCTCCAAGTATACTTGGTTGTTTCCAGTGTCTCGAAAATCTGAAGTTTTCTCATGTTTTGTCAAGTTCAAGTGCTTTGTTGAAAATCAATTCAACACTAAAATCAAAGCCTTTCAAACTGATGGAGGTGGTGAATTCACCTCACATCAGTTCAAGAACTTCTTAGACACAAATGGAATACTTCATAGACTATCTTGCCCTCATACACCTTAACAAGATGGGATGGTTGAAAGGAAACACAGACACATAATTGAAATTGGTCTAGCCCTCTTGTCACATTTAAGTCTCGCACAAAAATATTGGGTTGATGCATTCTTGACAGTTGTTTTCCTCATACAAAGGTTGCCTACCCCTCTCCTTAATCTTGAATCACCCTACACTACTCTTTTCATTAAAACACCAAATTATAAACAACTTAAAGTGTTTGGTTGTTGCTACTATCCTTTACTTAAGCCTTACAACTCTCACAAACTCAGCTTTCGTAGCAAGAAATGTATCTTCTTGGGTATAGTCAAAATCATAGAGGATATAGGTGTTTGGATCCACAAAGCAGCAGGGTGTATATCTCTCATCATGTTATTTTTGATAATGCACTTTCCCAACTCGTGATTAGGTAAAGTCCTCAATTCCTACTAATCATTCTTCTTCTGTTATATTACCAGCACCAGAAATATCATCTCCTTCATATCCAACACCACCTACTGCCCCTTCAAGCACCAACATTACATCCATATACCTTTTACTGTTGTTGCCCCACAAAATCATGCCTCTAGTCAGGAAAATCATATTAGATCAATTGTTTCTCATCCCATGACGACCAGATCTCGAGATGGTACCTCTTGCCCAAAACAATTCCCAGATTATCAACTCTTTTATAGTACCAAGCACTATATGTATCACTTAATACCTCTACTTTACCTATTGAACCCATTACTTTTGCTCAAGCTTCTAAATCCACTGAGTGGAGAGTTGCCATGGCATCAGAATTTGAAGCCTTATAGGCTAATCAAACATGGGAATTGTGTCCAAGACCTACACATAAAAATGCTATACATTGCAAGTGGATTTACAAGCTGAAAATTAAAGCAAATGGTACCATAGATAGATACAAGGTCAAATTGGTAGCAAAAGGATTTGAGCAACGAAGTGGCATTGATTTTATTGAGACCTTTAGTCCAATGGTCAAACCAAAAACAATAAGAACTATGCTTGCTTTAGCAGTTTCTTACAACAGGCCACTTCATCAATTGGATGTCTCAAATGCATTTTTGCATAGTTACTTGAATGAGGAGGTGTTCATGGAATAGCCTGCTAGATTTATTGATAAATCATGTCCCACTCATGTATGTCGACTAAAGAAAGCTATCTATGGGCTTAAACAAGTTCCTATAGTTTGGTTCACAAGACTATCCCAAGCCCTTCTCAGCTTTGGATTACTCCCTTTTCACTTTTCACACAGATTCAATAAATGTTTCTGTAATGGTTTATGTTGATGATTTGATAATTACAGGTTCTAGTGATTCACTTATTCAGAAAATCATTGCACAACTCAGTCGAGACTTTGCCATGAAAAATTTGGGCACACTACACTACTTCTTGGGCATTCAAGTTCAAAGAGATTCAAAAGGCCTTCATCTAAATCAATCCAAATATATATCTGATTTGCTACATCGAGCTAAGATGATTGGAGAAAAACCTTACTCTAATCCATTAGCTTCAGGTTCTAAATTGTCAAGATATAGTGGTGAACCACTCAAAGATGGTACTGAGTATAGGCAACTGGTGGGAGCATTACAATATTGTACCATCACACGACCTGACGTAGCATTCTCAGTCAATCAACTTTGTCAGTTCATGCACTCCCCCACAACTGAGCATTTCACATCACTCAAACGAGTATTGAGATATTTGAAGGCTACACCAGCCTATGGACTTCAGTTCACACAAGGTTCACTCCAACTCAATGCATACTGTAATTCAGATTGGGTATGATCTATTGATGATAGAAGGTCAACCACTGGGTTTGCTGTGTATTTAGGCTCATCACTGATTTCTTGGAGTGCAAAGAAATAGATAGTGGTTTCTAGATCTAGCACTAAGGCAGAGTACAGATCAATGGCTTTGGCTGCATCATAATTGTTTTGGATTCGAATGCTTCTCAGGGATCTTCATGTTCCACTTCTTACCACATCAGTGCTATGTGTGACAATTTGGGTGCACTAGCTCTAGCTTCAAATTCTATTTTTCATGCTCAGACTAAACATATAAAAATTGATTATCATTTCATCTAAGACAAGATTCAAACAAGGATATTGTAGCAAAGCACATCTCCACCATAGAGCAAGTTGCTGATATCCTTACAAAGGGTCTTACTACAACTAGTTTTTCAGTGTTACGAGACAAGCTTATGATTCAGGATTCACCCATTAGCTTGAGGGGGGCTATTAAGGAAGAAGAAGATCATGTCACCTGATCTCATATCAGATTGTGATCAAACATATTTGATCAACTAGATTGTAGCCTCAATTGAAGCCATGCATATATCTTGTAACAGTCATTTTGATTAGTGATTAATGCTGTTTATTTCTTATCTTGTAAAGCTTAACACTTTCCTTGTATAGCTTCTTTGCTTTTGTACTATATATACATGTACGGAACATGTAATGAAATATAAGTGAAATATTTTCCTTTTCTCCAATATACTTTTTTCTTTCAAGTTTATCCCTTGCTTATTAAGGTTGTATTTAGATATTGAGTTGAGTTAGATTCTTTATAAATAGTAATGAGTTAAGTAGGTGAAATAAGTTATATGGAGCCAATCTAAAATGAGTTTAAACCTAATTTGGTTACACAGTTAAGATAAGATGATATAAAATGTTTTGTTGAAAATTGAATAAAATATTGTTATAATATAACTTCTTAATATTAGTTTTGTTTTAGAATTTAAAAAAGTTGAATTGTTTATTATATTTTGTATAAAGATTTAAAAAAGTTGTAATGATGAGATGAAATATGATAGTTTAGGTTTGGATAAACAAACGAGGCCGTTTGATGAGTTTAATATTATTTATGAAAAATTGAAAAAGGTTGTGGGTCCCATGTATAAAGATATGTTGAGTTGAAAAAAGTTATGAGTCATACATATAAGGAGGTTTTGAGTTTAGATGAATTTAGTAATTTGAGAGTTGGGTGTTTAGATATTAGATTCAGTATAAAATTAAACTGAACTTAGTTGATCTCAGCTTAGTCTTGGAATCAAATAGAACCTAAAGACTCCGTTTAGATTGCGAAACTATTTCAATTCATCTTATCTTATTATTACAATTTTTAGAAATTTTCATATAAAATATAATAAATAATTCAACTTTTTTAAATCTCAAAATAATAATTTTATTAAAAAATAATATTTTATTCAATTTTTAATTTTTATCTCAACTTATTATTTAAACTGCACCTAAGTTAAATATTTTTTAAATTAAATATTGAATGATTTCTTATATTCAATACTCCTATAGGCAACCGATGCGTGAAACCGTGGGGGAATCGGCTGGTTGACTTGGTGCTGATATATTAAAAGAGGAAAAAAAATGAAAATGGGAAGGAGTGAAAATTCACAGAAAGCTAGATTGCGTTTGGGTCGAGGGAAGAAAAACTCAGCGATTTTGGGTCTCGAAGAAAGAAGAGATTGCCTCTGTCTCTGTCGTCTTCGAGCTTGGAAGAGCTCTTCATCGTCGTCTTCGTGTGGGTGTCTCCATGGGGCGTGATGAGCAAAAGAAATATTACCTGACACCTTTGGCGCATTCCTAATACAAATCCCACTAACTAACGGGCTTTCATTGACCCCTTCAAATCTTATCACAATTACTCCATCATTCTTCATAGATTAATGGTACCTTCTGGAAGTGGGTTTGAGAAGACACTACAAAATACGGCAAAAAGATTAATCGTGGTTGGAGAATTTATCTAGCTAGAGATGATGTTCAGAGGTTAAATCCATTATTAAGGATATGATTACAAAATTTCCAACCTCTACATCTCTCTCTTATAAGTTGGTGGGGGAAGAATGGGTAAAGATTTGAAGGAAGAAACCGTTTTCTCTTACATGCATCTCTTTCTCCTTTATTATACAAGAAGAAATAGCTCCACGCAAATGAGCACAATCTTCGCAAATATGTGCTTTATCGAGCCCGAGGGCCTATTGTAACGCCCATCATTGTGGGGACCTTTAGAAAATGATTCTAAGAAAGTCAACGGAAATTAACGTTTAGTTCAAACTTTTTCCTTCCATGCCAGGATAATAAAAGCCTCCATGTTGAATAAAATAAAATATGATTCTTAATTTAAATAGAGTTATAGCGGTAAATATTAAATTTTATAATTGAAAGTCTTTTGCACAAAATATTGTGT
The DNA here is from genome assembly GCF_018687715.1 of Carya illinoinensis. Taxonomy (NCBI): domain Eukaryota; kingdom Viridiplantae; phylum Streptophyta; class Magnoliopsida; order Fagales; family Juglandaceae; genus Carya; species Carya illinoinensis. The sequence goes on from NC_056764.1 coordinate 22,253,391, forward strand.
CTAGGCTTCCGTGCTCTTCCCCTTGAGTCGTGTTTGTCCTGACATGTGCCATTCATCTTGTCCTTGGGAGAGCACACATAAAAACTAAAATGAGTCGAAGACTTGTAAACATTACTTTATATAGTTAAAATATAACAACATAGATTTTTAGTCATGCATTTATCATTCATTTATACAGTTAAAAGATAACAACATAGGTTTTCAATCATGCATTTATCATTCCATACATATCATACATAGACATTCATTCGTTTAAAACGTTATGAGGTGGAATTTTTCTTTAAAAACGGTTTTCTTTCATAAAACCGTTCCTTATAAAACCATTCCCCACGCCTCGCTACTTTCATTTCTTAAAGTCTCTTAGCATATATACATTCTTTCTTAATATGGATGCATTCTTTCTTATCACTTTCATTGATCGTTGCAGACTAGTACTCCCTTCATATTATGCCACACCACTTCACACCCATATTTCGTAGCACAGTTCACAACTACGCCCAACACTTCACGGCACACTACACATCTGCGCCCAACATTTCACCAAACAGCGAACTTCACAATTACCCAACTAAAATCTAACATAAATAACGAGGGAGAGAAAGTTATACTATCGTCGAGTTAACTCGTGCATTGCTTGCTGTTTGGCACGACCAATGGCGTTGGAAGCCACTAGTTTGGGTGGTAGCTGTCATGATCATTACCTTAGAATGAGCTACCTCAGGGATTGGACCTAGGGTTTTGGCTACTAGATTCGGGCTAAGCGAGGGTGCCAACATGACGAGGGATTCATGGGTGGTGGCTAACACCACGTGCAGTGGAGGTTGGCCACGTACAGTGGCTGTCCACGATGGTTAGGGGCTGTTTGGGAGTGCTAGTTAGTGGATCTGGTAGGGGTGGCCATGGAGAGGCTCATGGTGGCCTCGTAGTGGCGGTGTGAGGAGGTCAGATCGGGGGCATGGACAGTTGAGGAAGGCAGAGGGTGACCAGGGAAAGCTATCGATAGTAGCAAGAGGTCGTGGGTGGCTGTGTACGAAGGCGACGTCGTGGTTGAAGGGGTGAACCCGTGTGTTGCCTACGGGCTATGTGTGCGCGATGGGGGAGGAAGGAGGGATTGCCGTGGCTTGGGAAGCCATGAGAGTGGAGCCGGTGAGGTGCTGGAGCCAATGGTGGTGATCGGTGGCCTAGTTGGCCGTGTATGGTGGCGAAAGGGGAAAGAGAAATGGGTGAAACCCATTTCGGTTGGGCTATTGTAGGAGGAGAGAGAGGGATGCGTGGGGCTCACCGGTGGGAGAAGATGTTCGCCGATGTGAGGGGGTTGACACCGGTGTTGAAGGTGAGGCTGGGCGGCGCATAGCCACACCAGTCTGAGCTGAAGGAGATTCGGCTATGGGAGGGGGGTACTTCCATTGGGCAGGGAGAGAGGGAGAGGAGAGAGAAGGAAAGAGAGGAAATGAGGGAAAAATGCTAAGTGCTTGGATATTTAATCTAGACCTTTCATTTTAGGATTTTCAAAACGATTTAACGGTAAGTTTTAAACACTGATTTGAAAATGTGTAAACATTTATTTAACTTAAAACAATAAGAGGAATTAAGATAGAATATTTTAAACTAAATTTTAGTTTATAAAATATAATCTTCATCATTTATTAAATGATGAAGTGTTGCTAATTATTTTTAAGAGAACAAAACCATTTAATTAATTTAGAGTTTTCAACATAATTTAAATCTCATAATATTTATAAACGACTAAAATCATTTAAATTAAATAAATTTTCACAATTATAATATTTTTAGAGCTCTTCAAAAATATTATAATTTTGTTATTTAAAATCAAGTTTAGTCCAATGACACTAGAAATATCTCATATAAATATTTTTAAAACATTAAAAATATTGGAATGCTTTAAAACACTTGGCTTAATTTAAAAATCACTTAATATATTTTGAAAACACGCCATCAAGGTTTGGCATGCATAACGAGTTTCATGATCATAAGAGAGAGAAATAAGCGAGTTTGTTACACCTAACCATTATCTCATCTCAACACGAAGATAAATGTAGTGAAGTAGATTGGATGAGAAAGATGTAGAAGGAGAAGAACGAGAAAATCAAAACGGTGTGTTTTAATGAAACATTATATCCCATTTGCTATTTAAAGGAACACAGTTGTTTCAATTAGTGACGTGGAGCCAGTTGCACAACGATTACCTGGGGTGGTTACATTTAGCAATTTTCTTCTTGTACTTGTGAGTAGGTATGTAAAGTACGCTCAAATACTGCATTAAAGACTCCAATTCATCCTTCAATGAGTCTTCCATCACACTCCTCTCCTTGTAAACTCTCTATTCTCTCTCTCAAGACTAACCCTAATTTTCAGAGTGATCAACGGGGGTGGGAGCTTTGGCTTCCCCCGCCTCCTCCCTTCCCCCTCCTTTTCTCTTTAATCTCTATTTCTTGTTTTTATTTTTTTCGTTAGTTTTTGTGTTTTTCATGCCAATAAAGGGGAGTGCCGATGGGGCGAGCCACTGATCGCCAACACACGCCCCACCAAGACATTGGCCAATCGCCGATCTTCAAGACCACCGAACGCAGCGCCAAATGGAGGAGAGTGTAGTCCTCACGCGGGGGATGGAGTCTCGGACTGCACCAGAGCGTGACAGTCACACGCCACTGGGGAGCCACATGCCGACTCAAAACTTGACTTTTCTGGGACCTCAGACTCCGAGAGATCCTCAACTGGCCGTCGACTCCCCCCTAAGAATGGTTTTGCTTTGCAAGCACCACTTTTTTGTGTTTTGTCCGCTTGTTTTTCAGTGTTTTTCCAATGGTTTTCACTTTTTTTTTTCTTTTTTATGGTTTTGTTATGTTTCCTTGTTCAAACCGAGTGGGGTGATGAGGTCTTTTGTTCGGACACAACCTTGGGCTGGTGCTAGTGGAGTATGGCGGTCGAGGTCATAACCAGTGGACGTACGGCTGACCTTTGCAGTGGAGGTAGTGTGGTCCGTATGCAAGCTGGGTACTCATACTATTCTTGGACTCCTGATGCCGACGCTGGGGTGGGTGTGCCGCCGGTGTGACGCCCCCAAATTCCAGTTTGGGATTCGACGGACATTTGAAACGTCGAGACATGTAACACAAGGTTACCTGCCCCCGTTCATGACATATAAGATGCAATGTTCCTAACATGCATCTAACATTATGCAATATTCGCAGCGGATAATTCTTTTTTCTTTAGCAATACTATGCACCAAATTAAAAATATCCCAAATACTTAAAACATACTTCATACATAAAGACCCATTGAACAGATCACAACACTAGTCTAAAATGGTTATGATCCAAAAAGTACTAGAGATGCAACTCCATTGTACAAGTAGTAATTTACGTTAACTACTATATTAACATTGACGTCGCACCGTCCCTTAGTCAACTGTGTCTAGTTGATCAGCTCCTGATTCTCCTTCAGTTCCTGTAACAAGATCTACCATTCGAGGGGAATGGTAGTTGGGACTACCAAAGTGAGATTTGATTACAAATTTTAGTAAGTTAACAAAAAACTTCCACACAAGCTAATGATGCATGGATGACAGTAAAAACATAAATGCATAATCAAATTCATAAATAATTAAAGCATAACTTGGCGTACAACATAGCATAATTGACATAACTTAAATTGAAACATGAACTGAATTTGACTTGACATGAACTTGATCTGAAACTTGACTTAACATAAAAAATACATACTCCACAGTTATTGTGGTCTCATGTATTCTACGTGTAAATACATACTCCACAGTTGTTGTGGCCCCATGTATTCTACACAAACTTGACTTAACATGAAAAATACATACTCCACAGTTGTTGTGGCCCCATGTATTCTACGTGTAAATACATACTCCACAGTTGTTGTGGCCCCATGTATTCTACGGAAACTTGACTTAACATGAAAAATACATATTCCACAGTTGTTGTGGCCCCATGTATTCTACGTGTAAATACATACTCCACAGTTGTTGTGGCCCCATGTATTCTACGTGTAAATACATACTCCACAGTTGTTGTGGCCCTATGTATTCTACGGAAACTTATTCTTTAACTGCTTAAATACATACTCCACAGTTGTTGTGGCCCCATGTATTCTACGTATCACAATTGTTGTGTCTCACGTAATGTATGCGTCACAATTACTGTGACCCCATATATAAGTAATCAAGATGAAACGTGACTGGAATACAAAATGACTGAAGCCTTGACGTAACATAACGTGACTTGAACATAACTTGAAATACATGACCAACTTGAGATAGAAACATTTCGTAACATGGCATAAAATATAATAGACAACATATTTAACATGACATACTTGCAACAGTAAATATTACATGACTTGACATATATGTAATAGATGGTATACTTAGCATGACGTACTTGTAAGGTACAGTAATACATGACAGAATATACTATGTAACAGATAAAAATTGATGACAGAATAAATTCTGTATAATAGACAATTACGTGATAACTTGGCATGGCATGACATATATGATAACACACATACATACACTGTAGTTCCTTTACTTAGCACACATACACAGTAGACTGCTAGTAAGTTAAAAGCTAACTTACCTAGATCTTCGCGTTTCTTATAAAACTTTAAGCGCGATCACGAGGAACTGTAATTAGTGATTCTAAAAGTTAGTACTAAATCACTAATAAATTGAAATATAGAAAATACTAACTTAAAGAGTAAAATTTCCATTTTACTCTCTGCATGTAAGAAAATGACCGTTTTTCCCATAACTCAAGGATTTTGCATACTAACTCCAAAAGTCACCAAAATTTACATGCATCATGTAAATTTTATCCTCAATTCAAATATCAATTTAGAAAAATTTAAAACTAATCATAACTATTAAAACTCCATAGGGCCGAAATTTCCATATGCTATTTCTATTGATTTTTGTTTCCAACTTGTTTTGATTAACCTTTTGATCTATGACTTATAAAGATGTGATCTTCAAACCAAACCATCACATAGTTTAAAAAGATATCTTAAAATATATATATAAGCTTCTAATTCAAGATCACATGGTTAAAAATTAACCAAAACATAAATTTAGCAAAGAACATTCACACTTTGGCTTATCTGAATATCTTTTTGCATAAAATTTCATATCTTTTAAACTAACATCAAATATCTTCAAAATAATAATATAACATGTATATAAGATGCTTATGATCCTCCAATAAAATTATCAAAGTCATTGGAATAGGTTTAGACCACCAAAGAGTTAAACTTTCTCAAAACAGAAACTGTTTTTCCTCTTCCAGTTTCTAAGTTACTAAATCTAAGAAAATCTTTCATCAAAACCTTTAATCATGCAAAAATCCTCAACCAATAGTCATATATACATGTTAACAATACTCCATAAAAATTTCGGACCAATATCTATCCATTAGCTTGGTCAAAAACTCCAAACTATAATATATTCTCCAGTTTATCTTCTAGAATGACCTTTCTATAGTTTACATAATATTTGACTGACCAAATGATCTCTAAATGGGACAAATAAGATATCCACGTAAACTAGACTTAAAAAAAAACAACTTATATGAAAGAGACTTTATGTTAAAACACTTACAAAAACTTTGAAATGGGCGTGCAAAAGAACTCCTAAAAGCTGTCCAAGAGAGAGTGTTTGGTATTCTTTCAATGGAAAGTGTAAATGAATATAATTTCGTGCGAATGGGTGGCTGGAGATACTTATGGATGAGATATGGAAGAGATGAGGCTGGAGTGAGAGTTAAGTGTAGGACTCTCTTACCCGAAGTGAGAGTTAAGTGTAGGACTCTCTTACCCGAAGTGAGAGTGGAGTGTAGGACTTTTTTACCTAATAATATATACAAAAATCAATTCAAGATATTTTTACCCAATAATATCTACGAAATTAGTTTAAAATATTTTTATCCAATAATATCCACAAAATTAGCTTAAGATATTTTTATCCAATAATATCTACAGTTTTGAACAGACGTTTTGTCCGAAAATATGAAAAAAATGTTATTGCACCATAAGACCTTAAATAACCCTCCGAGTCTAATGGCACAAACCATAATACATTTTGACACTTCTAACTATCTCCAATAATCAAAAACACACTTCGGATACCATAGTAAATAATAACACTAACTATGTGGTTAGACTAAAACATATATGATTAATGGATTCATGAAAACTTATAGAATCTTCACGAGGTTCCTAAAGTCAATAGAAATTCCACAATTGAATTTCTAGCGGGCTGTTACAGCCGGGCTCATGCCGATGCTTGGTTTTATGTTGTTTGTTCGTTGGTTTGTGTAATTTTTATGTAGTTTATTAGTAATAGTTTAGGAATAAGCTTTTGGACTTATGTCTAAAGCAGTAATGTCCCTTATTCCAACTCCCTAAGAGGACGAATGGGTCTGGTCATTCTGTTTTATACAGAGTACTCTCTCTCTTTGGAGAGGTTTAGAAGTTAAGACAATGTATGTCATTTTGTGTGCGGTGATGCTCTAGTACAGATGCGTAGGTTGGCTTATAGTCTAGAATTTCCTGTTTTATAAGTCACATTTGTAACTTCGTTACGATGAATGAATTTATATTTCAAAAAAAAAAAAAAAAGAGTCTTCCATCACCTAATAGTTATTAATTTTTCATCAAAATCAATGATTGTTTGATACATATTAATTGATAGGTCAAATGTGCACCGATACATTAAATTTTAAGATAGCACGGAAACGTTGAGAAACATTTGAAATTCAAACAAAAAAATTAGCTAAGAGAAAAAACCTTAAAAAACTTTAAATGTATTAAAACAAAAAAAATGAAACTTATTAACTTAAAACCCAAAAAAAAAAATAATGAAAAAAAAAAAGAAATTATAAAAACATTAAAATCCTAAACTAAAAAAGGCACTTTCAGCAAAGAAGTAGAATTTAGAAATGAAAAATACTAGTATGACTTCTAAGAGGTTATTTGGATAATGAGATGAGATGATATGGTTTTAGATGAAAGTTGAATAAAATATTATTAGAATATTATTTTTTAATATTATCGTTGTTTTAAGATTTAAAAAAGTTGAATTGTTTATTATATTTTGTGTGAAAATTTGAAAAAATTATAATGATGAGATGAGATTGGTTGAAAGTGTTTCTCAATCCAAACGACTTCTAAATGTACCCATTCATATATTTTAATTTCTTTTTAATTTTTTAATTTTTTTTAATGATTAAAGAAATGACTATTAGTGACTTTTTATTTATTTTTATTTTTTCTTAATGGTTAAGAATGTTTAAAAAATGCTTAAAAAAAAACTACTTGCATTAGTGTGCATATTTAGGATGCACATTTGGTGTGCACCCTAATATTGTCCTTTAGAAATTATTACTATATAAGGGGCAGTATTTATAAGCAAATGCCATTCCATAAAAATAAAAAGAAAATATAATATTTTTTAAATTTTTATTTACATAAGAATGCATTATATTTTACAAATTCTATTACTTATTACTTCAATTTAAATCCATTATTTCTCAAATTTAAATATATATTTTTCTTTTTACTTCTCTTAACCAATTGAAGTATATTTCCAAAATATGAGGATGTAATTCCAATTTATCAAGAAATGTTTAGCCGGTAGTTTTTATTATGAGTTTTGTTACGTACAAGTAAAGTCGTGTACTAATTTGTATATCAATACTTATTCCTTCATAGTCAAAATTTAAATTAATACTGTTTTTAATAAAATTTACTTTTTGACCAATCACATTATATTAGTGTACATATTAGTACGCAGTTGTATTTGCAACTAGATTTTTCCTTTTATTATAGCATTTATGCCAGATTTGCAAATATTGCTCTCTTTTTCCGTTTACCTATCTTTAATTAAGGAGCATTTATTTGTGATTTAATTCTCAAAAATAGTCCACCTCTTGTAACTGCAACCTCCTTTAGCCTAATGGTCTCCCTAAGCTATCCATTAAACAGAACCGAGTATCTCATGAGAGAAGACACTCCATGACAAGTGAAATCCACCTATTTCCAAATCCAAGCTTTTTCATAATTTCTTCTAAAACTTTTCACTCAATTATGTTGTATCCCTTTGACATATCCAATTTCAGTGCCACACTTTCCTCTTTGCCTTTCTTTCTAGTCTTCATGGTGTGCAAAGCTTCATAAGCTAATATCACATTGTCAGTGATGAGTCTCTCAGGTACAAATGCATTTTGATTGTTGGATATAATAGTACTTTTTTCAACCTGTTTGCTAGCACTTTTAATACAAGCTTATAAAATACATTACATAAGCTAATTGATTTAAAATTACTAACAGCAGCTAGATTATTCACTTTTGGGAATAAAACAATAAACGTGAGTAATCAATGCATTGATTATTCACTTTTAGAAAGCTTAAGATAGCTTGGCATACTTCCTCTCACATTGTGTGCCAGTAAGTTTGATTAAAGCAAGCTCCAAATCCATAAAGACTTGGGGACTTTAGTAGTGCCATCTGCTGCAATGCTTACTCCACCTCTTTAGTTGTGAATTCCTTTTCCAAATCTATATTCATTTCACTGGTCACTTTCTGCTCTACTGGGGCGAGGCAATTCCTGCTATAACCTCTTGAGATGGGTTTGATGAGCTGAATATGTTCTAGAAATACTTATTACAAGTTGCTTCAATCCCTCCCTGCTTAGTCATTGTCCTTCCTTTTGAGATCTTTAACTTGCTTCATATAATTCTTTTTCCTTTTTTGACTAGCACAAATATGAAAATACTTTGTATTTTTATCAACAAGCTGATACCAATTCATTTTAACTCTTTGTTTCCAATTGATATTTTCCTGCTCAAGAAGAATACCGACTTGATCTTGTAAGGATTTGATGGTGTTAGCATTGTGGGGGCCCTCGTTCAACTGTTCTTGCTTGATTTTTTTTTTTAATCATACCAATATCTCTCTTATGAAATCTTACTTTCTACAGGTTCCACTTGGGTAAAGCCCCTTACACGCCTGAAGTTTGCTTTGCACTATTTTGATAGGATTTTGTCCAACAAAATTTCTTTCCCGGGTTTCATTTATAACAATCTCACTATCATCTTCCAATGTCATACTTGAAAGTACTCTTCCTTTTTCTCTTTACCACACTCTCTTCATTCAGTGTTAAAAGTAGTGGCTTATGATCCCCATTTTCAATTAGTTATGACTATTGTAAGTTAGCCACACTCCTTTCTAACCTCTCCTTAGTAAGGTTTCATCCTTATGTCTATTGCTCCATGTGAACTTCTCACATTTTCATCCAAAATCAACCAAGTTGTTTACCTCAAGAGCATTTTTGAAATCTTCTCTTTGACCTTCAGGCCTTTGTCTTCCAACACTTTTCTCAACTTGGGAGGTAATTTAATTGAAATCACCTATCACACACCATGTTTGGTTTGGTTGTGGCCTTAACATCGATAATAGATCTCGTGTTGATTTTCTCTTATTACTATCAGGGTGTCCATATATGCTTGTGAGGAACTAGCTAGGTGTCTTTTTTTTTTTTTTTTTTTTTTTTTTGCATAAAGGATTCTGGCATGTATATGGTACTAAGAAAAATTTATGAATTCAACTTCCACTTCCCCATTCCACAATAATGCCAAACCCACACTTGCCTATTGGATCAATAGCAAAACAGCCCTCAAATTGCAACTTCCTTTTCACTAAATCAAACTTTCTTGCAGGTAATTTTGTGTCAAAGAGGAAAAGTACTTTGAGTTTATTTTCCTTCACCAAGTGATAAAGGTCATGAACTGTTCAAATGTTCCTAAGCCCTCGACAGTTTCAGCATAAAATAGTCATAATGATTAGCGAGGCTGACACTCAGCCATCACCATCGATGGAGTTTTTAATGTTTTGTTCCACCCCATTTCCTCTACCCTTTTTAACAGGTCTTTCTTCACTACCCTTAGCTTTAGGGCTGTAAATGAACTAGTTTATTCGATAGTCTGCTCAGCATTCGCCCAGCTAAACTTGAATTGAATTCAACTTGTAAAAAAAAAAAATCATCCATAAAAGTAGATACCTGCTCGATTAGTAAATGACACAAACCTGACAAAACTTGACTCAACTTGGCTAAAGCTCCTTAAAGCCCCTTGTTTATGCTCGAGTCGACTCGTTAGCTCGACTCAATTAAAGCTCATTCATATATTGATATAAATATACATACACCTATGTGTACACACACACACACACACACACACATATATATATGTATGTATTAGCTAATAATATAAGTATATCACTTTTATAATTAAATATATAATATGTAACCTAATTCCTTATGCCTACATATTAAATATACTTCATAGTTACATTTTATGATTTGAACAATAATTAGTCGATAAGATTTAATGATTTCATATACTAGTATGTAGGAACCATAAATTAAATAGATATATGCTATCATATTATGTGTATGTATTAATAATTTATGCAGACATATAATATATTGTTATTATGGATATATATCACCTAGTTAGATATTAATTATTTATAAATTTTTAAAATCTTATAATTCAATAGATGTTCTACTTGTTAATTTCACAAATTCAATATTAAGCTTTTTATTTTTTATTTATCTAATTTATTAATTATTAAATCTTATTCAAAAAATAAACAACTCGAGTCGAGCTCAAGCTCATTTTTGGGTTGAGCTCAAGTTGGGAATTTAGTTTATCAAGTCAAGCTCGAACAAAAATTAAATAAAAATCTCAAACTCGAGCTCAAGGTTTTTGAATTGAGCCGAGCTTGCCAAGTCAAAGGCCGGTTCGACTCGGCTCGATTATAACCCTACTTAGCTTCAATCCTATCCCCACTTCTTTTATTCACTTTGCCAAAAGATAATTAAGAATAATTACCTTTTAGTCAAGCTCTTATTTTCTAGGTTCCATTAACTAGATTCCTTCTCTATTTGTGTTCCTCAACATTTTCTACAAGGCACAGTTCATTCTTATTATAAGAATATCTGTGTTTGGATTAATGGACTTTCCTTCCATATGCATAATGGGCCTTTGAATTATTCCCCTTTCCTCTTGGCCCTTGTCCCTTTTATGTAAAACACTAGCCTCCCCATAACTTCTTCCACTTGATGCCTCCACAATTTCAAAATTTAGATAGTTTCCAACCATTTCTTCCCTGATCATCACCTCCATAATACTAGCCTGATCATGACTTTTAAAATTTGAAAGTAGCATATCTTCCAAAAAATCAGCACCATCAAAACACAATTTTGAGCTTCCACCATTTTTGTCGTCAGCTATTCTCCTCTTAGTGGACTCTTCACTCTTTGTTCCATCACTCGTCACCATCGTGGGTTCAGTGGCATCCCACCACACCTTGCCTTTCCCTAGTGTGAATCTCCCCACCACACTTTGTAGATGGCTCTTGTTCTTCTTTGCGTTCAAAGTTCCTCTTTTTATGAAACTTTTTAGCTCACAACCATGCCCCAAATTGATTCTTTCCTGTCATATTCTTTGGATCCTTTGAAGTTGAGTTGTTGCAACCTTCTTCCCCATGGACCAGTTGTCCACACTTGAAACAAATTCTAGGGAGCTTTTTATATTGTAACAGTACGCATCGATCAACTTCCAACAAATTAATTGTTCTTCCCCTAAATATAGGTGTCAGGGAAAATTTCTCCTAAGGAGTTCGGTCCAACCCAGGTAGGGATGTCATTCGACCCAAGGTTAAACCTAAGCCCATCCAAGTCCATACCATATAACTACAGGTACCCCCAGCTCAAGAGGACGTGAGTCAGGCCAATGAGTCGGGTGGGCAGTGTAACAGCCCACTAGAAATTCAATTGTGAAATTTCTATTAACTTTAGGAACCTCGTGAAAACCCCATAAGTTTTCACGAATCCATTAATCATATAGGTTTTTGTCTAACTACATAGTTAGTGTTATTATTTACTATGGTATCAGAAGTGTGTTTTTGATTATTGGAGATAGTTAGAAGTGTCAAAATGTATTATGGTTTGTGCCATTAGACTCGGAGGGTTATTTAAAATCTTATGTCGCAATAACATTTTTTCATATTTTCGGACAAAACGTCTGTTCAAAACTGTAGATATTATTAGATAAAAAGAAATATCTTGAGGTAATTTTCATGAATATTATTGGGTAAAAATATTTTGAGTTGATTTTTATAGATATTATTAGATAAAAATATTTTAAGTTGATTTTTTGTAGATACTATTGGATAGAATATTATGAGATAATCTTTTATAGATATTGTGGGTAGGAGAAAACTACACTCAACTCTCAAATCCAGCCCCATCTCTTCCATATCTCATCCATAAGTATCTCCAGCCACCTCTCCCCACAAAATTATTTTCATTTACACTTTCCATTGAAAGAATATCAAACACTCTCTCTCGGACAGCTTTTAGGGGGTCTTTTGCACACTCATTTCGAAACTTTTGTAAGTATTTTATCATAAAATCTCCTTCATATAAGTTGTTCTTTTTTTAGTCTAGTTTATGTGAATATCTTATTTGTCCCATTTGAAGATCATTTGGTCAGTCAAATATTGTATAAACTATAGAAAGGTCATTCTGGGAGATAAACTGGAGAATATGTTATAGTTTGGAGTTTTTGACCAAGCTAATGGATAGATATTGGTCCGAAATTTTTATGGAGTATTGTTAACATGTGTATATGATTATTGGTTGAGGATTTTGGCATGATTAAAGGTTTTGATGAAAGATTTTCTTAGATTTAGAAACTTAGAAACTGGAAGAGGAAAAACAGTTTCTGTTTTGAGAAAGTTTAACTCTTTGGTGGTCTAAACCTATTCCAATGACTTTGATAATTTTATTGGAGGATCCTAAACATCTTATATACATGTTATAATATTATTTTGAAGATATTTGATGTTAGTTTCAAAAATATAAAATTTTATGCAAAGAGATATTCAGATAAGCCAAAGTGTGGATATTCTTGGCTAAATTTATGTTTTGATTAATTTCTAACCATGTGATCTTGAATTAGAAGCTTATATATATTTTAGGACATCTTTTTAAACCATGTGATGGTTTGGTTTGAAGATCATATATTTATAAGTCATAGATCAAGAGATTTATCAAAACTAGTTGAGGAAAAAGTTTCTGTTTTTGGACTAAGTGTAAAACCAAAAACTCCAAATGTTATTTTGTGATTTTGGTGACTTTAGTTTGATGATTTAAAGCATGGTTGATGTTAGGATGATATTATGAATATGTTAGAAGTAAGATTTGATTTTTGAAATTCTTGGAGATGTTTTGATTTAAGGTCAAAACTTGTGATTCAAGTGCTTGGATCTTTTTACAAAAAAGTTTGGTGTTAATTATTAGCTTTTTCTAAATAGATGTTTTAAGTATGGTTTTGAACTTAGGATTGGAAGATGTTTGTTGCAAAATTTTGGTTTGAGCATGAGTTTTAAAGTTGAAAGGAATTGCAACAAAAATCAAGGGAAATGGCCTATGGATGTTTCGGCCATAGTGTGTTCTTCATAGTTGTATTTTGTTTTAAATTTTTCTGAGTTGATATTTAAGTTTAGGACAAAATTTACATGAGGAATGTAAATTTTAGAAACTTTTGGAGTTAGTATGCAAAATCCTTGTTACAGGACCTGAAGGAGAATCAGGAGCTGATCAACTAGACACAGTTGACTAAGCGACAGTGCGACGTCAATGTTAATATAGTAGTTAACGTAAATTACTACTTGTACAATGGAGTTGCATCTCTAGTACTTTTTGGATCATAACCATTTTGGACTAGTGTTGTGATCTATTCAATGGGTCTTTATGTATGAAGTATGTTTTAAGCATTTGGGATATTTTCAATTTGGTGCATAGTATTGCTAAAGAAAAAAAATTATCCGCTGCGAATATTGCATAATGTTAGATACATGTTAGGAACATTGCATCTTATATGTCATGAACGGGGGCATGTAACCTTGTGTTGCATGTCTCGACGCTTCAAATGTCCGTTCGATCCCAAATGGAATTTGGGGGCGTCACAGGCAGTGACCCAAGAGACACTCAGCACTCCTATCACTAGGGAAGAAACAGCACACCACCTCGATGGGACACTACAATCTGACCCCTAGGCCAAATTGCATTTATGGGGCTTTGGCAGAGGCCACTCAAGGGGGCAGGGTATGGAGCTGCTTTGGGGACAAATATAAGTATCCCCCTCGAGCACTATAAGAAGGAAAGCTGAACAATACTCCCATTCTTCTAAGAATTTTCCTCCAAACGAGACTAATTTAAGCATCAGAGGCTCCATCCGATGACCCACCCAGCTGCTAGAGTTGGGAGTGATTTTGTGTATGCAGGTACCGGAAGACTCGAGCTCCCAAGTAGTCCGGTCCAAAAGCTTACGAAACACGTCATTAACAATAAGTTTTCTCAAGTCAATTTCAATCTTGACTATGAGGTGGTGTCCCCATATAATGCCATCTTCCTTTACATCAACTTCATAAACCTTACCGATCGTCTTCCCAATCTGCATTCCAATTTCACTCGACATACACATCAAGGGGAGATTATGAAACTGGGTCCAGAAAACTTCTAAATCGGAATTCATTAGCTTCGATAGGGTTATACCATCGAATGTCTTGATTATGAACAACATATTATCAAACAACCACGGCTTCCCAACTAGAACTCTTTCTCGATCTATCACCTTCTCAAAAGTTATGACAAATAAATTTGGATTTATCTCTTGAAAAGAGAGAGGTTTGTTCAATCTCCAAACTTTGGTCGTAGTAGATCTAACAACTTCACTTCCAATCACCCTATTCAAACATAATTTCCCAACCAAACCCTGCTCCCCCTTCTTAATTAGCTCATCCATGTGCTCTATTTTCAAATCTATTACTGAATTCTCTTCCTCTAAGAATCTTAGTTGCTTCCATTTTTTTCTAAATTATCCATCTTCCACTCAGTCCTGTAACTATAACTAGGGAACTTACCTCTCTTACTTTGATGAGTAAGAACAGACTATCAACATTCCACCTTTCCTTCTCTCTTGGGAGAAAAGTTAGAGGAGACTCAGTATACTCTGCAAATGATTGTGTTATATTTGGAAGAGTAACAACTAGTGAATGGACAAAGATATAAGGTATCCTAAACAAGTATTACTTCTGAACAAATAGAAAACCACCATGTTTTTTAGCTCAAATGCTGCAATGAATGTCAGAGAACAAATTTTGTAGGTAGCAGGAATATCATAGTCTAATTGATAGTCTCAAAGGGCAAGCCATCCAATTTGGGTCTGCAAGGGAATTTTTCAATAAGAAGGTTTACATAGAAGTTGACAAAATGACTCTTAATAGCATCATGATCCGAGCAAACTTGTTTATCAACCCAATGGAAGAATTTAGTGCATCTATCATCTTCTTTCAACCAAAAGGCTCACAATTTCTGTTTGCATTCGACATCTTCAAATCCCTCTACAATGCTTTGAACTTCCCAACCAAAATAAAACTTGGTGAGCCCTCTAAGAGATACGAGGACCACCACAACCTTATTTTCTCCAAAATACTTTCAACTTTTAGCCACATATTTTTAAATTTGAAATATCTATTACCCTCATGAATGCCCCTATAATCAAGTATGATGGAAATATTGTTCTAACAAACACTAGCCATCTCTTCTGGAGCAAAGTAGAGTAGTGAGGCTCCCATGATAGAGATACCAAAAATCTGTCCAAACGGGACCAAGCTCGATGATTGGACCAAGTATGCATACAACAAGTGGTAGATTTACCAAATCTATATTGAAGATAAAATAAAAAAACTCATTCATTGCAAGGCTTTGTTGGACTTCTCTCGATCTTTCACTAGGGAGCTAAGTGATATAAAATTCTTCATTAATAAATCAAGGTATGTTCCACCAACTGGCCAAACTAGCAAGCTCATCCCATAAATCCTTCCTATTAATGTCCACATTTGGCCTGTACACACCAAAGAAAGCCCAACTAAAACCAACTAGAATGTTCTTAAAAAGAAAAAAAAAGCCATTGTCTAACTTCCAATACACTCCCTTAATAAACTCAGCCACCCTCGTATCCCACATAATAAGAATACCCTTGGTTGCTCCAATGGAAGTAAGGTACACCTGACCCATAAACGAACAGCCCCAAAAATTAGTAATGATGCTTTAATCAATGAACTTAAGCTTGGTTTTCTACAAACAAACAATATCCAATTTTTAATGACATAAAAGATTCTTAACTTGAAAGTGCTTATTGTGATCATTAAGACCTAGAATATTCCAAGAAAAGGTTTTAGGCTTTATGGGAAACTACAAACTTTCCCTTAGATCTTCTTCTACTAGTACTCCCCTCCCAGCCATCATAATTAATCTAACTAGTGAGACGCTTAAGCTCTTTATTTTTTCTAAAGGTGCATTTAGGGAATAGAGAACCACCCGCCTTAATGGAAATGAGCAATGTCTTAGATTGCTCCTCAAACCCTTCACAATAAATCCCCACACAATCTTAAATATTCTTCACTTTCTGAATCACTTAGTTCGAAGGTAATCTACGCATTGTAGGCAAAGGAGACAATGTGCATAATGGCACTAGATCCACCTCATCCTCCATAAACACCATTTGAAGATCACAACCAACCTCCTCAACTTAGTCAAAGTGTATAAATGTAGTAACTTCTCCCCACGAAATCCCAAACCACTTTCAATACCACCTTCCCCTTGGACTAGCTGAAGTTCCTCATAGTCAACACTGTTGGCTGCCATAGCATGCAAAAAAAAAACAGAGCAAAGAATAACTTGAAACCATAATATCCTCCAAAGGGACACCCGCAGACAAGGGCCTAGCTGTGATGATGGGAAAACTCTAAAATAAGGCAAAAGAAAAATCAAGACCTACGTGGGGAAGGTCAACTTAGACACCCTTTAGAACCGTGAAGCACCATAGGCACAATAATTGTCTCCTCCATCCTCAATACATAAAATGGCCCAAAAATTGGAAGGAAAACCCCTCGGTGCATGTTAATACCACCCTCACACATTAGCAACACTAAATAATGGGAAGCCGAATCAAAATCAGCTGATATAGAAGCATCTCGCAACACTTCTTTGAGAATCTCATTCACCAGCAATAAAATTGATGGGATAACAATGGGCAAGTGATCAAAGGCAATTTTCGACTGGTTCTAAGTTAGCACCGATGGCGATGGGCCATCCATCGACAAGCTAGGCCTAGCAAAGGAAGAAGCGCCTTCCTCAAACAAAGACGAACCATGAAAAGTTTTAGCCTGCCACATGAGTTGAGAATTTGCCCTAGGCCAAACCCCCAATAAGGCATTTTCTTTACTACCACCTGTTGATTGCTTAATGACGAGCCCGTTAACAATAGACCCCTTAACAACAAGCCCTAAATTGAGGCCCAGTGAGAGCGACCTAGATAAAGCCAAACAACTTGGATTAGGAAGTGTTGAGCCTAGTGAAGAACCCAAGCCCAAATTCACTTTGGAAAGAAGATTAATCTTCTCCTTCACCTTGGGCAGCTCAGTTCTCATTGCTAAAAGTAAGCTCCTCATGGTTCTCAGGCCAATAATCTCAAGAAGGAAAACGCCACCAACCATAGTCGGAGGACGTGCAACCTAATTGGTTGAAGGGCCAAACCCTATAAGAGACAACTCACTGCTTTTCCCATAATCACCACGATGATGACAATCATTGAGAAGTCAAAATAGACACTAGCTTAACCAACGCAGCCTTATACAACGCCTAACCTAGATAAGAGCCAAATAATGGCCACATAACTTGGGGTTGCTCCCCTCCCATCGAGTGGCCCTCCAATAAATGATTCTAAACCTTTGTTTCCATTCATTATGATGAGATGTTTGAAGGATTCTTCAATGTGCCTGCAAAGACTCTGCCTTGATTTCCTTTAGGTAGGACGATAACACTGGGATTTCAACCTCCTCCATACACCTCCAATGACAATAAACTCTTAAAGAATTCGCCCAACACTGGACTAAAAAGATGCAGTTTCCTTCATGAATGGTTTTGAGGAATTTCTTTTGGTCTCCCATCAAAACATTACCTTCCCTCTATTGACCAACCCAGCCACCACTCCATTTCTTCTAGAAATGAACTTCGTCAATCGCTTGCCCTTCTTAGTGATTCTGAAAAACCTCTTATCCTCAACGGAAAATACAAACTTAGCATGCACCCGTAAACTCCACATCATGCCCCACGCTACTCAGAAGTCAGAACATAAATGATAATACAATGGACAGAAATAAGGAAGAATTTGAAAAGTCCTTAGAAAGTGATCCATAAAAGATCGTCATTTCCGGCAAAAAGCACTGAAAATAAGTTGGTTGGTTATGAAAAAATCACTAGACATTATTTTTTAAGTCTTAATATTAATCTTAAAACTTGATTTTAAACTTCTCTTACGAATCAAATCTTCTCATGCCAGCGGTGTGAAAGATATATCCAGACCAATTCGCAAATAGAAGAAATCCACCCACAAATGATCCGAGACAGGAAGGTAATACTCCCCTGAACAACAGGATCTTCTAATCAAGCCCAATGAATGGGTAATTAATCATAATCGCAGTTTTACTCACAAAGACTATTCCATGCGTTTATATCGATGACAAAAAGGGTATTTTTTGAGAACTAAGTAATAGCAGGTAAAGCCTTCCAACGCTCACATGAACCCACAAAAACAGTGCAGAGGAAAATCTACAATTCTTTTTCAAATTACTACAGCAAAATGAGGTAAACCTACATAAAACGATTATGAACAATGCTTAAACTTATCCAAGCCTCAAATTTCTTTATTTTCTCATCTCTTTCTCTTGGCACCAGCCCCTGCACCTCGCCCACCTTTCTTTTCTGTAGATCCAGAACCACCTTTTCCTCTGCCAACTGGTGTTTTCTTAGCACCTGAGTTTCCTGTGCCCTTCAGATCCAATTCTACTTGCACTCCTACAATATGACATAACGCACAGACAGCACAACTAATGAATTATTCTCATCCATTCAAGAAAACCAATCCAGAATAATTCAAAATGAAATTAGTATTTAGGTGAATACTCCAGACATCAAGTGCAAGTAGGTTACTATTACCAACCTTTGGAATTCAAACTTTGAAGTTCCAACTGCAATTTCTCACCATTGGCAGTACTGTCTGACATAATCAAAAGGAAAATAAAAGACGTTAACCATTATTCCCTGATCAAACAAGCAGTTAATATACTAGAACTAGGAAGAATTATTTCCAGAAATAAATAGATGTGACCAAAAAAAACATATGGCACATTTTCTTAAATGTCTAGAAAGAGCTTCCTATATTAAAATAGATAAGGGATAACTTCAACTCTTTTCATCAATAAGGAACCTAGAAGAATTTAACATAAATAAAGAATTTGACCAAATGTAATTTTTTCATATTTCTAGCAAAGAACTGAAAAAAAGGAAAACTGAGAGAATCAGTTCCATGATTCCACAAGACAGGCGGCATTCTGGAAAATTTTTGTGTAGTTTTATGATGTTTGCTTATACATTGAGAAACAGCCTTGACAACTTCCTAGGGAACGTGAATTTGATAGGAATTAGCTAAACATTCCATTCAGTCTTCTCGAAAAGAAATCAGAAAATGAAAACTGATAGCATCGATAAGATGATGTGGATGGCTGGCTGGCTTTGGGAAAACGTTTCAGAAAAGGGTTTCATATTATCATTCTCAACAACATTTTAACTGGCTTCAGTTATAGTTTTTGTTCTTTTGACTCCCAAGGGCTAAAAACTCTTTCTCAAACGCAAAACCAAAAAAGCCCTGAAGGCATGACTTGTTTGCAATAATATGCAACTTGAGAAAGAAGTAAACAAGAAGCACCTCAAATGAGTTTTCTTCGAATTCTTGCAACTCCAAGAACAGAAGAAATTGTAGGAGAGTTCAAAAGCAAACAGGTCCTCAAGTTAGCTTGAGGCATGGACTACCAGTTTGCAAAGAACTCACATTTGTGCTAGGCGCACTTAAGCACAGGGCCGTTTAGAGCCTAGGCA
Source organism: Carya illinoinensis (assembly GCF_018687715.1). Lineage (NCBI taxonomy): Eukaryota > Viridiplantae > Streptophyta > Magnoliopsida > Fagales > Juglandaceae > Carya > Carya illinoinensis. The sequence goes on from NC_056764.1 coordinate 22,273,501, forward strand.
CAAAGAGCAGAGCTCAAGCACACGCCTGATTGAAGTAAAGCGCATAATTTTAAAGTTAATATATAGTAACAAAAAATCCACAAAATGCAATAACAAAAGGTTTAAAAAACAAGATGATAATATATTTAACTGACTAACTCAATTTATTAGAGTATTTTGCAATATGAAAACCATGTAATCAACTAATTAAATAAAATTTAGGGAATTTTAGTCAAACAACCTTGGGCTATAGGGTTCTTAGGTTGATGATATTGTAACTTTTCTTTTTTGAGAAATAACCCATATAGTATGAGTTAATTAGAGAGGACCCTCTGTTAATTTTGTGTCCATCAAAGTTAATCAAAAACACATGGAAGCCTTACAAATTGCCACATATCACCTTTAATTTTTTCTTAAATAATTTAATTAATTTTCTGGAAAAAATAATAATAAAAAGTAAATTTTTCATATAAATAAAAAAATTATTATTTTAAAATATCAAACTTTGAAAAATGGGTGGCCAAGCTTTACTTAAACATAACATTTAATGTAATTCTCTTGTGCTTTACTTAATATCAACATGATGCTGGATAGCCACTCATACAAAAAACATATTTGATAGCCATAATCAAATTAAAGTACATGGCTAAATTAAATCAAAATATACCACAGAGGCAATGACCAAAAAGCTGAAGAATTGTTGGCATTGACTTCCATGCTAACATAAGCAGTTAAATACCAATCCATCCAGAAAGCCAACTTGGACTTTCATATCGAGTTCAAAGCATATACATCACGAATGACAATGTGTGGCACCATGTCACATAAATAACCTTCAATATCAACTAAATACTTGAGAATAGGGTCTTAAAATGATATTTTAAGTTTTTTTTTTTAAATAATAAAAGTGTGCTTTTTTGCGCTTTAAGCTAACACAAAAAACCCCAAAAAGTGCGCTTAAAGCTCACTTTTGTAAATGCTCTTTGACCTTGGGGCTTTGTGCTTAAGTGCACCTTTAACGACACTGGCTAAAAAGGTACCTCACATGTCTGGACTCATACTTCAGATCTATACCAAAACGAAAGTTTCAGTAGACCATCTAGCAATGATGGATAAAGCACAGAGCGCCAAAAGGAAAGCATAGTTACACTAAAGGACTTTAAGCATGCTTTGTGTGCTAAAGTGCCATAGAAGTGCGCTTTTGAAATCTGAAAAAAAAAAAAAAAACCTATAAACATTAGTTCAAGAGCCAAAAAATGATACAAACAAATATTCTTATGTATTTTTAGCTGATATTGAATATGATTTATGTATCATGGAGCCACATGCTGCCATATGTGATGTATGTGCTTTGATTGAACCATCATTCTTGAGCTTTTTTGGTCATTTTGACTGAACCATGTAATATTTAATTATGGCTATAAAATATAATAGATATGTAAATTTAGTAAAGCATAAGATAGTTTAGAAAAGGTAAATTTGGTCATACACCCCCTATGCAATGGCTCACAAGACGTGCGTGGCAGAGGGGGTGTATAACCAAATTAGCTTTAGAAAATCTGGTTTTGGTTAAATAGAAAAATAGTCCATCTAGTTTGCCTCAAAATCAAATTGCTCCCTCGGTTTTTCAAATTGGCCCCTTCATTAGAATCAGTTACTAAACCGCTAATCAAGCTGTCATGGCATACACTGTGAAAGAATGGTGAAAAAGAACAAAAAATGTCAAAAAATATTTTAAAACATAGGTTAAAAATTAGCAAAAAATGTGTGCGAGAGGCACAAACTACTGTGAGATGGAGGGAAAAAAACATGAGAATATCAAATTTTATTTATGACAAAATATATAGATGCAAGTATGGGAGAATTGTTAAGAAAACAAAACAAATCTTGAAATTTGAATAAATAATAATAATTATTATTATTTTTCTAACAATAATAAAAACAAAGAATGGCGACGCACAGAACAAAAATACAGAAAGTTGTACCTCGGGTACATGGTAAGGTTTTTTAAAACTTTTTGCGGGGGGCCATCTATGTGGTTCCAAACAGGGGGCAGGGGACTTTTTGTATTTTCTAATTTCTTTTCAGTTTTATTTTATGATTTGAGGTTCTTGTATCAATGGACACTCATGCATGGGTGTCGCTCTTGTATATGTCCCATGTGCTTGGGCTATGCCTACTTTATCATTAATAGAACTCTTTGTTTACAGATAAAAATAACTATTTATGATTTGAAGTTTTATAATTATTCAGATTGCTAAATTTTTAATTTAACTTTATTTTTTTTTCCTTTATTGATATTATTATTATTATTATTTAAGTTTAAATTAATTTTTTAGTTTTTGACATGTGGTATGCCATGCCAGCACGAGTTAGTGATTTACTAACTGATTTTTTATCGGAGGGACCGATTTGATCTATCCTAAAACTATAAGGAGTAAAAATTTCAATTTAAAGATACGGGGCAATTTGATTGAGGCAAACCACATGATCCAATTTTGTATTTAACCCTTAAATTTATGCAATTAGTTGATTAAATGATTTTCAAGTAGCATGATACTCTAAATTTAGTAAGGAAAAGGACAATGTACCACTAGGCATGCCCCCTAGTGCGTTTGTACTTTTTTTTCTTTTTCATTCAAACATTTTTTTTTTTAAAAAAAATACATCAATTCACCAATAATCACTTCCTTAACCATTAATGAAAAAAACTTTAAAAAAATAAAATACACGAGGTCAAACTCACTGCTAGTGGATTTTAATTTTTTTTTTTAAATGTTTAAAAAAGTTACAGTGAATTTTTGTATTTTGTTGTTTTAAAAAATGTTTGAAAAAAAAAAGTGAGATTGCACTAGGAGGCACACCCAGCGGTAAGAGCTGGGTGGCACAGTAGGACCCATTTAGTTAATAGGCTAAATATATATATATATATATTTGATAAGTAAATATATATATTAATCAAAGAATAGCCAAAGCCTGATACAGTGTTTTATAGTTGTCCTAGTTAAGTAGGAGCAATAGATACAAAAGATCAAATAAAATGGGCTTATCATCTTGCATTTTAAACCATTTATGGTATTACACATCATCTTTAAAATTATGCACTTCAATCAAGCATTTTCTTGTGCTTTGTGCCTAGGCTCTAGATGGCGTTTACACTTATTTGCACCTAGCACTTTCAACAACATTGGCCTATAGGGTCTTAAAAGGCATCTCACTTGGGACGAAGATTTTCCCCAGCCTGAGCAAAGCATCTTCTGCTATCTTTAGGGGGTGCCACCCGCCCTAACTGGGTAGGTAGCACCCGCCCCCCAGCCCTAACTGGGCAGGGTGGTCATTTTCTACCCCACCCCCAGCCCCATACTGAACCCCCTATCTGCCCAGCCAAACCCAAACTCTAAGATCCAACCCCTAAATTTTCAGATCCACAACCTATATCTTCATATTCAAACCCCAAATTGTTGATCAAACTTCAAATACATAACAAATAATAATAAAAAGAACAGATATGCGGAACCCTGTTACCCACGGCCAAATCTTGGCCATTAGTGCAGTGGGTCTGCATAGGAGGAGATGAAGACAAAAGGAGAAAGAGGCCAAGGAAGAAGAAAATAAGAGGAGAGAAAGAGGGGGCGGCTGGAAGTAAAATATGATGTGGAGTGAGAAGTTTAAGGGTTTTTAAGTTATATACCTAGGGTGGGTGGGTGAAACCAGCGCAGATAGGATACCCTCTGTGACCCGCCCGCTTATGTGTATTTTAAGTACTGATCATCCCACCTGCTCAGTACAGTGTGGGCTGAGCAAATATGCTAGGTGGGCTGGATTATGGGGGCCCGCTCAACACCCCTTGGCCATCTTCCCTACTGTATGTGAATTAACCCTCATCCACTAGGGATTTTCAACCAGCCAAACAAAATAGCAAACTACACAAGCAGAAAAGTGAAGGTAAGGGATGCAACTTCAAGCATATTCCCCCTCATCATTTTCCGTTGCACGTCATGTTTAGTATGCCTTACTACTTTTCGTTTCCTTTCTTTTCTGTTCCCTTTTTGAGGCCGTGTGGGGAGAATGAAATATAAACACACTTGATAAGAATGACTGCTATTAAAAGATCTAGAGTTTACTGTGTGTTTATTAGATGAGAAGACCTCTACATAAATTACTCAGACAGAGACCCTTAGAATGAAAAATTGAGCAACATCAATCAGTTTTTTCCCTTTTTTGCCTCTAGTCGGGGGTGGTTGAGATGAATTAAGTTGAATTTTGATTTTTCCATCACTTCAGTCCTCGAAAATAAGTTTTTGAGGTAGTGTTTGAATCCAAAAGAAACACCAAAAAGAAAAGAAAAAGAAAGCATCAATTTTATCACTCTTTAAATCTGTGTATTTGTTTTTTCCTTTTCTCTCTCTTCCTGGAACCCAAGAGCTGCCAATCATACTTCACTCTTTTCTTTTTGTCAAAGCATGTGGCACGTCTTAATTCGAAGGGATGTAATATATATTTCAGCCCAGGAGAGAGGAGAAAAAGAGGGGGGGGGGGGGGGGTTGGAATGAAAAGTATTGACCATGTGAGGGAAGATCGATCAAATCCTGCAGTAAGTGAGGAAGCTTACCTAAATCCTCTGTATCCGAAGAGTTTTCTTCTTCATTTTCTGCCAATGTGTCAGCATTGACATCAGCAAATCCATCATCAGATGGCTCTAGCATTGCTGCAATTCGCTTTTTAGGAGCTTTTCTCATTCCAGGAAGCATAACCAAATCAGCAGCTCGTACCATTCTTGATTTGCTTCCTTCTTTGTAAGCCTTGGTGAGAGCAGCTTTCACAGCAGGCTGTATACCATCCAGTGGATTTGGATGTCCCTGATGCATAAAGATAATCATGAAATAATACTGTTATAGCAGTTACGATAATCATGATGCAAGCAAAGAAGGTAGGGGTACCCGAAATTTTGATAGCTCCACAATAGTATCAAAATCCTCCTGGGTTATTGAGTAAATGTTCATAAACTCAACAACCTTTTGAACGGCTTCATCCTGGTCATCATTTTACATTGAATGGATGTACACTCAACAAATATTCCATTGTAACTTCACCAACTTTTTGCAAATTAAATAGAGTAGATAAATAGTACTTCCAACCTTATGCAGCTGTCGCAGTGGCTCAGTCAACTGTTTAAGCAGAAGAGTAAGGTATTCTACTCGTAGGATTTCCCTGTATCATTTAGCACAAAGGGGCAATTAGACAGCTAGCAATGGGAGAAAACGAGATTTACCAGCATAAACAACCACCAGAAAGACTAATAATATAAATTTCACGTTGAAACAGAGAGAAAGGGTCAGGGGAATGGAGAAAAAAGTACAATAAATATTCTCTAATGTTATAAATACTGTTAAAATACTTTTTTACTAGTAATGATCATTTCATATAAAAACGCTAAAAGGTGCATTCCACTTACAATGAGGTGTGTACAAGAAAGTCATCTAACTAGAAATAGAAAGAGAGAGATACAAGATAATCATTGAGAGTAGCACATTAAAGTTCATGTGTGCTGTCCAGAGGAGCGTTCAAAAAGAAAGTCTTGAGCTTCTCTATTGTCTGTCCCCAATCCTCAAAATTTCTATCATTCATTTCCCTTTAAATAAACTATATGAGATGTAGGAATTTTGCACACTGCGAGATTTGTGGACTACACCTAATCCTCTGCACGAGTGACACAAACCAAACCAACCTGACTGAAGAAGGACTAGCCCCCTGGCAACGTAGTGGAAGATGGTCGACATACTTCCCACAAAGAGTTCTCTACAACAGGTCCACCACTATTAAGTCTTAACTGAAGCCACCCAATAGACCTTCGGGTAAGCTTCTTTCAAAGCCCTACTACCACACCACTGATCATGCTAGATTTTGCTCCTAGCACCATTTTTCACTTCAAAACCATTTTGCACTTCAAATTTTGTATGATTAGAAACCTTCTCCCATCCTTTTCTTACATTATTCCATAATTGCATCACATATGGTCCTGATCTCATTAGAACAATACCCACCACATAAATATCCCTACTTAGCATCTGCAATCATTCTCCACAAGGCCTCTTTCTCATTCTGATAGTGCCAAAGCCACTTCCCCAAAAGTGCACGATTAAATAAAATAAAGTTCCAAACTAACCCACCCTTAGGGATCGGGGAACATACTTTGGCCCAACTTACCATGTGAAATTTTCAACTCCTCTCCTAATCTACCCCCAAAGGAAGTCCCCCTACAACTTTTCCAGGCGTTTAGCAACAGCAAAGGCAGATTGGAGAGACTAGTCTTCAATTAGTAATCTTCAGTTAGTAAAGTACACGTCAAGTCAAATGAATTAGATATCCTCAATTTTTTTTTTTTTTTATAATTAATAAAAGTTTTATTACCAAGAATAGACATAGCCCAAGTACACAGGAGGTATACAAGAGGAAATACCTACACACAGTAGCTAAAAAGACAGATGAGACTAAAATAAATCCAATTAGGTATACATGAGGAAATACCTACATACTCGTCAAGTCAAATGAATTAGATATCCTATTACTAACACAAGAAAAGTGATTTCTGAACCCTATGGAATTTACTTCAAGTTTGAATCTAACAAACAGGAGATGAAACACTTTAGATATTAACTAGATAACTTGAGTAACATTTAAGCTTCCATGTTGAAGAAAGCACTGCAATAAATTTTACATATGAAATTTTGTAAGGAAGAATAACTGCTTGAGCAGTAGCAAATTGTATAGTGAGTGCCTCAGGTTAAAGCTACATATTTTGTACGGTTAGCATCCACTCTGAAAGATACACCAACAGTAACTTCTTTATGTGAACTGAGAAAACAGGCATTTGCTACATCATTGTATGATTGCTAACGGCCTTTAGCCCATTGGCTTAACATAATTTTGGGGTCAAATACGTGATTGATTTGTACTTTTGTTGAAAGCAGGTAATTGATTTGAACTTGTAAATTCTCATTTCTAAGGATATAGTAGTGCTCCAATGCAATTGGCAATGTTTCTTCTCATAATTTGCAGAACTCATTGACTGTATTTGATAGTTTACAGGATTTCACCACCATTCCAACTTTGGTTCTCCTCTTATTAATATAATTCTCTTACTAATCAAAACTAAAACAGGAATCTTACAGCCATTCCAAGCTCAAAAAGTATAAAATTCTGAAGTTTATTTTCCTCAATCCATCTCCTCAGTAACTAAGCAGTATACCAAGGAAACAGATGTGTTCCAATTCATAATGAGGTAAGTGGCCCACATGGGGTGGACCTTTGGAAGTTTATAAGAAGAAGTTGGGATGCATATTTAGATATACCCGTTTTGAGGTGCGTCATGAGCCCATAATTAAATTTTGGCAAGATATATGGTGTGGTGACAGGGTGCTCAAGGAAGTTTACCTAGAAATCTTCGGTATAGTGAGAATGCAACAAGCCTTGATTGCGGACCTTGTAGACCTATCCAATGGTGTCTTCCAATGGAAAATTACGTTCTCTAGAGATACTCAAGATTGGGAAGTCGACGACTTCTTGGAGTTCTACCATCTGGTGTATTATATTCAAATGAGGGGGGGAAGTTGAAGATAAGATTTCTTGGCACCCTACTAAGAAATGTAAGTGCACCATCCGCTTATTTTACCAATCTCTTTCTACACCTAATGCAAGTCCATTTCTGTGGACGAGTATATGAACGACTATGGATTCTCTAAAGGAAATATTCTTCATATGGATGGCTTCCTTTAGGGAAGATCCTTGCCATGGATTGGTATTGTATGTGCAAAAAGAGCTTTTTCTTTTTTTTTTTTTTTTGGAGGGGTGGACGGGAGTCTATTTGATCATCTACTACTTCATTTTGAGATTTTCATGACCTTGTGGAATGAAATCTTTGCTAGAATGGGACTAGCTTGGGTGATGCCAAGAAGAGGGATCAATCTTCTAGCTTGTCAAAGAGGCTTTCAGGGCAATTTACAGATAGCAACAATCTTGGAGATGGTTCCGATATGCCTATGGTGGTGCATATGGAGGGAGAGGAATGATAGAAGCTTTGAAGTTTCTAGGCAGTCAATGGATGAGCTTAAAATTTTCTTTTTTAATAATTTTTTATCAGTAAATAATAATTTTATTGATAGTAGGTGAATTCAAGTGCACGGGACATATACAAGAGCCACACCTAGGCATGAATGTCTAAAGATACAAGAAAATCATGTACGTTCATGCCATTAAAGTCTATTACAATCAACCAACAGAATAAAGTGTGAATAAAAAAAGTTTTTAAGCTCGTACATTGTCAGTTCACAATCCTCAAAGCTCCGACCATTTCTCTCCATCCATATGCACCACCATAGGTAGGCCGGTATCTTCTTCCACATAGCTACAATTTGAGAGTTACCCACGATGCCTTGCCAATTGGCCAAAAAGTCAACAACCCTTCTTGGCATGACCCAAATAAGTCCCACTCTCACAAAGATATCGTTCCATAAACTCATGGCTACATCACAATGCAATAACGGTAATCCACAAACTCACCGCTTTTCTTACACATATAACATCAATCCAATATAATGAGTCAGCGTTTCCTTAGATTATCTAAGGTGAGAATCTTCCCTAACAAAGCTATCCATACAAAGAAAGAAGCTTTTAGGGGGGCCTTAGATTGTGTTTAGATAGTGAGGTGATCTCAAATACTCTGTAAATAGTAGTGAAAAAGTATTGAATAGTAGTACAAAATAGTAAAAAATAAGTGAAAAGTAATGATAAAATAATAAATAGTAGTGAAGTATTCTTACTTACCACTCAAACCAGCCCTAGTCTTCGATGTGTTCTTCCATGGGAATGTTCTTATATTATAGAGTGTCATAAGAGACTTATAGTACGGCTGTACAATAAATCTCCCTTCTTGGATGGTGACCACATCATCTTACCTGCTCCTACAGTCACTCTACAATTGTGCACAAGATTGAAGAAATCTGTAAATGTGTTAATTTCCCAATCTTGTGCAGCTTGAAGGAAAATGATGTTCCATTGGAAAGGGCCACCAGAGAAATCCATAAGCTCTGGTACTAAGGCCACCTTTCTGTGTGCAATGTTGTATAGTATTGGGTAGGCTTCTTTGAGGATTCGATCTCAACACCATAAGTCATTCCAGAATTTTTAATTCTAGAGCCATCCCCAACTACAAAACGTGTTGATCAATGGAGGTTGGTCCAGCCTCTTCTTATGTGTTTCCAAAGCCCAACCCCATGTGGTCCACTCACCTCATTCGAGCACCATCCTCCCCACAATCCACCATATTTTAAATTTAAGATCACTCTCCATAAAGCTCCTCTCTATTTGTGATATCTCCATAACCATTTACCCAATAAAGCCTTGTTGAAAACCAACAAATTTTGAATTCCCAACCCACCTCTACGTATAGGGGAACAAACCGTAGCCAAATTGACCAAATGAAACTTTAATTTTTCGTCGAACCCCCCCCCCCCCCCCCCCCAAAAAAAAAAAAGAAAAAAGAAAAAAAGAAAAGGAAATCTCTTTGTAATTTCTGTGACTGGTGAGCCACCTCGCATGGTATTGGGAACAAAGATAAGAAGTAAGCAAGCAGGTTGGATAGAGTACTTTTGATCAACGTAGCTCTACCACCTTTGGACAAATAAAGCCTCTTCCAACTCACTAGTTTGCATTCCATTTTTTCCAACACCCCATCCCAAATGGACTGCAACATAAGGAGGCACCCAATGGAAGACCGAGATACTTCATTGGCAGAGTTGAGACTTTGCATCCTAGGATATTAGCCAAGCTTAAAACACTGGTAACATTTCCAACTGGAACTAATTCTGACTTGGTAAGATTCACTTTCAAGCCCAATGCCGTTTGAAAGCAAAGTAAAAGAGCATGCAAAGCTTGAATGTGATTATGCCTAGCCTCACAAGATACAAGAGTGTCATCAACAAAGAAGAGGTGGGTCATCTCAAGTGTACAGATTCTTGCATCCCCAACAATAAAGCCAGTTAGAAATCCCCCTTGCACAAGACTTGTGATCATTTTACTAAAAGCTTGCATTATGAAAACAAATAGTAATGAAGATAAGGGATCACCATGCCTCGAACCACTTGAACTTCTGAAGAAAACCATTGGGTACCATTTACTAAAATAAAGAAACGTACGGTGGAGATGCAAAATTTGATCCAAGAACGCCGTCTCGCTCCAAGTCCACACCTCTCAAGCATGTGTAATAAAAAGTTCCAGTTTACACGATCATTTGCCTTCTCCATGTCAAGTTTGCAAATAATCCTTGTTCACTCGACTTGATGCGACTCTCCGAACATTCATTGGCAATGAGCACCAAGTCAAGAATTTGCCAACCTCATTTGAATGCATTTTGGGGCTTGGATATGATCTTGTCCAATACCGTACTCAATCTATTAGCCAATACCTTCAAAAGAATTTTGTACATACCGTTCACCATCTAATAGGACAAAGGTCCTTAATCTCCACCACCCCCGACTTCTTTGAAATAAGAGCAATGAAGGTAGCATTTAGGCTTTTTGAAAACTTACCTTGTTCATGAAACTCATGGAAGAACCTCATGATGTCATCTTTAACTACTTCCCAACATGCCTTAAAGAAGGCCATAGTGAACCCGTCTGGACCTAAAGCTTTGTCACCTGCCATACTTCTTACCACCTTGCAAATCTCCACCTCCTCAAACGGCCTCTCCTGCCAACTTGCTTCTTGCTGGTCAATCAACTCAAAAACAATCTCCAAGAAAACTGCTCCGAAAGTAGTTGTCCGAAAGTAGTTGTACATGGTAATTGGTAATGTGATTTCTAATTAGTCGGATTCAATGTAATCCTCCCATCTACCAATAAGGACTCAATGATATTGTGTCTTCTAAGTGAATTCGCCATGCGATATAAGAACTTGGTGCATTTGTCCCCTTCTTTTAACTATAAAGCCCTCAATTTTTGTCCCCATGAAGTATCTTCCATTAAAGCCAACCTTTCAATATCCAAGATGAGATGCTTTTTATGAGCCTTTTCTTCTTCTAAAAGCCTCCACCCCTCCCTCCACGCTCTCAAAACCCTGTAATTCGTCAAAGAGGAGCTTTTTTTTATGTTCCACATTCCCGAAAATCTACTCATTCCACTTCTTCAAGTCAACTTTGAGAGCCTTTAGCTTACAAGACAGCACATAACTCGGGTTGCCCTATATGAGATAGGAAGACCACCATATTGTCTAACTCTCTCAACGAAGCCTTCTGATTTCAGCCACATGTTCTCAAACTTAAAATATCTTTACCTCCCTGGATGCCTCCACAATCAATGAGAATGGGGAAAGTGACCCGAAAATAACCTTGGAAGCCGTTTTGGATTAGGTCCGGAAAATGTGCTTCCCAATCAGGCAAAATAAGGAATCTATCAAGTCTTGACCAAGCTGGATGTTCTCTATTACTAGACGATGTGAATGTGCCACCCATGAGAGGAATGTCAATAAGTTCTTGCTCACAAATAAATTCATAAAAATCCATCATTATTGAGCTAGAGCTAGGACCTCCTATTCGTTTGCTTGGAAAGCGAGTGACATCAAAATCTCCCCCAATACACCAAGGAAGGCTCCATAAGCTACAAAGATCAGTCAATTCATCCCACAAGCCTCTTCTCGCGGTATTAGAGGTTGGGACCATAAACATCGACAAAGGACCATTGATAACTATCTTCCACATTCTTGAAAGAAGTAGCCACTGCATATTCCCCCACACATTCATCCATATTTTCCACTACCCTTTTATCCCACATTACTAAGATTCCTCCCGAAGCCACCATAGACGGCAAATGCAACCACCCCACATGACAACAAATTCCACAAAGTCTGTACTAAAAAGAGTTATGGATAATCTCGATAACCTAAACAAAAATGCAGAAGTGAGTGTACCCCAAAGGTGCTATGGGAGATGAATTCCAGTTTTGTCTCTTGTGAACATACAACATCGACTTTCCAGCCACAAAGCTGATTTCGTACTTTGATGCACTTTTCTAAGTCATTCAACCCCCTGACGTTCCACAAGAATATCTTGAGCTTCATAGAAACACCTATTTTTCCCTACGCTTCATTCCGCCACGACTCGCACCTCCTTTGTAATTTACCAAACATGTAAGTTGCTTTAATTCCCTTTCCCCTTTCTTGGCTGAATGGCTCTTCATGGCTGAATTGGGCTGCACATCTTCGATGGCAAGCGAGGCCAAGAACTGATCTTCATAACCAATACATGGAAGTCCAACACACAAGTGAATCTCCTTCGCTTTATGTAGAACCCAGTCTAATGCTAGTATCTGTTCTTACAGCGGGGGCATTGAATTCAAAGGAGTCGGCTCATCCCAATGATAATCAGCACAAATGTTCGTACTTATTGTTGGGTTCAAAGACTCCCCCTCACTTTCAGAGGCCCCAGGCTTGAATACAACCAAGGTGCCAACATCGATTTGGGAGTCCTCAACACCCAATCTCTCATAACTGTTCTCCCTAGGTTTGAGGCTCCTGTGCAAGCACAACAACTATAGGACTTCCAACTATGACAAAGAAGGTCGTTGGTTCATAAATGGACATTCTCGACTTCAATCTCCACCGGCGGCGTCACCTCCAGTAAGCCATCGATCATTGGCCCAACCACCAGATCTCCTGCTCCCGACCCTTTTCCGTTACTGACAAGCCTCTCAGCTACGAACTCCATCGACATTGTCATCTCCAGCAGCCCATCATCCAGGGCTTTACCCACCAGTTCGCCTTCTCCCGTCGACAAGCTTACCGTGGTCACTAGTCGGTGCTTGGATGATGACGGCATATCGTTGCCAATAGCCTTTGTAATAGATTTTAGTGGTATGAACTTATATGATTTTCTTGTATCACTAAATCATCAAGCATAGGTGGTGCTCTTGTATGTGTCCCTTGTACTTGGGTTATTGCCTACTTATTATCATTAAAGTTCTGTTTACTGATAAAAAACAATATCTTTGAAAAACCCAAATGTCTATGCATGTGCTTGTGTACTGATTCATAAAGCCTTGTGTTGTAGACAATGATGGGGAAGCAATTAATCGCTAAGTCATTCCCAATTCTTATTAAATAACAAATACTAGGAAAGCCTTAAGAATAATATGCAAGTATGGTGCAGGTGCTTTTATATGAAAGTATCAGAAAACACTTCCAGGCCAAGATTATAATAAGCAGCAGTTGAAATATGGAATGGAGATTCACCTCCCCGAACTAGATTCACGAGAAGCAAGAAGATGAACATGCAAATCCTCTAAAAGCCTCCGGTTTTTTCCCATTGTTGAATTCTTTCCCAGCCACCCCCCAAATCTGTTGAAATTCCTCTCACCCTGCACACATGATTCCAACTTGAGATATATCAAGCAAGAGTCCAAAGACTAAAAACCAAATAGGGCATGCTCAGTAAAGAATGTATGCATGAGGAGAAAATCATGAGCAAAATGCTGAACACTATGTGTGGTATCAGCAGCAAGCACCAGGACTTCATTCATCCTGATCGAGTGAAGATAAAAGCAACTTAACGAAATCTAGTAAACTCAAGTTGTTCCTTGAACCAATCATATTACGCGCTTCAAATAAATGTCACTTACCAATTCAAGTGTTTCCCTCTGTCCATGCAACAATGCAGCACTGATCATGAATAACAATGAAAAAATAAATAATTGACACCAATTAAAAATTGGAAAATGGTGACAAAGCAACAAAATCTGCTAATTGCAAGAACCAAATTAAGGGCTCGTACGGAATTATTGATGATGCAAGGGAACCACTTTGAGACAGTTGCCATTGTCGATATCGTCGAATCTGTACATTGATTATATCCCCATCACCAATAGACTCAGCAGCACGGGCAATCAAGTTCATTCGTTTGATTCCATCGTCATCCTTACCAACTGAACTTGGCCTATAATTCATGTAATTTTCCTGTCACATCAAAATAAAAGGAGAAGTAGTTGAGGTTTTACATCCCATTTCATTCATAAGGTCTAAGAATCAAACAGATGAACAAGAAAAATATAATCAAATGCCGAAACAAGAATAGGAAAAAAAAAAGATGATGAAGAGAGACATAGATTAGGGAAAAAAATACAAATTTCAATTCATATAAAGAGGTGCATGAACATTTCTTATAGATATATATACAGACACACACACATAAGCATGCAAAGGAGAATATGAAACAAATTAATGAAGATTGACAACCAGCACTGGTGAAAGCACATGGTGCACTTAAGTGCAACTGCTGTCTAGAGACTAGGTGCAAGCGCACACCTGATTGAAGTAAAGCACACATCTTTAAAAATGATGTCTAATAACAAAAATTGCATAAAACACAATTAAAAAAAAAAAAAGTGTAAAAATCAAGATGGCAATATGTTTAGCCTATGAGCTCACTTTATTAGATTATTATGCAACACAAATCAGGTAATCAACCAATAACCTTTACAACTTAAATAATTCTCTTTTGCTTAATTAAATATACATATTCATGCCAGTTGATAGCAATTATCAAATTAAAGTACATGGTTGAAACAAAATATAAAAAATAGGCCACGAACAAAAAAGCCCAAAATTGTAGAAATTGACTTCTATGCTAACATAAAGCTATAAGCAATCACTTATAAATCCATCTAGAAAGCCATGGCCCAAAATTTCTTAATCAGGTTTTTCTCTTGTATGCGTCCTGTGTACTTGGGCATTGCCTAGATTTCTATCAATTCTTATAAAAAAATACTATTGGATTCAAAGCATATACATTACAAATGTGAACATGTGGCGATATTTACTAAATACTTAATATTTGGTTAGATCATTTGTGTCTTGGACTAATATTTTATAATTTTATAAAAATAAAAAGGCACACTTTTCTAAGCTTTAAGCTCACACAAAGAGCTCTAAAAAGTGGGGTTTTGTAAATGTGCTTAGACAAAAAGCGTTGCAGCCTTGGCGCTCTGTGCATAAGCATGCTTTTACCAACACTACTGCCCAATGGTACATTAAAACCCTAAGTATAAATAAATGGGAAGAAATTGGTAGAGAAACAAGGGGCTAGGAACCTAGACATATATGAGAGTAAATGGATTTGAAAAGCAGGAAAGGGAGGGAGTAGAGGGGTCATTTTAAGAGTAAATGTAATGCCCCTATGGAAGACCCAAATCACATGGCCTATACTCCAAAAGGACTAGTCAATGATACAATTAGAGCCCCAATGGAACCTTATAAAGAACAAGAACTTCTCCTTCCTAAGCAATGTGGGATCTCATTCACCACCTATCTTTATCTGTATCATATGGCCTATACTCCAAAAGGACTAGTCAATGATACAATTAAAAGTCCATCACAACCTTATAAAGAGCAAAAACTTATCTTTCTCAAGCAATGTGGGATCCCATACACCACCTAACCTTATCCTTATCATATGAGGTATCACAATCTACCTCCCTTAAATTCCTAACGTCCTCATCGGGCTTATCTATCATAGGTGACACAGCTCAAGTCCCACATTTTTTATTGGGATAGGCTCTGATACCATTTGTAACGCCTTAATAGAAGGCTCAAACCACATAGCTTATACTCCAAAAAGTCTAGTTAATGATACAATTAAAGCTCCATTGGAACCTTATAAAGAGTAAGAGTTTCTCATTTCTAAGCAATGTGGGTTCCCATTTACCACCTATCATTATCCTTATAATATTGGGTATCACAGTATACTAGCATGTTAGGGTGAGAACTGAAAGCAGGACATAATTGCAAGTGTAAACCAAGCATTTCTTTTTGTTCTATTTATTAGAGGAGTTTCCATATCCACCTTGGTTGTTTCTTACCCAATCAGGATATAACCTTAAAAAATAAATAAAAAGAATTAGAAGGGCACACTAAGCATTCTTTGTGTTCTATTTGCCAATTTTATTTCTTGGAGACTTAACAAGGCATGCTTCTCAGGTATCGCTTTGACAACTTCATTTCTTCAAGGCTTGGACACAACTCTTGAATCAAGAGCAATTTGTCAAAAAACTAGAAAATTTATATTTCCATGCAAAATTTTCAAATGAATTATTTCCAGCAAACATTCCTCAGAAAATGGTTTCCACCCAAAAATTCCTATAGATTTTAAAATACAATGCATATGTTTTTCACAGAATATTTCATCATTCCAAGTATATGTGATACATAGCTCAAATGTACAACCAAGTTGAGCTACTAACATGTGACTGAACCTGCCGAACAGGCTACAATTCATGTTAGCTGTAGAAGTCATTATTTTCCTACAATAATTTTTTATAGGTATTTTTTTTTTTTTTATAGGTAATTCTACTGTAATAAATTTCAAACCCAACAAAAGTGCAAGAAAAGAACCTGAATAAGAAGAGGGACTAGATCAGGATCACTCATGCTCAGGTCCATCCGCTCATCCATCCTCAATTTCCCCGCATTAAAACCAAACAGCCTACAAGCCCATGAAAAGGATGAAATGTAAATGTCAAAACATGAAAAAGGATGGTGTATAAAGCCTACAAATTAGCAATTACGTACACATAAGTGAAAATTTACTTGATGAAGGATGAAACATAACCATGTAAGCCACTTTTCTATTTTTCATCCAGTCAACCAACAATTTTTTTTTTTGATAAGCAGTCAACCAAAAGAAACATCAAAATGGAGCATAAAAAAATTCATATTCTAGAAGCTCACCATTGATAGGTTAATCAATGGTTAATTATAAACAAGCTAAGTCACAAATAACAATTTATTGAGTTGGATAATCATTCTAGACACATCCCCTGCCTGCAGCACAAGTACAGATAAAAGCCCACTTTCATGAAGAGGATTAATTCCACAGAGAAGGGGCATAATTATAGGAATCATGACATGTATTTGCTTTGCATGACAATGCAGAACATAATTGTGGGGTGGTCATATTGCTATCTGAGACATTTTTTGATGACGAAGAATCCCAGGGACCATGCAAATGCAACTTGTCCAAACTCTGGACTCTGGACCCATGTAATGCACTCACATCACATGAATCAGATAAATTATTGGCTTTTCAAACTGAGACGTGGCGCCTAGAAAGTTTTCAAGGGTTTGAACCTTAGACTTGGGGTGAGCATACCCCCAAGACCAAGGCCCTTACCACTTGAGCCAACCCCTAGGGGTTACCGCTAGTCTGAAAATATTACATAGAGCTTTTAGTCAAACAAGAAACTAGATGCAGCATAGAAAAATTTCTTGTAAAAACTTTTGTATGGCACGTAAAGGAACCAGACCAGTGAGCTTTATTTCAGAGGTAAATTCGAATAATTAGTCTCATACTTGTCAACGGCAGTGAATGGTGAAATATCTTCATCCTTTGCACTACTAAGAAGACGCTGCCTAATGTCATCATATTTAATGACCGACATGGAGAGGCTCATGTACTGCAACTGGTTTAGTGCCATTCTCATATCTCCATTAACTCTTTCTGCAAGTTCCTCAACAGCAATCTAAAATCATATATAGGGAACATTAGTGAATTAACTATTTGTTAACATTAATAGGACATTACACTTTTCACTTACAAATTACAAACTACCACCTATTTTTCACTTTAAACCCTAAACTACCAGTAAGTTTCTCTTTGCACTCTTCTTTAATAACTGTTAAGATTGTGCCATGCGACCAATTTTTGGTTAAGAAACAGTCATATCTTATCATTAATATCTGGAAGTTACAATTGTGCCTTGTGGCCCTTTTCAGTAAGATACAGTCATATCAAGTGATAGGGTGCAAACTGAAACTTTTTGTAGTTTAGGTTACAAAATGAGAACTGGTAGTAGTTTGTGGGCAAAAGTGGAAATTACCATACCTTTTTTTTTCAAGGATCATAAAGCACAAAAAGAAAAGTATAAGAAGTCACAAAGCAGAACATTGAGTATTTACTTCATTAACTTGAAGGCCTTCTGCATTTGCAATTTGCATTAACCTCTTTGCCATCTGCATAAACCAAATTTAGTATTGGTACCATCCCTAATCTGCAGTAATGGGTTTAGAATGTAAAACAAATCACAGTCAACAATGGCAAATAGCTCATTTTTTATCACACATACATCAGAGTCAAGGCATGCCCAGTATCAAGTATAAAATTGATTTCACATTGATGGGCTTCATGTATTCTTTGATACAATATATCTTCAGGTGAAACTCATAAAAAAAGCGACACAGTTAGGCTTTCACTATTGCTTCCTCTGAATGTGAAGCAAGTACACAATTGTGTGTTATTATTCTTGATGGCAATAAATACATTTTTGCTACTAGTTTCAATTTGGTCCCTATGACAGTATTTTTTCAATTGACTACTTTGATTGTTTAAATTTACAACCAAACCCTTTGCAGATAGTGCAACTAAGGTCATGGTTTTCTCCTACATGACACTTTTTTATGCATGGTAGACTAATTTGTCTACATGGCATCGATGAGTGTCTAACATGGTTGTCATTACTTGTGCCAGATCTGGACACATGGCCAAACTTGTCCCACTCAATCAACATGGAGTGCACGTATGCTGCAGCTGGGGGTACTAATCTGTTAATTCCTCAAAACCATGTATAAATAATGAAAGAACAAAATATTTCCTCCAATGGTGTTAGTTCACCTTTAAGAACTTCTCCTTTAAGATTTCAGATAGTTACTCTATGTTAAAAAATCACGACAATATGATAGGCTAAGTGGGAGGACTTTGTTCCAAATTCAGTTCAAAGGAAAACTTTGTCCATAAATATATAAAGAGAAGTAATTTTAAAGCACAACCCCTAGTTTGATTTTCCTTGAATTGGTCAAGATTCGATCATTTTCAAGCCCAATTGCATTTTTTAAGAAATTAATCAAGCTCTCCAATTTCACAACTTATGGTTCAGTTGGACGAGAGAGAGAGAGAGAGAGAGAGAGAGAGTCTAAATCTCCTTCAACTCAATATCCTTACTCAAAGCTCCTTAAATTTCATACAAAATAGGCAAAGTGATGAAAAATAACTTCAAATCCTAAGAAAAGGAGTCCAAATCCTCGCCGTGAAAGGCTGCATTCATGAAATTCACACAAAATTAAGGTGGGGTTGATTTGGGTTTGAGGTGAAGCATTTCCAAGTAAGTTGGCGATTTTCTTTCTGGTGATTATTGGTGGCACCATCCTTCATAGTTTCCATATAGCTTGATGCGCTCGTGTGAGGCTGACCAGGCTTTTGAGAGGATCAGCTCAAGGTTAAATCAATCCTGGGTATGTTATCATGGCAACACCCTCACTCCATCTACACCGTCATCATTTCACAACCCCTCCAACGACTCAAGGTGCCCCTCGCCTTCTGTTACAACAAATTTCTTCTCATCTCTCCTCCCCGAACCACTATTCACCCAAATTGGGATTAAGGGGAGACACTCCCCTCCGGTTTCCTCCCATTATATATCACAGATATATTGCACGTGTTCAAAAATGAATCCAAGGATCAGTTTCTTGACACGTCACTGCACTAGCTCAATCCAAACTATTTTTGTTCTCAGACGAGTTACCCAAACTAACATTAACGGCAAAGGTACTGCTACTCAGCCCCATGAATTTGCCCCCTCAAAGTTACCACTAGTGCAATTGCACTTTTTTTTTTTTTTCATTTTCTTTCAAACATTTTTTAAGCATCCTTAACCACTAAGAAAAAAAAAAAAATACACAAATTCACTAGTAGTCACTTCCTTAACCATTAAGTTAAAAAAAAAAAATTAAATTAAATACCCGAGCAGTAAGGTTGAGGGCCAAGTATCATTTTCCTTAACAGCAATATAAGTTAACAACAACACTTAGTTCCTCCCATAGTCATTTTCCTATGATGCTTTCATAGGAGTATTGTTTTACTTTAATTTTCTGAATTTATTTTATATTTCCTTTTCGTAGAGGCCATGGCCACCACTTGTATTTCCAAGTTTTTGTGTTGATGTTAGTTTGTGATGAGCTACAGTAGTGAAGTGGCAAAAAATGATCCTTAGATTTCTTTTTGAAAGCGTCATATATTGGCATAATTATGGGAGGAAACTAAGTGAAAGTGTAATTATGGGAGTAAACAGGAGTGTTTGTAATAATGGGCTGAGCTACTCACTGCAAGCATTAATCCGCAAAGCCCACCATGAATTTATTCTAAATAAATAAAGAAAACGCAACTAAATGGTGAACCTTATTCCAACAGCCCGACACAGACCCACAGGAAAGATTAGAAGGAAACAAATATGAACAAAAGGAAGAACGAAGCATATCTAGAATGGGGAAGAATTAACAAACAATATAAATAAACAAGAAAAAGAATAATAACATTTTGCAGCCATGTGTAGAGAAAATGTGTGACAAAGGGCAGACAAGTTAGCATACTAATGCCACAGATAAATGTGCAAGATGATAAAAAATGTGCCATGCATGATAAAATCCTATCTCAGTTGCTCTGTTGTCAGAAATTGAAATCGTTCAAAGCATTCAAAATTATGAAGGATTAGATTGATAAGATGAGTAACAGGGACCAATTAAAATACCACCAAATTAGAGAGGCCAAGAGAATATTCATCTGTTCTTTTTATATGACACCAACCAGGTTTTCATTATCCATGACTTCAACCAGTTCTATAGCATGAATGAAGATTGCGTCAAAAGATGCACAATAATCTTGTAATCAGAAAATATCACAGCTGCAGATAGGATGCAAAATCTAGCAAATTTTAAAATTTCCATCATTAATGATAGCGATAATAATGACAAAATGTCAGAGTAAGAAATATACTCCTTGAAGCTCAAACGTTTTGTCAACTTCAAAATTAAAAAAGCATGTGACTCAAAGTGAAGTAATCCAAATGTCATTTGAAGTTACATTTTGGTATCAATGGGCTACTCATGTAAAAACAACAAATGTAACAGCATTAAAGCCCGCTTGACATATTCTAGAAATAAACATGATTCAAGAGTCCCTCCCCCCCCCCCCCCCCCCCCCACAAAACCCCACCCCACAAAAAAAAAAAAAAAAAAAAAACCAAAATAAGCCCTGGCTTTTAATTTGTCTCTGCACCTATTTTTTTCATATTTGCCTACAAAATCAGTGTATTATGTCCGCATATAACAGTACTATTAGACCATGAGTCCATGACACAGACTTGCCCAAAAAGGCCCATCTAAACTAAACAGAACTTGGAATGTGAATTTTGGGTATCTGACTAACCTAGTCTTCTAAACATTAGAAACATTAGCAGATAAACTAATGACTGGAGAATATCAATTCACAATGCCAGATGAAAGGACTAGATAATAAATATACTAAATAAACTTCACAAGTAATAGAAAATGTATGAAAGAAAGAACAATAACAGAATCAGCATACTAAACCTGTTGTTTTGTAGGTTTCCGAAAGCTAAGAAGCAAACAGTAGTTAACAAGACTTTTCAATTTCTGACTGTATCGGTCATTGCAAATGCAGATAATTGGAATTTTGGAAATTTTGATGCTAGCAATAAGGTCAGCAATCCCACCCCTATCTCCAGCAGACATCCCATCAACCTCATCCATAATCAGTACAGTTTTTGGATGCTTTGAACTGAAATTAAGTGATTAACTTCAGCACAAAATTCAATCAATTTAATTCTAGGAACTTCTATGAGATATTATAAGTATTTTTGACCAACCGATCCATGTTAACACTCAGGGCCTCATTGCTGACAAGTTCCTTTATAGAATTTGCATTGCTTCCACCAATTCCTTTTTCAATTTTGGCATCAGCCTTCCCACGACTGTCACTAGCATTTACCTAGATGACATGTAAGGAGAACGTGAGGGCAGGTGAAAGGTCATACTGTCATTTTGCAATGAACCAATGATCATTTTAGAAATATTTGACTTCATGCCACCTCTATTGCCTGAAAATTGAGCATCTGACAGACCAACTTTGCTGAAGTTGTTTTTCCAATGCCAGGTGTTCCACTCAAGAGGACAGCTTTTTTGGCACCAGAATCATTTTGTTTTTTGCCCTTTTTATTAGTTCCAGTATCAAGAAATTGCTCCTTCCAATGTGCCAACCAGTCATGAAGCTGCTTAACCTGCACATCAACACATAGGAGATCCTTACTATTCTGGCCAAAAGTTAGATACATGAAGTAGATTTAATTCCAAATGCAATGGCAAAAAGATGGAAACAGAGACAAATACCAGCGACTGATTTCCAACAATCTCATTTGGGATCTTTGGCCTATACTTTTCTGGCCATGTCAAAGTATTTTTCTCAACAGTTTGATTTTTTCGCTTAGCCGGAGATGCCCCTGGGGTCAATCCTCTGCTGGCTTTCATTTCCATGGAATTGCTGACGCTGTCTTCTATAGTAAGAAAATTCCAACACATGCAAGAGGAAACCATGGAATAATGCAATTACATGGTTAAGTCCAAACAGTAAGAACTGAATGTGGCATCCATTGCTTCCAAAATTGTAAAGGTCAGGCTCTCTTGCCAGCAAGTACCCATAGGGAAAGAAATATAAGTATATCACAGTTAATGAACACCAATTGGCTTCACATATGGCTGATCTTTAACAATGGCATTGAAAAGTCCAATGAACCAAAGAAATGCATTCTGACGTCACATTTTCCTATGACTCAATAAAAACAAAAGCATACATTCTAAAACACCACAAAAGCCATTTATCAGAACTGACAAATATGGTCTTTGCTAAAAAGAGAAGATAGTTTTCACTTTTGTAATTGTGAGACTTAAGTTCAATGAAGAGATAAGCCTTTGAAGGTAAGGCAAGTCATCAACGTCCAGCCTCCAAAGACAACATTACATAGGAAAAAGGTCTCATTGGGGGGGGGGGAATCTTCAACCAATTGAAACGTAACAAAATCATATAATATTTTTATCTCTACGCCACCTTCAGATTTCCCTTACAAATGTCAATTTACAGGAGTTGTTTTACACACGATGAAACAAAGTGTAGTGGCTGTTTTGTTTGTGTGTGTGTTAATATAAACTCTAGAAATGAAGGCTTTTGATCAATACCCAGGACCCAGAGCCACAACTAGATAGGTACAAACCAATGAGATATTCATCTAATGTTACAATGATTTTTTTTATGATATGCTACAATAATTTTCTTGTTACAAAAATACAAGAAAAGCAGATGGGGCATACTGTTTGCTTCTGTTTTCTGTGGACTTTTCTTTGGTAAAGGTGCAGCCTTACATACTGGTCTCTTTGATTCTTCTTGTGCAGGTGCTTTAGCAGGTTTTGATGCACGGATCATATCAAACAACCCATCCTCAGCAAGCAATGCGGTACTGTATAAGGATTTGAAAAGCCAACTAACTGTTGAAGTATAACAAAAGAAGGAATGCATAAGCAAATCTACATGTATGGATCTAAGACTACAAACCCCAGCTCTTTGGCTTTAGCAGACTTCCGTCCTCCAATATCTTCATCGCATAAAAGATAATTCTGCAAACAAAAGATATTTATCACAAGCTGGTGGTGCTATGCCAATCCAAGCATAAACATCGATAAAAGTATGAGATAACTGTTTTCTTGCTGACGGATCCAGTGACACGACCACCATGTCTTTTAATCAAATCTTCAGCTTCTTCACGCTCCAGACTGTAAACCCAGTCAAAGTTCAGTATACAATCTTCTTTCTTTTCTTTTCTTTTTTTTTTGATAAGTAAAGTTCAGTATACAATCTCAAGCCACCAAAATATAGCAATTACAAAAGACATAAGTGATCACCAAAACTAAGCCAATGTCATAGATGAAACAAAAATACCAAAGAATTATGAAATTTAAAAGCAACAGTTATTTTTAATATCTTGGAGCAAAATATGATCTTTTTAAATAGGAATTTTATAAAGAAAGTAGAGGTCAGGTACACAAAATATATATATATATATATATATATTTTTATGTCAAGGAACCTCTCCAAAGCAGGGCCCTTCAGACCCACCCCTGTAAAGTAAACCCCAGTCAGGTACACAAAATTCTACAAGGGTCCCTAAAAAATTACATATTCAAATTTATGAAGACCGTTAAACCAAGAAAACAAAAGGAAGCAAATGGATCTCTGGCTAAGGCACCCATCCAATCATGCAATGCCCCCAAGAAAGTAAATTTCATTCTCGTGATAAAACATTCATGCATTAAAGACGGATGGTTTCATGCTAAACAAAAGGTGATCTAATCCACAAAGAGAAGAAAAAGTATACAGAAGAGTTATCATGTTTAATTCCATAAAAGATTAGCATGTGAACATCATAATAAAGATGAAAAGAAGTACCTGTCAAGTGTTCCACTAATTACAAAAGTTAAACCAGCTAAGCAATTGGGAGCACCCTCGGGGACTTCCTGATGCACGAGGAAGATTTGGTACCAACATTGAGAATAGTAAGATCATATGAATTAATTAATAAAAGAAAGTTTAACATTTTTTCACCTTTTCTCCTTTATGAGGAGGATCTTTCCTTTCTCCAAAGTTCATAAATCCACCCCGTCCGCCACCTCTGCCTCTTCCACCAGCCGGTGCTGCTGATGAACCTCTTCTACCACGACCCCTTCCGCCAGACTTTTGAGTTTCAGTATCTTTATCATCTTCCTCATCACTTTCTTCATCATCCACAGGTTTCCGTGAAATTCCCCTACCCAATCCACTCTTCAGCTTCTTGCCAGGAGTCACATCAACCAAATTCTTCCTTGAACTAGGCAAGAGAAAGTCGTCATCGTCATCTTCAACATTACGAGCTTTTTTAGGGGGAGTGGGTTTCGATGATTCAATGCTATCCTTTTGAGTCTTTCTTTTTGCTGGAAGTTCCTTTGTTTCCTCTTCATCTTCTGGCTTTTGTTTGTCAGTTGCAAAATACTTGCTAGTTTTCCTCCTGCCTGAACTTTCCTGGCCTCCTTGTACCTGCATTCACCATGATTAAAGTAAATAAGCAGATATGTTATCAACTTACTACACCTCCTTCAAGACAAGTAAAGAAAAGGAGAGAATAGAAGAAAATCATATCTAATGTTAGCGAAAAAGCTAGGTGGACTTAAGCACAAACACTGTATAGAGTCTAGGCACTAGGCGTAAGCATGCGCCTGATTGAAATAATTTACACATTTTTTAAATTATGTATGCTAACAATACAATGAAAGAAGGTTTAAAAAGTAAGATGGCAATATGTTTAGTCTCTTAAATCAAGTTATTAGAGTATTACACAACATGACAATCAAGTAATAATCTAGTTACATAAAATTTAAACATGGTATTTCATATAATTCACTTTTGTTTTATTTTTTTCAATCATATCTATGATTTATTTTTTAAAGTATACAATTCGATGGTACTTGATATCCACAATAAAATGGAAGTCATTGTGTTTTTTAATTGCCAAGTAAAAAAAAGCTCACAAAATGCAGCTATTGACTTCTATGCTAACTTAAGCAATCAAACATCAACTCATCCAGAAAGCCAACTTGGACTATGACATCAAATTCCGAGCATATACACCACACATGATAACATATGGGGCTATGGTACACTTGGCAAAAATAAAATGAAAAAAAAAAAGTAGGGCTATGGTACATAAATGATCTTCAATACCAACTAATACTCCAATATTTGTTTACATCATTTTCTGTGTTGAACAGATATTTACTGCTTTTTTCAAAAAACATTACTAAAGCAGAGTTTTCTGTGCTCACTTCACTTTTGGTAAGCAAAGCGCTTCATCCTTCGCATTTTACTCTTGTTGCTTAAACGCACTTTGTTGCAAATGTTTTATATAATCTAATTTTCCAACACACTTTCCTGTGTTCAAATGAGGTAAGTGGGGCTTTGGAAGCACATAAAAAGAGAATGAAATACATACTTTAGAAATACCCGTGTTGAGGTGGGTCATGGGTGACATTCAAGATCAAGTTTTGGCATGACATATGGTGTGGCGACATGTCCACTCAAGGAAACTTATCCAGAAGTCTAAGGTACAGCAAGAATGAAAGAATCCTTGATTGCAGACCTTTTGTTTACATCAAATGGTGCTCCTCAATGGAATATTACTTTCTTTAAAAATGCACATGATTGGAAAGCCGACACAATTTCGGAGTTTGATGACCTCATATACTCGACTCGCAAGAGGGGGGGAAGTTGATGACAAGATTTTCTGGCATCACTCCAAGAACGGGAAGTAATTTTTTTATTGACACTGGGTGTCTAAAAACAATGTTCCAACTAATCCTGAGTGCACAGACCTTCAGCAAGGAATTTCCAGCAAGTGAACCTCAGGTAATTCAAGGGGAAAATCCCCCAATCCGATGGCCCCTAGAGATTATTTGCACCCAAGAGGATTCAAATCTTAGACCTTAGAGGGAGCATACTACCAAGACCAAGACCTTTACCACTTGAGCCAACCCCTAGGGGTTCACTCCAAGAAAGAATAGTTCACAAAACACTCCTTCTATCAGGCCATGAACACGCATAATACAAATCCATTCCCATGGAAAAGTATTTGGAAGACAAAGACACCCTTAAAGGCACTCTTCTTTGTATGGATAGCTTCCATGGGAAAGGTACTCACACTTGAAAATTTAAGGAAACATCGATTCATTGTCATGGAGTGGTGTTGCATGTGCAAAATGAGTGGGGAGTTCGTTGATCATTTATTACTTCATTGTGAGATTGCCGTGACCTTATGAAATGACTTCTTCACTCGGGTGGGACTAACTTGGGTAATGCCGAAAAAGGTGATCAATCTCTTAGCTTCTTGGAGAGGCCTTCAAGGTGATTCTCATATTGCAGCAATATTGTGGTTTGGGTCTTCCATTGGGATGTTACATGCTTATGGTGGTGCATTTGGAGGGAAAGGAACAACAAAAGCTTCGAAAATCAAAACTGATCAATGGAAGAGCTTAGGATTTTTTTTTTTTGCCAATACTCTATTCCATTGGATCGTTGTAATTGATTTCAATGGAATAAATTTCCACGAATTTCTTACATCCCGTATACTTAGGTTTTTGCCTATTCTTATGATCAATAAAATTTTGTTTACCCATAAAAAATAATAATAATTTAATTGTCCAACAACCTTCAAGTGTGGCAAACTATACATAATCAGTACATTCTATACCCAGCTACTTAATTTTTTTTATTGGCACCGGGTGTCTGAAAACAAAGTCCCGACTAATCTCGAGGGTGCACAAGTTCTCGGCAATGAGTTTCCAGCAAGTGCACATCGGGTAATTCAAAGAGAAGTTTCCCCAGTCCGATGGCCCCTAGATATTGTTTGCACCCAAGAGGATTCAAACCTTAGACCTGGATAGAGCATACCACCAAGACCAAGGCCTTTACCACTTGAGCCTACAATAACCCAACAATGATTCCCTTGGAGTATTCATATGAAAATCTTTTGTAATCAAATTGTCTAAGAAAAGCAAAAAACCAAAACTAATTCTAATGATTACAACTTCCATTGTTTGGACACCAAGGAAAAACAAAGCCTCCATTGAATACAAACTAATAAAACCATGAGGCTTAGTTTTGCTGAGTTGTTCATTTATCAAACACAAAAGGTGGTTAAAGAAACCAAACAAATAAATGATCTCCTCCTCTCATTTCCTTTGTTTTCTCAACAAACAAACTGAGCACTAGTCCACCTCATGTAACAAACAAAACAGCAGCAAGTTACAAAAGGATCATTGCACAGATAGAAACCTGAGCCATCAAAATGTTTGGATAATAACATTCTTCAAAATGTTAGACCATGGGAAGCAAAATTTCAAGCTTCATTATACATTATTTAACACTTGCACGTTTACATACATAAATAGATATAACTCTCTTTTTCAGCTAAATGCATATAACAATATATCAAGCTGTTGGATGTTTATTCAATCTTTCAGATTTTTACCCAAAACCCGGATACCAAAGTTATTTTAGGCTTAATGCAGTCGCACACACTATACAAAATATTATATCCCATTTTACCTTTTTGAATAAAGCTGAAATTAAGCTTACACGCCCATATACACTCATTTATGCTTTATCAGCAAGAAAATAAAAATGTAAGGATGCCCACCAGCGTCTCCGAATGGCTTGGGGCAGGATTTGTAGGCTTCAATTCCCCACCATTGCCCTTGACATGGGATTTCATGAACCACTTCCTTATATCTGACTGCAATTACAACAAAAAGAATCCAACATCCCATATTACATTAATGACACCGCAGAACAAACCCTGACCCTCTGTTGGTTTTTATACACACAATTAAAAATTAAAAATTAATTTAAAAAAAAAAAGAGAGAGAGAAGAAGAAAGAAAGAAAGAAGAGGAGAAGAGATATCTTCAAATCAGTTGAAGCGGTTTATCTTTCTGTTCTCTCACTCAACCAAGAGCCCAATGGCTTTTCCTAACAGGGGAAAAGATTATAAGCCCTAACTCACCATCTTTGAGTACAGAATGCTAACTCACGAACTTTGCTTTCGACTTCGCGTTACAAACACAACCTGGGAAAAAAAAGGAGCAAGATTTTGGGTTACAAAACGCGATTACTACAGAAAGTGATAGAAGTATCACCACCGTGGAATATTCATGAGTTGGCATGCAAAAGGGAGCTTTGTACCCAGATTACTCCAGACTGAAGAAGTCTCCGTCGTCGCCGTCGAGTGATGCTCTGGTGGGGATGGAGGAAATCGCCGTCGAGAGACCTAGCCTTGGAGTGGGGGGTTTTTTTGGTTTGAAGAACGAATGCAGTCGAATGAGGAAGTCGCCGTCGAGTGATGGGTTGCGGCAAGCTGAAGGAGTGGCCGTCGTCCAAACCTCGCCGTCGAACGGAGGGTGAAAGCAGAGTTCTGTTTTGAAATGAAGTTGTTTGTCGAGGAAGGCTGGGTCACGGGGTAGAAAAGATACAACATTACAATTTATGGCCTTTTGGTCATTTCAAATACTACCAGCGTGGAGCTGTGCCATGCGAATAGAATTTTCCGGACAGCCGGACAGGAAAGGTGGATGAGGGGTCGGGGCGGGGGGACGGGGCTCGAGCGGGAGTGAAATAAAAAAATAGGCATTCTTTAGGCTCGGTTTGAACTTTAGATACGATAATTTTAAATTTTTACATAAAATATAATAAATTAATTAATTTTTTTAATTTTAAAATAATAATAATATTAAAAAATAAGATTATAAAAATATTTTATTTAACTTTTAACATCTCATCTCAACTCACTATCTAAATAGAACCTTAGTTAGACAGAAATTACATGAGATATCGTGATAAATTTATTAATAGTAGTAAAATTATTTATAAATAATAATCAAATAATTTGAATTATAATATTTTATATGATTTTAGAAAATGTGAGAAGAAAATAGAATAAAAATATTATAAAATTAAAATATTGTTATAATATAATTTTTTAATATTATCTTTATTTTAAAATTTGAAAAAATTAAGTTATTTCTTGTGTTTTATTTAGAATTTTGAAAAGTTATAATAATTAAGTACAGATTAGATGAGAAAGTTAAAAAAGTTAAAAATTAAAAATTAAAAAATGTTTGTATTTGAATAGTATTTTATCCTTTTTTTTAAGGGAAAACTCATAACTATTTCATTAAACCAAAGAGGAAATACATGAAGGTATGTCCTCTAAAATTACAATTGAATAAGAAATAGATAGAGCATCTTGTGCTAACAAGTGAGCTATAGTATTACCATTTCTCCTAACATGAGAAATTTTCCACTTGGCAAAATTTTTAAGCAATTGCTTGGTCTCATCAACATACATGCTAGCACAGTTCCAGCCTTGCTTTTCACCTTGAAGAGCAGTAATGACTTGCCAAGAATCACCCTCAAATATGACCTGATATAGTCCTAAGTCTAGCCCAAATTGAACTACTTGGAATGCATCAAAAGTTTCAACAAGATAAGGCTCAGGAAACAGTAGTTTACTAGATCTCATGATTGCTAGAAATTGGCTTTCACTGTCCCTTACTGTCACTTCAACACCAACTTGCCCCTGCACTTTGTCTACAGCACCGTCCCAATTCAATTTATACCAATTCGAAAGAGGAAACATCCATACCTCAGCTGATACGCAGGGTTTGCTAACTCGACCCCTACTGCAAGCATCTTCCTCTACTAATAAGGCGAGGATACTTCTAGCCTCTTTGATGATTTCTTAGGATGTGCAAACTCTTCCTTGAAAACATATATGTTTCTTCTCCACCAAATCGTATTAGCCACAATAGCAAATTCTTGGAGAGTCTGGCCATCCATAGTCCTAGCTAAGGCTTCAAAAGTTAGTAACATGGAGGGATAAGAAATAGAGCATTTCTATAATCGTTTAGAGCATTGGCTCCAGATATCCCTTCCTACCTCACACTCCCATATAGCATGTGTCACACTTTCTAATTCCCTGCAACAGATTGTACAGAGTGAACTAACCACAACTTTTCTTTTGAACAAGTTAGAAAGGGTAGAGAGAGCTTCAAGCAAGCTCTCTATAGAAAAACTTTGTCTATAGGTTGAACTTTAAGTTTCCAAATCTGTTGCCATACTTCTTTGAAGGATCCACCCACTGCTTGATGCTTGATTCTTTGATGCCAAGTTCTGAGACATTGCCATATGGTAGGAACTTCTTACTGAGAAGCTTCCAACTTTGGAGCCTCTCCAAATGATTCTGTCCCTACTGTTTAGAGAACTAATTGGGGTTTTTAGCACAATATCAGCCTCTCTTGGCTCAAAAATCTGCTTCACCAAATTAGAGTTCCATTGTTTAGAGATAGGGTCAATCAACTCAGAAACTTTGACATTGTGATCTAGATCCGTGACCTTACTAAAAACTCTGTTAGGAGATGAGAATGCAAGCCATTTATCCTTCCAAATGAAAGTATCACACCCATTGCCTATTCTCCTGGAAGAACCTAATTCTATAAGGTGCCTAGCTGCTAAGAAGCTTCTCCAGATGAAAGAAGGTTTGGACTCTAGTTTGGTCTGTTGAAAGGTGGAGGATTTAAAACACTTTGCCTTCAAGACTTGGGCTGCAAGGGATTGGGGTTGCTGGATCAGACCCCAGTAATGCTTTCATGAAGAGCTCAAGGTCCCTAAAGCCCATCCCCCCTTTAGATTTTGATCTCCCCATCCACTTCCATGAAACCCAATATATCTTGTGTTCACTGTCTTGCTACTCCCACCAAAACCTTTGGATTAAACTATTTATTTCTTTTAGTAGAGAGGATGGCAATTTAAAAACCCTCATAGTGTATGCGGGGAGGGATTGAACTAGTGCTTTGATGAAAACTTCCTTCTCTGCTTGAGATAACATCTTCACTTTATAGTTGCTTATTCTTAGTTTGATGTTGTCTAAAATTCTCTTGAAAATCTTGCATCGATTTCTTAGGAGTCCTAGGTATTTCTCATAATACATGGCAAACCTAATCCCAGCAATAGAAAGGATATACTTCTGAGTGGCCTTTACTATATTCTTACTAAAAAGATGGAGGTTTTCTCAAGGTTCAACCTTTGGCTAGAAGCTGTTTCATAAACTCTCGACAGCTCAATCATTGTACTCCATTAAATAACATTAGCCTTACAAAATAGGAGGCTGTCATCAGTAAAAAAGAGGTGAAAGATTCTCATTTGACCTTTGGTCACAGGACACCATGGATCAAATTCTTTTCCTCTGCCTTACTGACCAGATTACTTAGAGTTTTAGCACATAAGATAAAAAGATAAGGTGAGATGGGGTCACCTAGTCTTATACCCCTAGCTGGATGGATAACATCGAGAGGAGAGCCTTTTACTAGGATTGAGTAGGAGACTGACTCAATACATTTCATTACAAGTTCAACCCAATGGTTGCAGAAGCACATCTCAAGTAGTATAGCTCTGATAAAACACCATTCAAGCCTATTGTATGCTTTGCTCATATCCAGCTTTAAGGCCATATAGCACTCCTTACCTGTCATTTTACAAGACATAGTATGCAAATCCTCGAAAGCCACTATGACATTATCAATGATGAGTCTGTTAGGCACAAAAGCAAATTGAGTACAAGAAATAAGATGGGGCAAGATAATCTTTAATCTATTAGCTATAAGCTTGAACAAACCATTACAGAGAGAGATAGACATGAATTCAAAAACTTTAGTAGGGTTCTTCTTCTTGGGAACTAGGGTTATGAGAATATTGTTAATGGAACTAAGGCTACCTTTTGAGTTCAAGACAAATAAGACTGCTTCACTAACTTGTATGCCAATAGTAGCCCAATGTTGAAGAGAAAGTGCAGGAAGGAAGCCATCTAGCCCAGGGGAACTGAGGCCATTCATTTGAAATGAAGCATCATCAACCTCCTGCTGAGTGAAGGGTCTTGACAGCAAGGCATTTTGAGACGGGGAAACTCGAGGGGCCATAGTCTCTAGACTTTCAGCAATGTTAACAAGATCTGAGGAGGTAAAAAGATCTTTGAAGTAGACTTGGAATAGCTCACTGATGTCCTCAGGAGACTGTACTTCCTAACCATTGCCATCCATCAACCTTTTAATCCAATTGGTCTTCCTTCTTTGGGAAGCACATTGAGGAAAATACTTTGTATTATTGTCCCCTCACATAACCACATTTGCTTTGCTCTTTGTTTCCATCTAAG
Organism: Carya illinoinensis; assembly: GCF_018687715.1. Taxonomy (NCBI): domain Eukaryota; kingdom Viridiplantae; phylum Streptophyta; class Magnoliopsida; order Fagales; family Juglandaceae; genus Carya; species Carya illinoinensis. The sequence continues at coordinate 22,306,205 of NC_056764.1, forward strand.
GTTGTCTTCTTCAAGCATATTGTTGACTGATTTTTTAGCTTGCTTAATAGATTCATTGAGATGACCTCTATTACTTTTTTGTAATTTAGATAAATGGGATAGCTTAGCATTTAATGTCTTTTTGGAAAAACCAAAGATCCCCTTGCTCCAATGTAGTAGTTTGTGTTGGCATTTCTTGAGCCCCTCAGTAACATAGTTTAACTTGTTAGAGTCTTGGAAGTCCAGACTGACAATAAGAGGGCAGTGGTCTGAGCTCAAAGTAGGAAGGGTAACCACACTCGAATTAGGGAAGAAATAAGCCCATACAGCATTGCAAAAGCCTCTGTCAAGTCTTTCTTTAGTGAATTCCCCCCAAAACCTACCATTTGACCAGGTGAACTTATTCCCAATAAAACCCATATCATGGAGTCCACATGCTTCTATAGCATAACTAAAGGCCTCGATTTAGTTTTTAGGTCTCAGCAAGCCACCTCATTTCTCACCAAAGCTTAGTATTTCATTGAAGTTCCCTACACACATCCATCCCATTGCAGGTACTAGTTTAATTGCCTTGAGTAATTGCCACATTTCCTTCCTCTTGGCTATTACAGGATTGCCGTAAAACCCAGTGAGTTGCCACTCAAACCCCTCCTTGGGTCCCTTAACCAAGAGGGAAATATGGTTTTGAGTATATGAGGAAACCATTGCCTCAGTGTCTTCATTTCAAAGGAAGGAAATTCCTCCACTAAGATATTTAGAATCAATAACAAAACTGTTTTCAAACTTAAGACTGTGTTTAATGGCTTCAAATTTGTTCCTTTTACACTTTGTCTCCATTAAGAAAATAAAGGATGAGATATTAGATTGGACTATTTGATGCAAGTCATGAACTGTCTTAAGGTTCTCAAGCCCCCGATAGTTCCAACTAAGGCAACTCATAAGGATTGGTGGGACTGTGCCACAGCCTCCACCTCATTGACAATGCTCGGGTCCATTTTTTCTTTGCTTTCATATTTTTTTTTTACTGATTGAGCTGAAATATTGCATATTTTATATATTTAGAACCAATATATTTTATTTATTTTATTACATTATTATTAGTTTTAGATAAAAAATTGTAAATCTAAATTATGATTTAAATTGGTTAATAGCATGATTTTATGCTTAATTTTATAACTTGTTATTTAATTGGGTAATATTGTTTTACATACATAACACAATTTTGATATTCTATTCTTTATTTTTTTATTTCATTTTCTTTATGTCCAAGAAGTACAAAAATTAGAAAAGAGAAGAGTCAAAAAAGTAAAAAAGCAAAAAGGCACGGGATAGGATTTCAATTGGGATTTGAGTGGGACTTCAAGTGATACACGACAACAGTTTTTTTTTTTTTTTAGAGGTATTTTCAGTCGCACACAATTTTAATTCTCTTGGGGCATTTTCAGCCACACGACTTGGACAAGGACTTTTCATTTTATTTCATTAGAGTGCCACACACTATTTTTTTGGCTGGGGCATTTTTCAGGACTTCAACATTAATTCTCTTGGACATTTTCACGCTGCACTTCCTTAGGTTTTTGAAGAGAAGGTCATGCCGCACGGAAAGAAATTATTTTTAGTACTTTGGTCTTCTATGCACACGGGGACAAATTCGTTTTGGATCTACACTGCAGCGCTATTGAATAACTCCTTGAGGGGTCCAATTGTTGTTACAGTCTAGCCTCCTCCTCTACTTTCAATCTTTATCTCCATTCATTTGGCTTGCTCTTTTCATTCCCTACTTTTTATTTAATTTCATTTTGAAATTTATGATATATTTTTTATATTTTTTATATTTTTGGATTAAAAGTTTGGGCATTTTATTTGCTATTTATTTCATTTTATGTTAGTTATTTTTCTTATTTTTTTAAACTTCCATTAAATATGAATTACAATTACATTTTAGATTAAATTCTGTTTTATTATTTAATTTTTAAATTAATTAAAATTATTTAGCGTAGTTGAATCTTTAATTGTTAATTTCAATTTGTTAGTTTTTTACGTTCCATTTCGATATTAAAAAAAAAAATTAAAAGTATGAATCTAGTCTATGACTAGTGTTTTTTTTTTAATTTTCACTACACTATTCAATTCATTGTACATACTACTATTTTTGTTTGTAAAACTTTTCACCATTTTATACGAATTTAGATTCAAACAACTTTTTCTGAAGAGACGATCTATGAATTTTATTCATAATTATTACAAGACATCCTCCTGTACTTAGAATAGCCTTTGTGCTATTCATTTTTTAGTGAGTCACCCACTGCATGGTTACTGTAGTTAGGAATATCATACATATCTTTCTTGTACTTGGTTGATAAATCCGAAATACCCCCCTTTTAGATCAAAGAGACAATCTCAAATTTTAAGTCCCTAGCTCTTATTTTCCATCTGGCCATTTTTTTGGCCTATTCTAAGACTATCACTTGGTCAGTAATGAATTGGTCCAAAGAGTGTACCTGAGCCAAAAAGTCATTTGAGATACCAAGATTCTTAGCTGGATTGAGAAAAGAGCTTTGGACATAAGCTTTTTGTACAACAGAGGGAACTTTCTTAAATTGGTCATTTTCCACCACTCATTGCATATCAAAAGGAGTAATTCTAGATTTGGACAGCATAGACCCACATTTTTGTACCTTTTATATACTTTCCATTTTAAGCTGCTTTTGACTCTGCCACGTCCCTGCTTTCCTGCTGCAAGTCCATAGCAATTGCCTTTTCTACGACAATTTCCTCTACAACAACCTGGCCCTATTCCTTACTTTCAGGCTTACCTCTTTAAGCTTCATCCTTGTCCTGCATTCTTTCCCTCCATTGATAGGATTCAAGTTTAACATACTACTCTTCCCCATCACTATATTTTTTGTACTGAAACTCACTATGTCTCACTGCAGGTGCTCTCAACCAGACACCATATATATGCTGGCCACCTCCATTTAATGCCAAAAATACTTCTCCAAACATAGGAGGGATTGTTGCCCAAAGTCAACTTAAAAAATGTAGAATGAGGAAAATACTTCACCTTAAAAATTAGAAAAATTAATTAAGTAGAATCATGCATAAGCTGTCAGCCTTGTTTTGCTAACCATGCTAAATTAAAGATTTCTAAGTTTTTAAAGCCCATACCACCTTTAAACTTGGAGATACACAACTTTTTCCTACCCACCTAATGCATCTTCCACTCCATATCACATTGATCCCACCAAAACCAAGCAAACATCTTTTCCAATTCCTAACAAATTGATTTAGGTAACTAAAAACAACTCATTGTGTAAGTTGGTAATGCCTACACAACTGTTTTAATTAGGATTTTCCTTCTAGCTTATGAAAGTAACTTCTCTTTCCAACCTTGTAGCTTATTCCAAATTCGTGTCTTCAGGTCCTTGAAAGTATTCTTTTTGTTTCGACCAACAAATGAGGGAAGACCTAGATACTTTGCATGATATTGGACAGATTGTACATCCCAAATTGACTTAATATCACTTACGTACTCTTGACTCACATTTCTACTAAATAGCAACTCTATATTTTCTAAATTCAGCTTCTGCCCAAAAACATTTCATATGTGCGTAAAAGCTACTGGAGACATTCATTTTCAGACTTTGTAACTTGAAAAAAAAAGCAAAGTATCATCAACAAAAAACAAATGGCTAATGATTGGTGCTCCATTATAAGTTTTCACACCTCTAAGCAAACATCACCGTTCAACATCTTTAATTAACAAAGACAACACTTAAGCACATAGCACAAATAAATAGAGAGATAATATATCTCCTTGTCATAATCCTCTCAATGCACCAAAAGAAGAAATAGGAGTACCATTAAGTAGAACTTTTATATGAACTGAATTAATACAAGATAACATCATATCCACCCATTTTGAATCAAAACATCAATTTAAGCATGAATTTTTCAAGAAAACATCCTATCTACCCATTTTCAAGCTTATACTAGTATAGTTAAAACTATAAGCTATATAGTTAAATTTAATAATATACTAGTATGAGCTCATTATCATAAAATAATATACTTATATTATATGGGACTTAATTTATTTTATAATATTTGTATACTTTTTTGTCCATTGAAGGTGGATTCTTTTTTAATTTTTTTAATAATAGTTTGTATAATGGCCTAAAAGATTGATAAAAACTTGCAACATAATTAAGGCTTCCCAAAAATCTTTGTAATTATTGCTTATCTTTTATTTCATCAAGAAATTTATTAGCAAATTCTATTGCTCTATTAATTGGTGTAATAGTACGATATTATGTATAAGAAATCTAATTTTATTTTAGGTGATGAGATAACTAATTTGTTTTGTTTAATTATATGAATAATGGTATTTAAATGTTTTCAATGTTGTTCAATAGATGAAGAACAAATGAATATATCATCTATATAAATGATTGAAAATTGAGTAAAATGAGTGAGTTTTTTATTCATAATATTCTGAAATTCACTAGGAATTTTTTTTTTATCCAAATGGCATAATATTCCATTTATTATGTCTGAATGAGACTGTGAATTGGAGCCAGCCTCAAACTTCTAGAGAGAGAAGGCAGAGCTTCTCTTTAGAGACCCACCCAAAAATAAAAAATAAAAACAGTCTGGGGGGATCAACTCCTCCCTTCCTCCCTCCCTCCTATTTGCTACTGTCCTTCTTCCATTGGTATGCTTGTGTTTTGTTTTTTGATGGGCACACGCCCCACCATGGGGTTCTTAAGCTGCCGATCTTTCAGACTGCCGAAGCTTTTATCAAAAGGAGCATTGAGTGACCCACACACATGGGTCAAAGTGCCCACGTGGCCTCCACGCGGCCACCACCTCGAGGGGTCCTTCTACAGCCATGCGTGGTGTTTTTGGGGCCAATAATGTCGGTAGCTTCAGGGATGATAGCCACTTCAAATTCCTTGCATAATGTTTTGTTGAATTTCTGTGTATTTCTTGTTCTATTTTTGTATGTCATTTTTTGGCATTTCTTGTGTATTTTTGTTTTAGTTGTTTGGTGTAATTTGTGTTTATGTCAAATAAATAGAAATAGGCTATTAGACTTGTTGTCCATAGTAATTGTTTCTCACTTCTTTGGAGGATGGGGGTTGGTTTCCCCTCTCATTCTTTGGAGGATGATGGTTGAGATGCTCTTTCCTCTTTTAGAGGGTGGAAGATGGATATCTCTGTTTTATATAGAGTGATATTTTCTCAAACAAACTAAGATGGAAATTTCTGTTGTTACAAAGTCTCGCATCCCATAAGGTTTTGTTACTTAAGAGCTTACTGAAGTTAAAATAATGCCCATCATAAAAAAATTTGTATGCAGGGACGCCCCCCACAAATGTGTAGTTTGGCTTGTAATATAGGATTTTCATGTATTTATTAATCACAACTATAACTTCATTCATGAATGAAATGAAGTCTATTTATCATAAAAACAAAAAAAGAATGGGGCTGTGAATGCTGTTTTATACCGATCTTTTTCCGCAATTTAAATTTGCCAAAATCCACTTTCATATCAAATTTTAAAAACACAGTAACATTATAAAATTGAGATAATAAATCTTTTTTATTAGAAATCGGATACCTAATCCTATAATACCTTATTTAATAGTTTATAATTAATAACTAATCGATTAACTCTTCATACTAATTCTGCTTATTTTTTAACATAAAAAGCAACATAACTTCATGGTGATTTACTTTTTCTAATTAATCATTTTGTTAATAAATCATTTATTTCTTTTTTACAGAATTCTTATAATTCATTGTTCATTTGAATTGGTCGAATTTTAGTAGGAATCTTCTTTTCAAAATTTTTTTTATCATAAGGTAATTCAATTATATATTATTTTCTACTCCAAAAAGCATTGGGAAAATTGAAGAATACTTAATTTTTAATTATTATTTTAAAGTTATTAATTTTTTGGATTAATAATGAATATTTTAATTGTTCTTCAATTCTTTTATATTTTAATTCTTGTTTTAAGAAATTTATATGTCTTTATTTTCTTTTAATCTTATTTTTTGTTAAAAAAATAATTTCTTTGGTTAATAAAACTTCTTTTAGGGAATTAATTTCTTTTGATACTAGAGAAAATAAAAATTTAAATTGAATTTCTTGCCCAAGTATTTTAGTAGAAATTCCTTATTATGTTACAGAGAAATGGTAAAGTAAGGTAAAAAATAGATTTCCCAATATTACTTTGATATTAATATTTTTTACTAAAATAAATGTTGTTTTAAAGCAAATTCCACTATTACAAATATGTGCATTAGATAATTTATAATTTATATTTAATTTTATTCAATTTACTTGGGATAATATCTCTTTTGTTTTTTTTTCAAAATATTTGGAAGGTATTAATCATTCTTGTATACAATTTAAATCTGCTCATGTGTTTAATAGAACAATTGTTGTAAAAGAAAATTCTTGATTAATAGAGACTATTATTTTAGTATAAAAGTTTTGAAAATTTATTCTATCAAGGATAAAAAATTATCCGTCTTATCTTTAATAACTATTGTTAAGCATTCTCTTTATTCTTTTTTAGGAGTAGTAATTTTTTTTATCATTTTCTAATAATAGAATTTCTTGTAATTGTTCATTTGAAACTTCTAGTTTAATATTAGAGGCTTTCAGATTTCTAACTTCTTATTTTATTTCATTAATATCTTGTTGTAGGTATTGTAATATGACTTTTTGTGTTATTGTTTTAAATCTATTTACTATTTCTAAAAAATCCTATGGTGATGATACTAAAGTAGTGTCATTAGTAAAAGTATCCTTTAATTTTGTTAAATAATCTTTTCTTTTTTGTGGATCATTAATTTTATCAATTAATTCTAATATAATATCCTCAAATTTTGAAATAATATTAATGGTTTTTTATTACAAATATAATTATTTTTATCTAGACAATTAGAAACATTAGCATCATCGAATTGCTCAAAAAAACTTTATTCTTTTAATTGATAAATTTCTTTTTTTTGAAAAACTTTCTTCTTCTTCACTTGTTGGTATTATAAAAATATTTAATAATTTTTTTTAATATTTCAGGTACATCTAATTCATTAATTTGCTGTTTGACTTTATAATTTGATTTGTAATGTCCAATTTTCCCACACCTATAATAAATAATTTGTTTTTTCTTCTTATTATATTTTTTTTGTATTCTTTATTGGTTTATTATAAACTTGTTTATCGATCTTTTGTCCTTTTAGATGCTCTTTTATATTTTCGTTTCTTGTTTGAATAATTCTTATAATTTTTAAAAATTATTTTTTCTTTTTTATGTTTTCTAGAATGAGGCAATAATGGAGCATAACTAAACTGTTCACAAAAGGTACCTAATTCTTTAATATGAAGTCTATGTATAATCTTTAGTATCCTTTAATTTTGCTAAATAATCATTTTTTTCTTGTGGATAATTAATTTTATCAATTAATTCTAATATAATATCCTCATGTTTTGAAAAAACATTAATGGTTTTGTTATAAATACAATCATTCTTATCTAAGCAATTACAAACATGTACCTCATTTTCTTTTATTTCACTATTAGAAAATTGTTTTGATAGGCTTGATTCTTGTAATTGATAAATTTCTTCTTTTGAAGAACTTTTCTATTCTTCACTTGAATATGTTATAAAGATATTTAATAATTTTTCTTTTAATGTTTTAGGTATATCTAGTTCATTAATTTGTTGTTTGACCTTACAATTTGACTTGTAATGTCCAATTTTTCTACATTTATAACAAACAATTTGTTTTTTGTTTAATTATACTTTTTTGTAGTTTTTATTGGTTTATAATATATTTGTTTTATCTTTTGCCTTTTTATAGGATTTTTTATATTTTCGTTTCTTGTTAGAATAATTCTTATAAATTCGGAGCTAGAATGTTATTTGTTGGAGGATGTTGAGGTTCTTGTAGAAAGTTTGGACATTTTAATTTGGTATAGGGTTAAATCCACCAAATATCCACTTCTTGCTCTAATAACAAGAGATATCTTGACTATTCCGATCACCACCGTAGCATATGAGTCAACATTTAGCACATGAGACCATGTCCTGGATCCATTTCAGAGTTCTTTGGTGTCTAAAACTATAGAGGCTTTTGTGTGTGGTTAAAATTGATTGAAGTCTACTACTATATGCTTGAGTCAAAGTTATTCGAATAAAATTGATAATGCAGACAACTATAAGTTGGACTTAGGTAATATATATAAAGATTCTTTTTAATTTTTGTTATATATCTTGATTTTGTTATTTTGTAACACTAATTTCTTTAACTTTAACTTTGTAATGTAGAATTAACCACTAATATGACGAATTTACTACGCAAAGATGATTGAGGTTTGAGGTGCATTTGTAAAATTGTAAAATTGTTGCTTGTTCAATTTTGTTTTATTATTTTTATAAATTTACGTGAATCTATTTTATTTCCTCACTAATCTTATTCTTTTTTCTTTAGGCATAACTTGGAATGGCACTTGAAATTTGGTTTATTTGTAGTTGTTGGGAACATTTAATTTGGTTGGTACAAAAAACTTGTTTTGTTGTTGTTAGGTTCTTTTGTTGTTGGAATGAGAGCTTAGAAAATATTGGTTTTTGGAATTGGAAAGAAATAACATTATGATTAAAGATGGATGTGGATGATTTGAATGATGGATGATGGGTGGTTGGGTTATTTGGGAGGCTGGTTGTATTTGAGCCCAACTTGGAATGGGAAGAAGCCCTCAATATTTGCTTTTATTTGTTATTGGAATGGGAACAATTTTAGTTTTGGCTTTGATTATTTTTTGAGTGAATGATTTAGGTTTTTCTTATATTTTAATTTGGCTTATAAGCTGCAGTAAATCAATAGTGATTAGTTTAGTTTTGGATATATTTTGTTCTTACATTTTTCAGGTAGATCCTAGCATCGTGCTAGGTTTGACTTAGATGTAGGTTGAATTATACCCAATTTCCATATGACTGAGTTAGAATTTTCATCTGTTCATACTTGGTATTTTTTTAAGATGCTTGGTTGAAAGCAACACCAGTTTTAAAATCCATTTTGGAGCTTGGGTTTACGTTGGAGCATATTCTTAATGGTGTGTGACTATTTCCTGTTGCTTGGCTGGTTTCTAACTTTCCATTAAGAGCATTATGTTTGTAGTGGTCACTGACTGATATATATGTTAATTTTTTATACATGATCAATAAGACTTTCTTTTCTATTTTTCGAAGCATGTTACTTTTTTTTTTTGTAGTTATAGTTTTGGTTATGTTTTTTTAACTTGTAGTGAATGATTTAGTTTTTTAGTTTTGGTTATGTTTTTAGTGAGATTGAAGTAAATAGCAGTGAACAATTTTGTAATTTAGAAAAAAAAATTGAAATTTGAAAGCCCACTCAAAATTTCATTTAAAAAAAGGAGCCAAATATGAAGTGAAAAAAAAATTTAAAAAGTCTAAATTCAATTATGCTCCAATAAGTCGGAGTTAGATCGAATGATACACATTTCAGAGTCGGAGTCAAAGGTAGGGCATACCGACTTCGACTTAGTCGGTGCTTAGCTCTAGTTTTCTACAATCTAATCATAAACAAGAAATGATGTATATAGTTAGAAGTTTGTAGCTTTGCATCCAGACATCTTAAGAATCTCAATTCAATCAACATCAATGGCATTGGACAAAGGAGCAAATTGAGAATCATCCATTAGAACATTGCCAACAACTCCGTTTGGTAATAAGATACTATTAAATTTTTTGCTTCACGACCTCATTAAATCCTTCATTCATGAGTTAAGAATAATCTGAATGAAAATTTTATGCTTATCAACTTACTCGAATAGGTTGCCAAAATCCTGCTTGATAAAGGAGTTAGAACCACGAGGAAACATTATCATATCAGTTACTGTAATTGGGAATTGCAAAAGACAAACTGGAGATTTTCAATTATAAAAGGGTGCAGTGGAATGGGGAATTTCAAGAGAATGGCCTAAAGAGGTGCAAACGGATGAAGTTGAATAGAACTGTATTGTAATTAAGGGGATAATAAATTAATAATTTAAATTAGGAAATTTATTAGGTGAATTAGATGATGTGACTTAATTTTTAACAAAATAATTATTTGTAACTAGTATTTTTTTATATTGAAAAATTCTACTTACTATTTTCAAGATCACGTACTAACATGTAATTTGTCATTTTTGCCATTCGATTCAAATACACATATTGATGTGTAAATATGTATGTTTAAATATAATGACAAAAATGATAAATTAGATGTTGATATGTAGTGTGAGAATGATAAATAACATTTCTCTTTCTATATAGAAAGATAGGTACAATGAAATTTAAACATTTAACTAACATTATACCTGGAATTCATAACCCAATTTAGAGTTTTACAAACTGTTCCATAGCTTATATAATACAACTATACATGTACTAAAATAACATTACTGCTACTTAGAATACAATATTGTTGTCTTGCATATTTACAATATTATACAACACCCTTCATTATTTAGCTTAATTCTTTAATTAGGTATGTGCGTTTATCCTCTTTTAACAACTCAAGTGCAAAGGGATTTGTAAAAAGGCATACGATTCCAATATTTTGGTATCGCAATAAGACTTTCATAGTGAGATTAAAGATCTCAATAAGAATGTTCTTAGATCAAAATGGGTGACTACATATTGGACTTATTTGGATAATGAGATAAAACGAGATGGTTTTAAATGAAAGTTAAATAAAATATTGATATAATATTATTTTAGTTTTGGGATTTAAAAAAGTTAAATTAAGATTTGAAGAAGTTGAATTGTTTATTATATTTTGTATAGGAATTTGAAAAAGTTATAATGATGAAATGAGATGAGATAAAATGAAATAGTCTCTGAATCTAAATGGTCCCATAGTCTTTTTTGTACTTACCAAGTTCCCATAAAAAGATTAGTTATTGATAAAAACACGTTTCAAGAAAAATACATATGAACAAAATAACATAAACATAGCAAACTTATTCAAATGTTCATCAAGCATAATGTATAATTTGAAAGCATAACACCTTATATTAAAGTAGCATGCTCCTTTGCTACGAATTTAAACCTTCACATTTGTCTCCATAACCCAAACTTGACACAATAACCATAACTAATTGATAACATATATACAACAACATTCCTCCATCCAAGCAAAAACTCTTGTCAATCAACTTCATCCAAGCAGGTTTGTTCCAACTCATCTTAATTTGAAAAAACTTATATTGTTTTGAATGAGAATGGTAGTTATGAGAATGGTAGTTGAGACTATCATGGTGAGATTTTTATAAATCTCAGTAAGTTAAACTAATAACATACTTGCTTTCATAAAACATCATCATTCTTTCTTAATTTTATAGAGGGTGGTATCTCACGTTTTTTCATCAGACCGCATGCACCTATAGGTTATCTTCACCACATGACGGGTAACGCCACATGTAGTTTTTGCTTAAGAATACTTAGGTAACACGTAACAACCTTCACCATAAGTATCCTAGTTCATCCACCAGTGAGAATTCTCTTATGCTTTGCTTTGGGATTGTTACTACCCCATTTAAAGTTATTGATTGTTTTTCGTCAATCCAAAGGACCCTACTCCATATTTAATCACTTTAGAGTAAATTGAGGAATTCTACTAGGATAATCTCTCATCCTAGCATTGGGTTCGTAACAAAATAGTTTTAATGCATAACTTATGCTTCATGACATGTACATATATTTCATGAGAGATGACAAAATATCATGACATGAATATTTTGGATATAAATGAAACTTGTGACGCCCCTAAACTCTGCTTGGAATTTGATGGAGTTTGAAGCGTTAGGATATGCAACACAAGATTACACCCATGTTTATGACAGTTAAGAATGCAATACACCTAGAATGCTTATAACAATATGCACTAAACGCAGTGGATAATTTTTTTAGAAATACACAATGTACCAGAATACTAATACCAAAACATAAACACTTTTCCATTAATATTCACATATCAAAAGTCATATCATCCATTCAACAAGTCAATAATCAAAACAATGTAATATTGGAGATAGATCTCAATAATTACAAATATAATATAAAACTAAACTAAATACCAAACTACTCACACAACTTGACTATAAGCTCCAAAATAATATTTAGGAACTGTAGGATTGACTCCAAGAGATCCTTAAGACTCCTTCCCAGCCTACTCAACCTGGTCCAGACGGTTGCAATGGTATGCTCCCTGGGTCTATGACTGCTGGAGTTTGGTCCCCAAAGCTTTTCTTTAGCAAGGACACGTGGAACAAATTGTGGATTCCATGGAACTCAGTTGGTAAGTCTAAATTGCACGTAACTGCTCATACTTTCTCCAATGTCTTGTACAATTCCACGTACCTTGGACTTAATATCTCTTTTATGATAAATCAAGTCACTCCCCTCATGGACCCTTCACATAGACCTAGTCTTTGACTTCAAAGTCCAGATTTCTCCTCCTATTGTCGGCATAAATTTTCGCGACTTTACGCCATTCTCATTCTTTCTCTGATCACTAGAACATGGTCTTGAACATGGTCCTTTATCTCCTGCAAGACTTCTAGTCCAATCACCTTGTTTTCTTCGACTTTGTCCTAATACAATTGAGATCTGCTCTTCCTTTCATACAAAGTTTCATAAGGTGCCATCTGAATTGTGGTCTGGAAGTTATTATTGTAAGTGAACTCTACCAAAGGTAGCTACTTTTCCTAATTCCCTTCATGCTCCAAAACACAAACCCTAAGTATATCCTCCAGAGTTTGTATCTTCCTCTTGGTCTATCCGTCTATTTGAGGATGGTAGGCATTGCTGAATTTCAAATTGGTGCCCATAAAACTCTACAACCTCTATCAATATATGGACTTAAAATGAGGGTCTCTGGATGACATGATTGTCATTGGTACTTTATGCAGTCTGATGATTTTTGGCATATAAACCCTGGCCAATCTTTACAAGGAATCGATATTCTTGATGGGTATGAAGTGGGTGCTCTTGGTAAACTGGTCAACTATAACCTAGATAGTATTATTCCCAATAACAGTTCTTGGAAATCTCACTATAAAGTCCATCAAAATGTTCTCCCACTTCCAATTTGGGATTGGCAGTGGCTGTAAATATTTGCCAGCTTCTAATGCTATGCCTTGACCAATCTGGGCATGGAACATTTGTTCACAAACGTTGCTACATCTTTCTTCATTCCTTCTCACTAGAAATGTAGTTTTAAATCCTAATATATCTTTGTGATACTAGGATGGGCTATTAGGGAGTATTATGAGCCTCCCTTAACACCCAACCTCTTAATTCAAGGTCAACTGGAATTACTCTTCGATCTTTGTAATCCATGGTCCCATCTTCTCTAACCTTAAAGTCCTTTATCCTTTCTAACTTCTCGATCTTATGTAAAACTTCCATCAATTTACTTTCTTCTCTTTGGCGATTCCTCATTTCTTCCCAATCAAAGGACAATCTCTTGGATTGAGGTTAGAATGTTTCCTAATCAATAGACTACTCATACTGTTCAAAAGAGATCCCATTTCCAATGACAAAGCGGATGAATCTTCAGTTTTGGTCTTACGACTTAGGCCCCATTGGGATTTGAAAAGAGTTTTATCTCATCTCACCACTACAGCTTTTCTAAATTTTCATACAAAATATAATAAACAATTCAACTTTTCAAATCCAGATTCAAAATTTTCAAATCTCAAAATAATAATAATGTTTTAACAATATTTTATTTAACTTTTATCTTTTATCTAGAACCATCTCATCTCATATCTGAATCCAAACCAACATTTAGTGCATTTTCTACCACATTAGCCTTTATGGGGGTGGTACTTTATGTCACAATGATAATTATTGATAAACTCTAGCCACTTTTTCTACCTCATATTCATATTCTTTTGCTCGAAAATGTAATTGAGCTCTTATGATCCTTAAAAACTTTTGTCATACAAGTAATGTCATCAAATCTTCAAAGCAAAAACCACAATAGCTAGCTCCAAATCGTGGATAGGGTAATTCTATTTGTGGTCTTTTAACTGACGAGAAGCGTAAGTGACTATCTGTCATTCCTGCATTAGTACACATTTGAGTTCTACTTTGGATGCTTCACTATATACCACATAAGACTTATAGGGCTCCAACAATGTTAGTACCAGTGTCATTGTTAGTCTTTTCTTCAGCTCGAGAAAGCTAGTCTCACACTTATTGTTCCAAATAAACTTTACATTTTTCTTAGTTAGGGCGATAAGTGGTCAATATAGTCTAGAGAATCCTTCCATGAACCTCCCGTAGTAACTGGCTAGTCCCAAGAAACTCCAAATTTTGTGTATGTTGGTCGGCCTATGCCAATTCATCATTGCTTTGAGCTTACTGGGATCAACCACTACTCCTCCATTGGGAATAATGTTACCCAAGAACTTCACTTCTTGTAGCGAGAACTCGCACTTACTGAGTTTAGCGTATAACACCTGATATCTGAGTATGGTCAGAGCCATACTTAAATGCCCTCAATATTCATCCTTGATCTTTGAACAAATCAGGATGTTATCATCGAACACGAAAAAAAAATTAAACGGATAAGGTCTAAATATTCTGTTCATCATATCCATAAATGCCGCAGGAGTATTGGTTTAACCTGAAGGGCATCACTAAAAACTCATAGAGACTGTACCTTGTCTTGAATGCATTCTTTTGCAAATCTTAGTCTCTAACCTTCAGCTGATGGTATCTCGATCATAAATCTATCTTAAAAAATGCCAATACTCCTTACAGTTGATCTAATAGGTCATCGATTCACAACAATGGATACTTGTTCTTTATCCTTACCTTTTTTAACTCCCTATAGTTAATGCACACTCTCATCAAATTGTCTTTCTTCTTCTTCACGAAAAGCACAAGTGCACCCCAAAGTGAAGAACTTAGACAAATGAATCATTTTCCTGACAGCTCTATCAATTGCGCCTTTAGCTCCTTCAACTCTGTTGGAGCCATGCAATAAGGTGTCTTGTGCAATGGAGCCATCGTAGGTCCAAACTCTATTCCAAACTCAATCTCTCTATTAGGTTGTAATCAGGGTAACTCGTCAGTAAAAACTTTGAGAAAATCTTCCACTACAGGTATCCCATGATTTCTTCTTTCCCTACTAACTTATCTACTGCCATCGCCATAACACTTTGTAGATCCTAAGGCAAAAAAACAAACTAAACCAACAAAATTCATTTGGAAGGATTCGACTATAACACTTTGTAGATCATTGAAAATCATTTTATAAAAACCTAATATGCTCTAAATCAAACTATAGACTTACAGAAAAATCATGTCAATTCATTATGGAACCGAGATTTACAAAACCTTTCCACAAAACAACAAAAACTTCCAACCTTAACAACATACTCTCATAACCGAATATTATCCCACCAAAATACCAACATTCAAACCTTTAAACCTCCCATTAAATTTACCAATACTCTCCCAAGCATCCAAGACTCAAAACTTAACAAAATATAAGAGATTTGAGCTGAGAAAATAAAACTTACAATAGTTAGAACATAAGAAGCAAAGCACAAGAAAATGTTTTCTCTAATGCTCACTTGGATTCTCTCTAGAAAAGGGATGAAAAAAATGCAAGTGTGGGAGAAATGAGAGGGTTGGCATGGGGTGTGTAGGAGCTGACTTGGAGTAGTTGAGTTCTATGACAAAAGATGTGAGGGTGGCTTATGCAAGAGAAGAAACAAATATGATGCAAAGAGGCTGTACTTTATGCTGCCGAGGTGGTGATTTTGAGGAGTGATGTGTTGCTTATTTGACCTTTCTTAAATGGCACTATTTGAGGCTGAAAATGAATTAAAACTTAAGTTAAGGAAAAGCCATTCAAGTGGGAGAAAGCTTGTGGGAGAAGCTTGGAGGAACTAAGTGTTTCGGCTAGACTAAAAGGGGCTTAACCAAATGCATTCATTTAGGGAAGAGGGTTTTGGTTAGGGTTTCAATCCATATCCAATTTTCTTGGTCAAATGCAAGTACCAAGGTGTAAGGAAGTGAATAAGGGTGTACTTGAGTGGTTGGTTGCTTGTAGAAGTGGCATAAACTAAGAGGGAATCACATAAGCAAAACTGGATTGCATGATTTAGGGTTTCGGTTACCTTAAGTATTTGGGGTTTTGGTTTGCACCACTAAGTTTGGGTTTTCATCAGGGTTGAAACCCTCTTTTTGGTTGGCCAAATAGTGCTTGAGTGAATGGAATAGTGAATTCTGTAAGAAGCTTATTCACTTGCTTGGTTTTCATTCCATTAACCTTATAAGTTTGTATTTATCTTGACAAGTGTTAATTGGATTTCCAAATGGGTGGTTGTGATGATGCCACGTCTAAAAATATTTTCTAGGTTGAGTTGGATGTCCTACATGGCGCTCTCCCGAAGGGTTACTATTCCACCTGAAAAATTTGAAACTTTTTATTGTACTATAAAATTTTTATTATTCATGAGTCTAATGGTGCAATTTGTTTCACTAAATTATACTCCTAAGTGCCTCAAATAATTTAAAAGGCAAATTTGTTCTTGCAACAAATCATGATCCACTTATGTCAATAGACTAAAACCTACTCGATCACTCGATTCTTGATTCATGAAATTCTTCGGGATTTCATGACATTTCTAGGGTCTAAAAAACACTTCTATCCAATTTCTTTTGGGAAGTTACAAAACTTTAGTGCCTAAACATTAGTAATATTCTGGAATACAAGGATATGGAGCTAGTGCAACTTGATAAGTTCATGGGCCTGTCCCAATTATGATGTGATATTTGTAATATTATGTTGTTACTTGATTTTGAGCAATGAACAAGATGGGATCTGTAATATTTTTAACAATGGTGTGAATGTGACTTATGGATAATATTATTATTTGGCGAGTTAAACTTGGAGTGCCACAGATTTTTATTGTAGACATGGGTTCTTTGGATTATGTAGACATTTACATTAGCTTTGTGTTTTGGTTAACTTTAGTTGGTTGTAGACAAATAAAACCATTGATGAATGTATAACAACTTGATTTGTGTTTGCCTTTTATTATTATTATTATTATTATTATTATTATTATATTCCGTGGCATTGGGTTCCTTTTCTTCAATTGTTCATTTTGTTACTTTTTGTGTTGTCTAATTGGGTAGCCATAGTCTTTTTGCTTTTCCTTGGTCTTTTTCATAATGTTTTTTTTTTTTCCCTCTTTTGTGTCAATCTCCTTTATTCTTACTGATTGTTTTTGGCTTTCCTGTGCTGGTAATTTGTTTCTTTTTGGTTCATTCATTTTTTCATGTTTACTATTTTATTTTATCTCCTTCACTTTGCGTTGATGGTCAAATGGGCCGGGTGTTACCCTTTTTGTGTGCAAGTTGGTGGTTTTGAGGTCCAATTATTGCTTATCAGATGTGCATGACTAGGTGTTTTCTTGTTATATTTAGCTAACTTTGGCCTTATTTCCTTTTACTTTCAATCCATTATATAGTGTTCCTTAAATCCTTTACTCTATGCCTTGTTTCCCTTGCTGGTCTAGATCTGCTGTTCCTTTTCGTTGTATGCCATGCTTTTTTCTTTTATTATTATTGCATTATTAATGGAAGTTGGTTGCCGATGTTTTCTTTTACTATATGCTTAATTTGAACAATGTTATTGTATTGTGCGCTCTGAACTTTCGAAAGTTTCTATGGTCACGACTCAATTCGTATGAAATCTCATGTTTGGATGATATTTTATTATCTTTACTAAAAAAACTTCACTTTCTTATACTTTTATGGTAAAAAATTGATATTCGAGGACAAAAATTTTATGTACAGTCATTTTTTTGTATTCCTTACGCACTCTATTAATGTGATTGGTTACATCATTGTTTTAATATAAAATAAATATTTTGGCCAATTATATTAATGGAGTGTGTAAGGAATATACAAAAATGACTATATCTACAAAACTCGAAAAATAAAACACCAAATCATAATTCAAAATTTAAGTAGAAAACATGATATATATATATATTATAGGGGTGAGAATAGTCCGATCTGATGGGGTTGATGGACCGAAATCATTTTTCCCGGACCAGATTGGACCGAACATCCCTAGGGACCATACCAGACCAGACCAGTAGCTATCGATCTGGTCTGGTTCGGTTTGATCCATACAGTCCACCCATTTTTTTAAAAAACTTTATTTAAAATACTAAATTAAAATTAAGTGACTTATTAAATGAAAATTATATAATAAATTATACAATTATTAATATATATTAATACTATATATTATAGTTATAAATTAAAAAATATAATAATACATTGATTTAAATATATATAGTTATAGACTTAGTATCGATACTAAAAGTAATAACTTTACTAGTAGTATTACTAATATATTATATGTTAGTGATAAATTGATAATACTATATTAAATAATATTCTATGTAGTTATAGTGATTTAATACTAACATATTTTTTTTTGAAATAAAAATATTAACATATTAAGTTAACTATACTAATACTATTATAAATTTATACATATATTATAAGTTATACTAAAACTCTTATAAAATGTTAATATATTAATATATACTAGTACTATATATTATAGTTATACATTAAAGAATATAATACTTATGTAATATTATGATATATTAATAATTAATTATATATAATTATTTATATAAATAATATATATAAATGATATATATATATATATATTTATATCATTCGGTCCTGTCGGGGTGAAAAACCCCTAAACCGAGATCGGATTGACTGAATTCAGTCCTATAAAAATTATAATAGGCATCACCTAAACGGAGAAAAAGGCAAAAGTAAATGTAAAAGAAAAAAAGAATTTTAAATGAATGAGAGAGCATAATAGGAAAAAGATCTATTTCTTAGAGAAAAAAAATCATGGCCGATAAGATCTAGATGTAATTAACATATTATGGATTTTTAATTTTCGAAAAGGTTTAGTTATAAAATTAGTCCCTCGATTTTACCAAGTTTGCAAATGACTCATTTGGTTTTAATATTTTTATAATTTACTCCATGGATATGCAAGTTTTTGTAATTCGATCAATCCATCAGACTTTTAGTTCAGCTGACGAGCGGTGAAATTGTCACGTGGCATACAAACGGCACGCCAACATCCTTATTAAAAACTTATAAAAATATTTTAAAAATAGAGGGTTTTTTTTTTTTTTTTAAGTAAAGATAAATACTTCAAAAAGTGTAAATATTATTTAGATTAGAAGTTGAACGTTTTTTAAAAGAACTTATAAAAAAATATTAAAAGGATAATAAAAAATGAAACTTAATAAAATTAACCATAAAATATGAACATGGTGAAAAGAAACAAAATAAAACTAAAAATGTTAGTAACTAATTTTAAAAAAATAATAAATTAAAAAAAAACTTATTTTTTTGAAATTATAAAATTATTTAAAAATAATGATAAAACTATTAAATTATTTAAAATTACCTTAAAAGTTGTAGAAAATTAGGAAAAATATTTGAAATAATTCTGGAATATTATTTTTTAAATAATTTATATAAAAAAATAACTATAAAAATATTCAAAAGAAAGAAAAAAAAAAAAAAAAAACTCTTAGGAGGGGAACCCCTTGGTGGTCGCACCCGGAGGGCGAGGATGGGGAGCCCCTCAAAATTGTTTTTGTTTTTAAGAATAAGGTAACTATTTTATGTTTTAAATCATTTGTTCTATATTTAAAATCTTGTTAGAATTTCATTTTTTTTAATAAGAGTGCAACATGTCACCCTCTAATTGGCTGCCATGTGACAATAATGCCACGTCGCAACCTCTTGGTTAGATGAATTGGCTAGAGTGAACAAAGGATCTAATTGCAATAACTTGCATATCCATAGTCAATTATAAAAATTTGAAACCAAGGGAGGGATTTACAAATGAGCAAAAACACAAGGACTAGTTTTGTAACTTACCCTTGCCAAAGTCTGTCATATATTGCATTGGTTGTTTCAAACAAAGTGCCTACATTTAAGTTGAACATTCAGCTTCTTTGTTTTCTTTTTTAATAGGAAACTGGCTTTATTCATCATAAAATCAAATCAAATCAATTCCTGAACGCAAAAAAGGACATTCCCCTGGTCAACAATAGTATAAGGAATCAATATTAGAGCATTACGAGCTAGAGCATGTGCAGCCTTATTAACATCTCAGTTCAGATGATTAGCCGACCATTTGCCAAACTATTTCAACTGTAGCTTGATATCTTCAACTACCATACCTGTAGCACACCAGTACTCACTCTCCATTGTGATGTCCTTAACAACCTGTTGAGAGTCTCCTTTTAGAATTACATTATTGAGTCTTATCTTTAGGCCAAAACATGTAGCTTCCAATGCACCAAATGCTTATGCAAGTAGAGGATCGGGGAAGAGGGATTTGCTTAGTTTTGAGGTGGCCAAAACCTTCACAGTCAAGTCTCTCACTATAATACCCACACCAATTTTACTTTGTGTTCTATCAACTGTAGCATTCCAGTTAATCTTATAAGTGTTTAATGGAGGAGGATGCCATTTAAGATCCGTAGGTTTCAACAAACATGGTTGAACATCTTTACTAGTTTTGGAGTCTTTCATCCCTTGTAACACTTCTCGAGCTTGCTGGGCCACTTTGTTAGGGGTCTGAAATTAGCTTGAAACACATAAGTGTTTCGCCTTTGCCACACTCTTTTAGACACCATTGTTACTATTGTGAAAAACGATGACAATAAATTGAAATAGAATATGGAACGAGAAAAGCAATCACACACGACACAAGATTTACGTGGTTCGACAAATTGCCTACGTCTACGGGAGCTGTAGAGGATTTTATTATTGAAAAATATCACACTACAATGATGGATCTCAACACAGTACGTCCACTATGTTCCTGCTATATAGCCATATGACATAATAATCATATATATAGTCAAATGGCGGAAAAAAAATCCTAGAGCTGTGTAAAATGCATGTTCGCTCGAGCGGCGTGTCGAGCGCCCGTCGAGCGAACTTCCTTCCCATATCCGCTCGAGCTCACTGTCGAGCTAACATCGAGCATTCGAATCTGTCTGACTTTGCTTGAGTGGCCAATGCTTCCGCTCGAGCAATGTGGACCAGACTCCACAGTACTCAACAATTCTCCCACTTGGAGACTGGTATACTCGCTATATCTCTGTCTTCTTCAAACATGATATCCTCCACCTCTGCAACTCACTGCCCCTGTCTTCATGCTAGAAGACCAACTGAAGTTGCGCACAACTTCAGTTTCTCAAGTGTAACATCCTTTGTCAACATATCAGCAGGGTTCTTGCTTCCACAAATTTCCTCAAGTAACAACTGTCCGTCATCTAACAATGATCGTATGAAGTGATACCTGATCTGAATGTGCTTAGTCCTGGAATGAAATGCTGGATTCTTGATAAGGAATATGACACTCTAACTATCATTGTAAAGAGTGCCTTTCTGATTCTTTTTACCCAATTCCTCCAAGAAGCCTTGTAGCCATATCATCTCTTTTGCAGCCTCTGACACTGCAATATACTCAGCTTCTGTAGTAGACAAAGAAACTGTTTTCTGTATATTAAAACCCCATGATACTGTAGTACCACCAAGTGTATAAATGAAACCCGTAGTACTCTTTCTGCTATCAATATTTCCAGATAGATTAGCATCAACATAGCCCTGCACCTCCAAGCTCTCTCCAGAGAAACACAAATAGGTTTCTGAGGAGCCTTTTAGGTACCTCAAAATCCATTTCACTGCTTCCCAATGTTGCTTTTTTGGGTTACTCATGTATCTACTCACAACTCCCACTGCGTGGGCAACATTTGGTCTTGTGCAAACCATAGCATACATAAGTGAACCAATAGCTGAGGCATAAGGAACCTTACTCATGTAATCTTGTTCCTCCTCTGACTCAGGTGACTGATTCTTGCTGAGTCTGAAGTGATTGCCCAAGGGTGTGCCAACTGGTTTGGCCTTGTCCATATTGAACCTACTGAGTACCTTTTTCACATACTCAACCTGTGAGAGTCTCAACGTACCTCTGACTCTATCTCTGACAATTCTCATGCCAAGGATTTGCTTCGCAGCTCTCAAATCCTTCATTGCAAAGTGCTCTGACATCTGCTTCTTTAGATTATTGATCTCATCAATACTAGCCCCTGCAATAAGCATGTCATCCACATACAACAGTAGAATAATATAAGAATTGTCAAAGTGCCTGACATAGCAACAGTGATCTGCCTGACATCTAATGTACCCACTGTGCATGAAGTTATCGAATTTCTTGTACCACTGTCTCGTAGCTTGCTTCAGACCATACAAGCTCTTCTTCAATCTGCAAATTGAACCTTCCTTTCCCTATACTACAAACTCCTCATGCTGGTGCATGTAGATGTCTTCTTCAAGGTCTCCATGAAGAAAAGCTGTCTTTACATCTAACTGCTCAAGAAATAAATTTTTAGTAGCAACCATAGTCAGTACCATCCTGATGGTTGTGATCTTCACCACAGGAGAAAAGATCTCAGAGTAATCAATACCCTACTTCTACCGAAAGTCTTTTACAATAAGTCTAGCCTTGTACCTCTTACTGCCATCATGCTCAGTTTTCACCCGGTACACCCACTTGTTGTGTAATGCCTTCTTCTCTGATGGAACTTGTGTCAACTCTTATGTCTGATTCCCTAACAAGGAATCCATCTCATCTTTCATGGCCAGCTCCCACTTGTTAGAATTTTCATCTTGCAAGGTTTCTTTGTAACTCTGCAGTTCTTCACCATCTATCAACAGAATGTAATTCAAAGTAGGTGAGAAACGCTGTGGAGGATGTATAGTACTAACTGACCTGCGAATTGCAACTGTAGGAGTGGACGGTTCTAAAACTGCCTGCGGAATAATAGGAATGGGTGCACTGGACCCACTCTCCCCGTCACTCACATCTTTACACTTCATTGTAACCTTTGGTAGGTCATCCAATTTTACAAACTCGAACTCCTGAGGAGTTACTACAGAAGCTGTACTAGACTTATCCTTGTACATACTTTTCTCATTGAAAATCACATTTCTGCTTCTTATGATCTCCCGACCCTGATCATCCTAGAAACGATAGCCAAATGCCTCGTCTCCATAGCCAATGAAATAACATTTCTTTGACTTAGCCTCAAGTTTACTACAAGCATCAGAATCAATAAGCACATAAGAAAGACAACTAAAAGTTTTAAGAAGAGAAAATTTGACCTATTTCCCTCTCCAAATCTCCTCAGGCAATCCACAATCCAGTGGAACTGATGGCTCTCTGTTTATCAAGTAAACGGCAGTGTTGACTGCATCTGCCCAGAAAGTGGGTGGTAGTCCAGCGTGCAACCTCATGCTTCTAGCACGCTCATTAATGGTTCTGTTCATATGCTTAGCAACTCCATTTTGCTGTGGTGTCCCAGGAATGGTCTTCTCCATTTTGATACCCAGAGTTGCACAATATTCCTTGAACCCACTATCGACATACTCACCACCATTATCAGACCTCAAACATTTCAATTTCAAGCCTGTCTCTGTCTCAACCATGACTTTTCAAATTTTGAACACATTAAATACATCATATTTATGCTTCAAAAAATAAACCCATACCTTCCTATTATGATCATCAATGAACGTGACATAATAGCGAGAACCTCCAAGAGATGCTACTAGGGAAGGACCCCACACATCTGTGTGCACAAGATCCAGTTTTCCTGTCTTAGGTGTCCTGCCACTTTTCAAGAAACTGACCTTCTTTTGTTTTCCCATAACACAACTTTCACACATACTGAGATCAACTGACTTTAGTTTTGGTAGCTTACCTTTAGACAGAAGTTCTTTCATACCTTTCTGACTCATATGGCCAAGCCTGCAATGCCACAAATCTGCTGTGCTCTGGTAGTAGCAATAGTGTCAATCAAACTAGTAGTCATATATAGTGTACTAGTTTTCTTACCCCGAGCCAGTACCAATGCCCCTTTTGTGACCTTCCAGGTGCTATCTGAGAACACCACTGAATGACCACACTCATCAAGCTGCCCAACAGAAATGAGGATTTTCTTCAACTCAGGAATATGGCTGACCTTTTGCAAGGTCTATTTGTTCTTGCCAAGGAGTGCAATATCAACATCTCTCATCCCCACTACGTTCAAAGCCTCTCCATCAGCCAAATACATATTCCTGAAATCACCTACAACATAGTTCCGCATTAGCTCTTGGTGGGAAGATGTATGGAAGGAAGCTCTTGAATCCAATATCCAGTCATCAACTGGACTATGAACTGCAAGCAATAGTGCATCCTGTACTTCTTCAGTTACCACATTAGCACTATCATTCTCGGTCTTCTTAGGGTTTTTGTAGTTCTTCTTTATGTGGCCAGCTTTGCCACAATTCCAGCAAGTTGCCTGCTGACCAGGCCTCGACTTGCTCTTGCTCCTGTACTTTGATTTTGATCCTCCTCTGTTTGAGTTTCTGTCTTGTGATCTCTCTCGAGAATCAACATTTAGAGCTGAACTCAAACCTGAGGTCTCGCCTGAATCTTTCCTGCGCACCTCCTTAGCCAAAATCAAATCACGAATATCATCATATTTCAATTTAGATTTACTAGCAGAATTACTGACAGCCATTCTCATGGCTTTCCAACTATTTGGCAGTGAAGCCAATAGTATCAGTGCACGTATCTCATCATCAAATTCAATTTTAACAGACGACAATTGATTTGTGATAGTATTAAAATCATTCAGATGTTGTGCAACAGACGTACCATCTGCCATCTTCAAATTGAATAACTTTTTCATCAAATGTACATTGTTATTCGCTGACGGTTTTTCATACATACCTGATAAAGCTGCCATGAGATCCGCAGTCGTCTTCTCCTTGATGACGTTGTGTGCAACGGATCTCGACAGGGTTAATCGAATAACCCCCAGAACTTATCGATCCAACAGGTTCCAATTAGCATCATCCATCTTTTCTGGTTGCTTTCCCAATAGTGGAATATGAAGTTTCTTCCCATAGAGGTAGTCCTCTATCTGCATCCTCCAGTATCCAAAATCCGTGTCATCGAACTTCTCGATCCTCTCGATGCCTTCAATTCATCTCTAGCCATCATTTTTCTCAGACCCGAACCTTGACTCTTGATATCAATTATTGTGAAAAACGATGGCAATAAATTGAAATAGATTATGGAATGAGAAAAGCAATCACACACGACACAAGATTTACGTGGTTCGGCAAATTGCCTACATCCATGGGAGCTGCAGAGGATTTTATTATTAAAGAATATCACAATACAATGTTGGATCTCAACACAGTACGTCCACTATGTTCCTGCTATATAGCCATATGACATAATAATCGTATATATAGTCAAATGGCAGAAAAAACTCTAGAACTGTGTAAAATGCATGTTCACTCGAGCAGCGTGTCGAGCGCGCATCGAGCGAACTTCCTTTTCGTATCCTCTTGAGCTCACTGTCGAGCTGACATCGAGCATTCAAATCTGTCTGACTTCACTCGAGCGGCCAATGCTTTCACTTGAGCAAAACTTCCTTCCGCATCCGCTCGAGCTCACTGTCGAGCTAACATCGAGCGTTCGAATCTGTCTGATTTCGCTCGAGCGGCCAATGCCTCTGCTCGAGCTGTGTGGACCAGACTCCACAGTACTCAACAGCTACTTCCTCCACAACCTCCTTTCCATTGTTAGATTCCATCTCCTCAATTAGCTCTATATAATTACTTTTAATGATTGGAGCTCTTTTGGATTTTCCTAGTACATTGATTCCATATGTCTTGAGCTTGGTGACTCTTTCTCGAATTCCTATCCTGTGTCATCTTTGAACAAACTTTCTCTTTGTGCATAATAACACCACAATGAAAGCAAAAAGAGGGTAGTTTTTCATACTTTGTAGGAAGCCATAACTATTTTTGATCTATAGTCAGGAATCTTCCTCTAGCCAGAGGGTTGGTGATATCTATCTCTACTTTGATACATAGGAATTGACCCTAGCCATTACTTGCACCATCAGTATCGACTTCTACAACCTTTCCCACTCTAGAACCAATTTGATAATGCACCTCTTTGGTCATGCTAATTAATGGAATCTTATGGACCTGTATCCAAAATGTTTTAGTAGAAAAGGGGAAGTTCTTTGGTGGGATGGACCCATCAAAATCTTACAAGCAGATTAGAATTCTGTCAAATGACCATAGCCTCCCCATAAGGACTTTATGCTTATCTTGTTCATATTGAAACTCTACCAAAACACGATTTTTTGAATTGAATCCAACCTTCTGTCCTCCAAACCGTCGACATTGTGGACTTGAATGCCTCCTTATTGATCATTTTGTCAATAATGACCAATGCAAGAAGACACATCTTCCCCTTGGTGATTGATCTGTTGACCTCTGCTAGTGTAAGAATGACTTATTGTTTTTCTTAATTAGTTAAACATTCAGCTTCGATTCGAAGTAATTGCTATTTGTAGAATCATTTTCTGTGTCATAAGGACATTAAATATGAAAAATAAAAACAATTATGTTGTGTATTTTCTTGTGTTTTTGCTATCCATTTATCATTTGGGCTAATATGTTTGAGACATTTTTTTGTCTTATCTTAGATATTAGGTTTTACCCTATGTACTCTCAATCGATTTTGTCAATCTTGATTCTTTGTCATTCTATCTAGTAACCAGAAAGAATCTTTTCTTACATATATTTTTAATTAAATGGTAAGTAGTAAGGGCACATGAATAAAGGTATGCCCAAAAAAGAACACTTAATTAAAAACAACGTCATTTAAGATAATCAACAACTTGCATTGCAATCTATAATAGCTCTTTATCAAACAACTACCTCACACAAGTCCCGTGGAAGCAATGGACATCGATGACATTTGCCATCCTCTACCGGAAAAAGAGCTAACATATTGTTGCTCATTACATTAGCACAGATGAGATGTTAGACTGAGGACCCCAATATTGATTTGGTTTGTATATGTAATATCCAATCCCCCCTAGGGTTATGAATAATGTTAATTTAAAAAAATTAAGGGACCAATATGCTACTCGCCATTAAAAACTCTACTTCTTATCAAAGCGTGCCGAGTACAAAAGATTCATTTTCAAAAAATAAAATGTACTTTATAAAATCAAAAGAGTCTACAAAAGCATTTATAAAAATCTCTCAAACCTTGTACTACAAAAACTATACATTAAACCTTTGTACACGATTTGGACCTCTACCTCTTCTCCTTGAGCCAAGTTCCATCTGGCAACCTCACATCTCACTTTAAGCATCACCTAGGGCAGTCACTTATTTAAATGAGTTGAATACTTAATATGAACTGCTTCATTTTGTAAACATATAAGAACGTAGATTTTCAATCAGGCAATAACATTCACAATCACATTCATTCACATTCAGGCATCTTAATACTTATATATGCATTCTTCAATCATACTGTTCAGTCATGCATTAACATTCAGTCATGTTCATGTGAGTTTAATTTGAGATTCTAAGACACTATATCAAGTCTAGAAGGAAATGAGCCCATTTTACAATTTAGATAATATCCGAGGACTAAAGTGAAAATTCAGCTTTCTTAAGGACTTAGTTGCAATTGTCAAATGCCTTGGAAATATTCTTATTTTCTTAATTTCTCTTTTAAGAAAAACTCACTTCGCCAAAACATAGCTTAACCGATCCTTATTTTCCACTTAGTATGCTCAAGTAAGTTACATCTCGACTATATTTATTGATTATATGATTTATGACCATGGTTTACTAATGTATTATTATCATTAGCATGTGCATAAACTATCGAATACTTTCTAAGATGTCTTGTTGGGTAAATCAGAACCCCAAGGTTGGGATGGAGAATAATCTAAGTAGAACTCCTATGGCCATTCTCGGACAATCAATTTCCTTGAACAAGATGCAACAGTGTTATGTCACAAGGTTTGCCTTCTTGTTAGTGGAGGTTAGAGAAGCTTAAGGTGAAGGATGGTCAAGTGAAAGCTTAAGCGTTCTTGAGACAAAGTCACATTGATGAGCGCTATGCAGAGATGTGATGAAGAGAACCACACTACAACAATTTGAGGTTTTTGCCACGAATTCTTTTTCCATGACATAAGAGGGTGGCAAACATCAAGTAATTGTCTCCAAAACCATTCGTGGGAAGGAAACATACCCTTTAACCATGAGTTTAGTGCGGTGGGAATAATTTAGTGGGAAAAGGAATTTTTGTCACTAGCAAATATATTTTTTGCCACCACTTGCATTAGTAGGGAAAAAAACTAAAATAACCCCTTGGTCCTCATGGGTTATATCTTTTAACGTAGAACTTTTTTTTTTGCCATGATTTGGACTTAATCGCAAAAGATTATTTTGTCTCACATTAATGTATCCGTCGGTAGACATTTATTTGCCACGATGATGTACACTTTTTGCGACGACTGAAAGTGGCCGGTATTGATAGAAAATAAAAGAAACACCTGGTATAATCCCCGCGTTACCCCGCGAGCCCCTTTTTCCCTTTCTTGGTTCATCCCGCCAGCCCTTTCCTTTCTTCCCCAACCATCCCCCCACCCAACTTTCCTGCGATAATCACCATGGCCCCCTCCCTATAGACGGCGGCGACTTCGCAAGGAGCATAGGATCCGCTCCACCTCGCAACCTCACCGACCTTACCTATTAAATCCGTGATATTGCCCTAGACTCCAGAACCCTCTCTTCAAAAGGAAATCAGTGGGTGCGTCCCCTCTCTCTCTCAATTCCATTTTCACAGTAAGCCTCTCTCTCTCTTCTCCCTCCGTGTTCTCTATCTATTGGTTGTATGATTGTGTACCATTATAGAAACTTTTGTATGATTGTATAAGATTGGTGGGAAAATATAAGTTCAAGGTTGTCACAACAGCTTTGAGTGGTAATTAGCTGCTTCGAATCTAGATTTCTAGAATTAATTTTCTGCATATGCCCGCTATTTGTCATGGAAATAAGCTGAAGAGCTACCTCTGATTTTGGTGCACTGTTTTTTAGTTTTAACGAGATGGTAGAACAGCCCTCTGTTCTGGAAATACCCGTGTAGAAGATTTAACATTTTGATTTATAATAAAATGATATTATAAATCAAAATGCCATTAATTCATGAATTTTAATGGGTTTGTATGGAATTTATAAACAGTATTGAACAATTGCAATATTAATCATCATTTTCTGCCTTCAATGAATAAAACTTCTTTTTTTTTTTTGGACATTCTTTGTAATGAATGGTTGCATCAACCCTTAACAGAAATTACTCTGGTGCTGTTATAATGGTAATGGGTGAAGTCCAGACTCTGGCAGAATTTCCTTTAACCCATACTCTATTGATTGACCAAGGTGGAATTGGTTTTTAGTGTTTGTTCTCATGATGTAGTAAGGCTGAAATCAGTTCAAATAGCCCATTCCCAACTTGTATTCCCAATGCACTGATTGTTGTCATGAAGGTGCACTGCTAATGGTCAATTTTCACTTGACCATTCCCATGATTTACATCTTTAACTCCTAAAGGATATGAATCAGTGATGAGATCTTAGAATTTAGGAGATGGGCTTAGAATTCTTTAATTTGAGCAATCTTCTAAGGCTGGTTCTCTGGAGCAAAGATTGCCCTTATTGTTGGAAGCTCAATAATCTGTAATTCACATTGAGTTGATGTGCTTTGATTTTCTAGACTCACATCTCCACTATAATCACATTTATAGTGGGATTTGCTACAATGATCCACGATAACATCTAATAGTGGATCATTTCTTTAAATGGTATTTTCTTCGGTAGGAACTTGGTATCAGACAATTTTTCTGATACGTTGCAGTCCCTCCAAGTTCTGATTATTGTTGGTCAAAATTAGGAATCAGCTTAATAGTGCGAAATTTGAGAAGACTGCATATTGGACAACATTGCATATTGGACAACATCTCTCTACTTTTGTATGTTGGTATGTTAAGTCAGCTATAGATATATATTCTAATTGGGGCTACTCATACACTAGGGTAGGAACTCTTATTGGACAAGCTGAGCATGTGGTTGATATTGAATATTACCCTTCTTGTATTCATCGAAAGCACCTCTCCCGACTTCTCAACACATGTATTGTAGCATGTACTCCCTTTAAGAAAATTCCTCCAGCACGTACTTCATACACAGGCCTGTTATACAAAATATAAGTACTTAATGTGGACTAGCCCAGATTATTAGATGCTCTTATAATATATAAAGAGCTATTTCTCCCCCTATATATCATGGGAATGGAGAGATTCTTTACTCTACATGTTCATGAAGGATTAAGTGAAGCTCATCTGTTTTTCTGCATTACTATGCCGGCTCATGTCTCAATTACGTTGCTGTATCATTTCTGCATTACCCTAAACAATTTTTTTTTTTACACTTTATGGTTAGTATAATCTGAACCTGCTACCTAATCTATAATTGGGGAATGGTCATCCAATCACCACACACACACACATAGTTACCAACTGCTCTACCTATATATCCATATTAAATGGAAAAACAGAGGGCAAAAGTATGGGTTTCAATTGATATTCATGAAGCATCGGATTAGATAAATATGGGATTTCTTGTGGATTAATCATGCATGTAGAGCACCCTGACCAGTTTCTCTATCCTATCCTTAAACATACTTCACCCGAAGGAATTAGTTTCTTTTTTGTGTTTTTTTTTTTTTTGTTTTCTTCCCACATACTGACTTTTACCCTTGAGTTATGCATCATCTTATTAATTCAAAAGTCGAATTGTTTTGTAATATTATGACTTTGTAATAATATTACAAAACATGCCAATACTATTTTCTCTAACAGCCCAGGTTTCCTCATTTATTTAGAGTTGGTTTGACATCTCCACGTATACATTCCTGTGCGATGTGCCTTACATTGTGATTAATTTTAATTGAGGTGTATATTTCTCAAATATACACCTGTTGGACCATTATGGTCAACAGATTGCCTCAACCTTCCCAGCATTACCTCACCACCAAAGCTGCTTGAATGATCCAACAACTATATCCGGAAAAAAAAAATGGTATTTCTGATAATCTATATACATAGATGCTAAAAAAAGGAATCGTGGTATCCATATGATATACCACGATTTGGAACCATTTCCCACACTGCTAATACTGATCAGATTAGACAACCCATCTAAATACTTGTGATGCTCCAAGTATTTAGACAATATCCAGCTTTCAGTTTCATAGCGAATTGCATTCTGAAATTCTCTGTGCCAATTTCCCATATCCTAATATGATGTTTGCTTCCATTTGGTCAGCTTCATACTATGGACAAGTCTTGGATGCATATTGAAGATAGATTGCATTCCAGTGAGTATGCTGAAGGGGTTAGACAATTCGTCGCTATGGCCATTTCCCACACCGCTAATACTGATCAGATTAGGTGTCCATGTAGAAGATGTCGGAATAGAGCTTTCCACTCCATTCGTACAATTGAAGATCATTTGTTCTTTAAAGGGATTGATCCAACTTATACTCCATGGATATTCCATGGAGAAGATGATCCATTCCGGAATGCGACTTTTTCCGACGATGAACAAGATGATACATTGTCTCATAGTGATTATATTGATGATCTCGATGAGCTTTTAGATGATATCCATCATGGGTCGTTTATGGATGGTGAGAACAGAAATGCCGGTGAATCTTATGGTGGCGATCAACCCTCCACCTCTAATCCTCCGGTCAACTCTAATTTCGAGGACTTGGTAGCTGATGCACGACGACCACTTTATCCTTCATGTACTAAGTTCTCAAAGCTATCCTTCATCGTTAAGCTGCTTCACATCAAGAGCATAGGTGGGTGGACCGTGAAGTCCTTTGATATGGTCATAAAGCTCTTGCAAGAGGCATTTCCTGATGCCTTATTCCCTGACTCATATAATGATGCCCGTCGCTTAGAGCGGGGATTGGGCTTTAGTTACGAAAAGATTCATGTCTGCCCAAATGATTGTGCCTTGTTTTGGAAGGAAAATGCATCGTACAATGAATGCCCTAAATGTGGAGCATCTAGGTGGGAGCAGAGCACAATTCAGGGACGAAGGATACCACAAAAAGTACTCCGACATTTTCTGCTTAAGCCGCGCTTGCAGAGGCTATATATGTCAAAGAAGACAGCCCAAGACATGAGATGGCATGTAGATGGACATGTTGATGATCCAACGTGCATGCGACACCCATCAGATTCGAAGGCTTGGAAGGACTTTGATAAGAAACATATGTCATTTTCCACAGATGTTCGCAATGTTAGACTTGGTTTGGCCAGTGATGGGTTTAACCCATTCAACAATATGAGTAGACCGTATAGCATTTGGCCAGTACTGCTTGTGCCGTACAACTTGCCTCCCTGGCTATGCATGAAAGAACCATACACTATGCTCTCGTTGTTAATACCTGGCCCAAAGTCACCAGGTAATGATATTGATGTCTTTCTGCGTCCTCTACTCGATGAGTTGAAGGAGTTATGGGAAGAGGGTATTCGTACCTATGATGCATACAGCAAGCAACACTTTATGTTGCATGCAGCGCTACTCTGGACAATCAATGACTTCCCCGCATATGCCAATCTTTCTGGGTGGAGTACAAAGGGCAAGAAGGCATGCCCCCATTGCATGATTGACACAAATTCACAATGGTTGGTATATGGCCGCAAGCATTGCTATTTGGATCATCGACGATGGTTGGCCCCAGGTCACAGTTGGAGACGGAAAAAAAATGCTTTTAATGGACATGAAGAGCACAATCTCCAACCATCAAGGGTCCCGGAAGAGCAATTGCTACAACAATTAACTCAAGTGTCACATGTTCAGTTTGGTAAATCTTCTACGAAAAGGAAACGAACTCTGGACAATCATCTTAATTGGACGAAAAAATCAATATTTTTTGAGCTTCCTTACTGGTTATCCTTAGGTTTGAGACATAATCTGGACGTCATGCATATAGAGAAAAACATATGCGATAACGTTGTCGGAACATTGTTGAATATTGAAGGTAAAAGTAAGGACTCTGCCAATGCACGTAAAGATTTGGCCAATCTTGGAATAAGGAAAGAATTGCATTTACAACAACAAGGCGAGAGAATAACCATGGGTCTTGGATGCTACATGTTAAATTTAAATGAGCGAAGGGCTTTTTGTGAGTGGTTGTCAAAAGTTAAATTCCCTGATGGGTTCGCATCGAATATTGCCCGGTGTGTCAATGTTCGTGAGGGAAAGATCAATGGAATGAAAAGCCATGATTGTCACGTATTTATGCAAGCACTGTTGCCAGTCGTGATTGGTGGGTTCTTACGGGCCGACGTGCGTCAAGCCTTACTAGAGTTGTCTTGGTTCTTCAAAGAATTATGTTCCCGAACTTTGAACTTACCAGTGTTGCATCGTCTTCAAGCTAATATTCCCTTGATTCTATGCAAACTAGAAATGATATTCCCTCCAGCTTTTTTTGATATTATGGTGCACCTTTCTATTCACTTGCCAGAGGAGGCTCTACTTGCAGGACCTGTGCAATATAGATGGATGTATCCTTTTGAGAGGTACTTAGGAAAGTTCAAGCGGTACGTCCGGAACAGAGCCCGTCCTGAAGGCTCAATTGCTGAGGCATATGTGCATCTGGAGTGCCTTACCTTCTGCTCTATGTACCTCCATGATATAGAAACTAAGTTTAATCGAGAGGAACACAATAGTGATGTACTTACGGGTTCCGCTGAGGAGGGGAATAGGCCAAGTTTATCGGTTTTCTCACAGAAATTTAGACCATTGGGGACAGGGCACTCCCACAAATTAGCCGACATACTAATGGTCAAGGCCCGATGGTATGTTCTTAACAATTGCGTGGAGGTTGAGCAATACATTGAGTACGTCCATCATTCTACTGTTTAACACTTTAGGTTATCAACAGCAATTGCTGATACCTTCTAACAAAATACTTATATTGACAGGGAGCACTATAACAAGCTGAAAGAAGAGAACCCTGATAACATCGATCGTAGGCACCAGAGTCAATTTCCATCGTGGTTCAGGGCACGGGTAAGAGAATGTTTCCTTCCGGCCGCATATAGTTAAGTTAACGTCGATTTTCCATAAATGGACTTATCATTTACACTTTTGCTTTCCGACTGTCATGTAGATTCGAGAGCTGCGTGCAGTTAGGCCAACAGAGGTATCCGACGACATATATGCATTAGCATGTGGTCCAGATCCATGTGTCGCATCTTATGCCGGATGCATAATGAATGGTGTTCGATTCCATACAATGGAGCGTGAAAGGTGTCGCCGCACTCAAAACAGCGGGGTTGCCGTGCATGGCGAGCATTGGGGATCCCCTGTTGACTTCTACGGGGTGTTGCATGATATTATAGAAATACGCTACATGGGTTGGCGTAAGGTTTATCTATTTCAATGCATTTGGTATGATGTCGGCGACCCGAGAAGGGGGATACGTCTCAGGGACCACTTAACGTTGGTGAATACTGCTAGGCAGTGGTATAAAGATGAGCCTTTTGCCCTTGCGTGCCAAGCAAGTCAAGTATTTTATTTGCCCGATCCAATTTTGGGTGGAAGTTGGCAGGTCGTCCATAAGGTAACAAGTAGAAATGTTTACAACCTTCGCGCAATGACGCCTGTTGGGGATGCGCTTGATGATGGTGAGTCATCATGGGATGACTCAAACAATGACGATCGTAATAATCTGGACAACTATCCCCCTACTCTTCATGTCGATGAAGCCATGCTCGATCCATTGAACCGACTCGACGAAGAGCATTTGCTAGTTGAGACAACAAATATCGCGCTTCCAGACCCGGCCCAACCAGTCGCCGATGATTTCGATGATGCTCCTGACCCAGGTGACGATGAAATGGGAATGGAGGACATAAGTGTCGATGACAACTCGGACAACGAGTCCGGCCATCCTCTGACTAGGGAGGATGATGATTAGTGCAGTAAGATTTGATTATAGCATGTTTATTTAAGAGGAATGTGCAAATGAAACTTTTTATTTTCGTACGTCTAATATTGCCTGTCTAGTAGTTTTACCAAGACTAACAATCTAATATAGGTACTTGTTTTGTTCAGATCACATGCTCACCTGTAGCTGTTGCAATATAAACTATAGGTGATTAGTTAAGCTAATGTACGTGCTGACCACTTGTATGTGTGTTTACATACAAAGCAAATTATACATGCTAAGTTAGCATAATCTTTGTTAACTTAGAAATATAAGTTGCTCAGTTACTCATAGATGGTCATTACATATTTTGTGCAGATTTCGGGGATTGCACGTTAAAGCTAACGTTGTGCTTGGTCCACCTACATCAAATGTCGATGGAAAGTTAGTATATTTTGTGATAGTGTGTTGGGATTTACTAGGTATTTATGAATATCAAAATGATGACCAATTGTTGGCTGATTTTATTGAGGGGTCTCCCTTCGAGAATATTATGACCTTCAGTTGTGCAAGTTAAAAGACCACAATCCTTTAACAGTTAGTTGCATTAAAGTTTTCAGCAATGTGTTTCTATATGATTGAATTGTCTTAAACAATGTCCAGCTAGCTTATGCATTTGACTAGGTGCAAATGCACAATTTATTAATTGATTAAGTATAATAAAGGTTTAGCATTGTTCCCATCATCCACAAGCTAGCTAAGATCCCGGGATGATTATTACAAATGATCCGGGTTCCACAAGGTACTAAATTAATGAGGCCAGGAAAGAAAAGAGGATGCTCTACCAATTCTGCTGGCACAAGATTCAGAAATGACTAGCAGGCATCACTTATGGTTGGAATATGAAACCAACTTTAAACCCAAATTACACAAGCAATATATAACTATAACAGGGCAGTGGGATCAATAACTAAGTAGTTATTGATCCCCTAGCTATTTTTGATGATCAGGTTTTCCTTTAACAAGCAATATTTGCTATTTCGTCAAAATCAGCTTTCAGTTTAATAATATTTGGATATACATATATACTTATTTACATTGCAATGTCAGCATATATATTGTGGAGGGCATGTATCGGGTGTATTTCCATAATCAAACCAAATCTTGGAGAGGCTTTTATGCCTGATTAATAAAGGTCAAACATAAGTGAGTATAAAATCAGAATGCAAGCAATATAAATGTTAACTAGTGCAGAATAAATTATAACAAAGAATTGGTGTATGAGGAATCATTAATTATTGCTCACCTAGCTACCTATATATATTAATTTCTAGTTTCCATAGGAAGCAATGGTGAATTCAGCGCATATACAAGTGCACTCCATTCGTATATTGCACAGTCTGTATAGCAAGATTGCATATTTGCAACTTCACGTAAATTATAACATTTTACAAGGCATCCAACACAGATTAATTACCCAAAATATAAAACTGAGAAAATTGGTGGACATGGCGCCAGTTTAAGTCAAAATACAGAGCGGGGGAATTGTAAAATTAAGGGCGGGATATTTTAATTGTGATGATGTCTGTTGGCTAGGAAATGGCGCCAGTGATGGGGTCCACAGCAAAGCTGAACTGCAGGGGGGATTGATGAGGAATTGACAGCAGGGGAGTTGGTGGCATCGTACTTCAAGTTGAGAGGTTTGAAGTAGAGTCATACATTACATATTGGGTTCCTCAGTTCACGTAAAGCAACACTTCGAGTTGAGAAAAAGCTGAGAGTTTTTCTCAACCTTTTCCTTCACTGCACGGGTTCACCTAGTCTCCCTTCTGAGCTGCTGTCCATTTCCTCTATATCCATTCACAACCCCACAGCTTCTCTATCCTCTTCACATCTGCCAGGCAAGCCAAAGTGGAAGGAAAAATCAGGTACACATTGCTACTTTACTAGGTATTATAGTACCGCAACTCCTTCTGAATGATTTGAGGTTATACATTCTCGAAAGTACTCTGTTTTTTAAGAGTGTAATATCACTTTACAAATACCTGTTCATGTATTGCATAGATTTTTCTTCTTCTAAGGCAAAAAATAAATTGTGGTAGGTTAAATTTAAGAACATATTTTGTGTGCTAATCTATAATTGCAGCAAAGCTAGTTCATGTAGTATACATCACAAGCATGTTATATTTCTCAAAAAACCATGCTGTTTTTTACACCAGCTTCATACTTCGAACAAAGCTACACTATGGGTGTTTTGTTAGCTATTACTTGACTCAATTTACAGAACAGGTGAAATAGGTTGGAGCTGTTTTTACACATGATTCTATGTAGTTTCTGGGTGGAGTAAAAGCTATTATGTTTTACTTTTCTAAAACATAATAGCGCCCAAGACATGTGCACAGGGAGGTTGAAGATTAGCACACCACTTCAATTCTAGCACCAGTAATAGGGTAGGTTGGCTGCTTGTATCATGTTAGTATTACAATTTAGCTATAAAAAGTAGAATAATGAAAATAAAAGTCAAAAAGTATTTAATGACTTCTCGCCGATGAAGACATTATGGCTAGGCAGTTTGGTAAAATTGAGCTGATTGTTGCCATTCTCCACATTTTGTTAAAATGACAATCCAAGAGTTATGACTTCAAGAAGACATATACAAGTGTAACATGGAGAATGGTTAGTCTGCCAACCCACTAACTTAGAAGATAAATACATGCCTCGGAACATTGTTGAAACCAGCTGGCCTGCTACTTAGTGTTTTTTACATAAAAAACAGAGGGCAATATTTTTCGTATGGGGTCAAAGGGTATTCAAAAATCAAACCAAATATTTCATGGGTCTTGGATATCCTGTTAGTATGATAGGAAATCAATACTATAATGTGGCAAATCCCACAATTCGAGGCTTATTTATCATTATTTTACTAGAACACTACTGTTTTGTTTGGCAAATATGTACTTAATGTGGTAAAACTATTACCTGGTTGGATGTAGCAAAAACAGTATTGATATCCACCCAATAGCAAAGCCAAGGATGGTGAGAAGTATAAAGTTTCGGGGGGGTCGAGTCCGACAAGGTAGAGTTCAGCTATGTAGTAGTCAAGTACGGGACACGTTGCCTCCGAGCACCGTGTTGCAGGATGAGCCGAACTCAAATGATTCAACTCAGGATGTAGGAGCAGCGGGCGCAATAGAGGTTTTGGGTGGACACGAGGTTGGAGATTCAATCACTAATACAGGTATGTCATTCGTGTCAATAAACCAAGCTTTAGCATTTACTAAGTATTTCTCAATTGCTATACACAATCAAATAGTACAGAATGCAGTCTATACTAATGGTAGCTATATATATATGAGACTTCAGTTGTTGGTATTTTTCTGTATTGATGTAGATCCACACCCTAAGAAAAGGGGAAGAGGGCCAGCGAAGGGCACTCTATTTGAAAGGATGAGAAAAGTGGGGAAAATACCACTTGTTATACAAGATGGACATAGAGGGCCATCTTGCGAGAATGCAGCAATATTCACTGGGCGACTAACGGAGATCATTAAAGTACATGCCGACATGAGGCATGCCAGTTGGAGTTGTGTACCTGATGATGAAAAGCAAGAATTGATTGACCGTGTTAGGGTAGGATGATGTGATTTTTTTTATGTTTCATAAGCTCCATTCGTACATATCCAACCCACAAGCTGGCTCATGCCCCCATTACTTTATGTAACAGATTTGCTTCTTTTAACTTACAGGCAGATTTTGTTCTAGATTGGAATAGAGACAACCATCGTGAGATGGTTGAGACACATTTGGCCGACAAGTATAATACATATCATTATGCATTACACAAAGTGTATTTAAAATATGCTTCACATGAAGAGGCCCTACGTGGTGGGACGGACAAGGTGGAGAAAGCTGTATGGGAAAAGCTATGTGAACGGTGGGCAAGTGCAGCTTTCAAGGTATATCCTGTGGACATTACCGTTGGGCTTTGTATAGACCTTTATAACAAGATTTCTCAAAATTCTGTTATTTATTGTAGCAACATAGCTGAAGGCACCACCCATTTAATTAGGTTTCATATTCCTGTTTTGATCAAACATGTTAAATAATATATCCATATGTAATTTATAAAGGGGCATTAATAAATTGGATCCGTATGCAGGAGAAATCCAAGAGGAACAGTTCAAACAGGCAGAAACTAAAGGTCAAACACACCGGTGGCCGAAAATCCTTCATACGGATACTTGAGGAAAAGGTTTGTCATATGCATATGGTATAATATAAGTCAGATTATGGGTATATCAGACAATAAAGTTACTGATAACATTCATGTTTCAGCGGGAGAAAGCTTCTAATATGGTAGAATTCTACAAGGAAACACATTGGTCAACACGGAAGGGTAAATGGATCAATGCAGCGACCGAACACAATTACGTAAGAGTGTTACATTTAATTTTATATCTTTTAACAGGTTTGAAGCTAACTTTAACAACCCCCAGATATTAATGGTTGATAACATTTTCAGAATCTGATGATTGAAAGGTTAGCTGAAAAAGATACTGAAGACGATGTAGAAGAAGCTGCTGACACAGTCTTCAAAGAAGTTTTGGGAAACAGACCTGGATATGCAGTAGGCTTAGGGCACATGGTGATTCCAGACCCCTCTCCTTCAATGAAGAACAGTAGGGCATTTATCCGGCTATCGGAGGAGAATGAACGGAACAAAAGTGAAG
The DNA here is from genome assembly GCF_018687715.1 of Carya illinoinensis. Lineage (NCBI taxonomy): Eukaryota > Viridiplantae > Streptophyta > Magnoliopsida > Fagales > Juglandaceae > Carya > Carya illinoinensis. Next base: position 22,345,989 of record NC_056764.1, read on the forward strand.
CGGAAATGTATAAGAGCAAACTCAATGCAATGATGGGCGATATTGCGGAGTTGAGAAGGAATTTTTCAGAGCATGAGAAGGTCTTAATGAGCTATAGGAGCACTGATCAGCAACTTAATGGTAGTGAGTCTCATGGAGAGACTCAGCGAGATGCGTAGGCATCTCACTTGATATCCAGGATTTTTGGCCATTGGAAATATTTTGTGGGACTGCTAATTTTTTGTGGGTTGTTTATAACATTTGTAACAACCCAATGGCCAAAGACTATAGTTAATCACATGTATTTTGGTACTTTAGTATTATAGTTAGGGTGCATATCTATTAATAGTGCAGGAAATGTAAAGCTGAAGGGTTAGGCTTTTTGAGTTGTAGCTATGTTGTTGTTATGCAAGGGTAAGTTCTCTCTCTCTCATATAGTAAAGATATGATTAATTGCTCCAAATCAGATTTGATTAAATTGACAGAAAAACTCCAAATCAGAAGGCTGATTTAACTGTTTTCAACATTGCAGGTTAGAAGAATACTGTCCAGCTATTTCAGTCATCATGTCCATCGTGGAAAGTAGATGCAGGGTTTGCTCATCTGATGATATACATTTTCAGAGCGGGAGGTAATTAGCTGGGCTGTAATTTGGGTATGTTTTTTTCTATATTTCGTCTCAATTATTTGCTATTTTCTCACTAATATCCATCGAAAGCACCCAGTAATCTGTTTGAGGTTTGATTTAACAGCCCAAGGGGTTAGTTTATATGATATAGTTAAATATTCACACCTAAGTAGTTAGATAAGATAAGGAAACCCTCTCTTATCTAAGTATGTCGGATATATAAGGAAACCCACTTAAATGGACTACCGTAATCATCTATGTGTGGATAATAATGCCTTCATGTATATCTGGACAAGCTGATTGACCAACACTTTATGGATAGTGCAAAAATAATGTAGCTTTAAATGATTAGATTTTCGTAGTTTTCAGCATATGAATTTTTTGATATAAATATTGGATTGTGCATTTAAATGAGATTTGGTCATAAATTAGAGGAGGGGATATTTGACATATGTATATTGGTTGATGGTAAATTGTTACAACAGATTGTGGGTCATGTGATTAAATGGGATTCGTGTCAGATAGTATATGGGAGATTCAAGATACTCTCTAATCTACCAGAGTTATGGGAAGATGATGTTTCCAGTATAAATATGGGTCGGTTGTTTTCTTGCAACACTACAACAATTCCGAATAGCAATTGGGCTGTTCTTAAATAAGGGATATATTTAAGCATGTATTAATGTATTGCAAGCATGTGAATGGCAGACCTGCTATAGCTATGACAACTTGTAGGATATGCATGCAGGAACACAATAGCTTAGTTCTAATGGTAGGTGTACATGCTCATTGAATGATGGTCTTTTGTATGTGCCAATTGAGTTGAATATTTAATTTTCCAAACACAAGCATATTAATCAAGATACAGCTAATCACCTTATTAAATCTGTATATGCTATAAGGGCTAGAGTATAATTATCTAAAAATAAACACAAGGGTATTATCAACGATTAGTATAGTACATTCCCACTCCATGCCATGTCATTCATTAAGAAGTTTACTCTTAGTTTTGCACTTAACTTTTTGTAAATGTTAAGGTAACATTTAGCAAGGACTTTGTGTTCATCAGGAATTCAGATTGTTGTGGAGAGAGATGTCAGCAACATCATACCCACACTACACAAGCTGTATAGATGGACATTCTTCATGTTCACAATAGATGCTGCTGGAGAGAGAGTTGTGTTATCACCTGCTATATGTAACCTGAATTCTGTCTTTCCCTTGTTGTATGCTACAAGTTATGTAATTAGCAGTTTAATATATATGTTGGCAGATTTGGTTATTAAATGCTATTTCTAAGGATGTTGGAAGATTATTGATACTTTATGGTATGGATATGATTTTTGCTTAACAGGTTATTAATTATCATTGGTATCAGATTGGTGGGGTTTTTAGTGATTGGTTTTGAAATTGAGCAGATAAATTGGATGCACTACTCATGGGAATGGATTTTACACTGATTTACCCAGCATGTGGTTGATTTGGTTCTTTGTGTCAATGATTGTGAATTCTATTCTTTTTTGCAATGATCATTGATAAGGAACAAAAATGTGAGGTAAGGTGGCAGTGTATAAAGGAAACACTTGTTGTGCCCATATATATTTAATTTGCATGGTTAGCTTCGTGGTACAAAGTCTACTGCCCAGGAAATGGAATGTCATGGAAAAAATTAGAGGAGCTATATGGACTCCCAATTAAGATAGACAGCACGAAGGTTGTCATGGCAAAATTCCATTTTCTGCAACAACTGTAATTATTGGACTGATGGCTATTGAAATGGTATCCATGAGTGAAACCAACCGAATTCACTAATAGCCACCACGGAATATTATGACCATATAGCCTATTGTCACCATAAACGATTGGTGCTAAATGGAGTAACAAATGGAAATGAAATTTGTATTTCCGATCATATTCTTCGTGCTAAAAACATAACTTTTAGCCACCCAAATGCAGCTTTTGTGGTAAACTGTTATTGTTCATGAATTATATGCCACCACCCTCTCACGGCATCAATTGGTGGAAACTTCTTAATTCCCACGTAACTGTCATGTTTTTCCGACTTATGTTACTCATGGAAATAACAGGGTAAGCCACCACAACTGCAGTGATGCACTATACTGTTGTCACAACACATGTTCATGGATTATAGAACTTTACCCAGTACCTTAAATGGAGGGGAATAATTATTAGCAATGCTTCACATCACGGCAAATACTTATTTGCAATGGAAGGTTTGTATCAGAATTCCTTCTTTTGACAAGGACGCTGGTAAGTAAATATTATTTATCACTATATCGCCTAATCCCAAACGAGTTATACTCAGGATGAAGTGAGTGGCTAAAAATTTTATACGAGTAGACGAGTGACGGTGGAATTCATGGCTATAGAGGTTTTTCGGACGGCGGCTCTGGTGACAAGTGATGTTCCTCTCACCACAAAGGACTAGATTGAAGAGCATTTTGCCACGAAGGGAAGCAGGTTTCTCCACCCCTGGCTGTCGTGACAAAAAGTGATTTTTTGCCACCACCTAATGAATTCATGCGAAAAGGTTAGTGCTCATGAATTATATGCCACCAACGAGTCACGAACGGATTTGGTGGGAAAAGCTGTTTTTCTCACATAACCCCCAGATATGGCCACCAAATTGCCTTGTGAAAAAAACCGAAATTTGTTGTAGTGCCAGGATGTACGCACTAGTTTCTTAAGGGGAATTGTGGCATATGCTTAATAAGGACAAATAAGGGAAAAGTAAACAGTGATGCTGAGGAAGTTTGATCGTTCATGTTGCATCGTCATACATTTGATTACTATAATAACTTTCATTACATATCGTTGTGAACCTAGTCTCAGAGTTAACTTGTTGAGATTTCATAATCTCATTGTAATAGTCTCACTACAATGTTGGATGATGAAACCATAGGGGAGGTGTTTGTGCATAACCCTCAAAAGCAAGCAGACGAGTTACAAAGAGTCATGGCTAGCATGTGTTGGAGTTATTTTAATTATTTTCTATTTGTATAAGTTACTTGATGGGGAGGACAATGTTTCACATTTTAAGATTTTACGAACATGTATATGTTGCCATGACAATCAATGTAATGTGACTTGTGTTGTTTATATGATGTCTAAAGGAAGGAGGAATTTGAAAGGAAAGGTGTCATGTTGTCAGCGCCCTTGGGTTCTTATGTATTATATTTCATTTCTTGTTGATTTGGGAGAAAAGAAAAAGAAAGAAATAAGATCATTCGAAGAACATTGAGTTGCACAAATGTTGACGTCAAAGAGCTGAGACACCTATTATTAGATGTCTATTGAGATCGGCAATGGTTTGATTTGGGGAACCTATGGAATGATTGAGAATAGGCTGTTGCTGAGCATTGCAATCTTAGATTCCCACTAATCACGCTAAGCAGATGCAAGCATCTCTTTCGCCAACTAGGATTCATGTAGCACTTGATTTTCCTAATTTTGATAAGTGCCTAGTCTTTCCTGAATCCTTCCAACTCTAAGAGGTTGGGTCATTTCATGCAAAATTAAGCTCTAATTAACTTGGGACTCTAGGGAAATCCCTATACCCAGGTTAATGGGAGAAGTGGCAATGCTCTATGGAAAGACATGCTCGACAGAGGAATCTATAACTCAGCATGGAGGCTTTGAGTAATTTTAAATCCTTGGTACAAGAAATATTTAGACTTATTTATCTATTGTGAATTTCATATTGCTTAGTAACATGCTAGGTTGCATGTATTTTTATATGCAAATCTAGTATAATATATTCTTATATCTCAATAACCTATCAAATCACCAACGAGAAGTCCGGGGTGCATGGCATATCACATGTCCAAAATAGACACACGAGAGATGTGACATCAACATTCATGTTAGATTAGTTAACATAAACCTAATGGAGGGACCTACTTGATAAAATGGTAAGACTCAAGGAATAGAATAGTAAAATTGAAAGCCTAAATTGTACAAAGACAACCGTTTAAGTTTTTTGCACTTAATTCTTTCTGGTCTATTTAAGCCTTGTTAGGAAAGAAAAACTAAATAAAAGTTGTTCAAAAGAATAAATGGGTTTAGAAGTTAGATGGGCTTAAAAACCGAATAAGTTAGTAATTTCTATAGAAAAGAAACCAACTTTTGATAGCAGACCTGGCTTAGTAACTATGTATTTCCTACCATTTCTGATAGCTAATTCTTTGTAACCATCCCAATATTAAATACATGTGGTTTGAAAGCCATAATCTCATTTTGAGCCAAGTTACAAAGGTAAGACGTGTCATCAAGTATCCATCAAAATCTAATAATCATAGTTCTAGTACATGTCCTTAAGGCCCCATTTGGATTTCGAAAAAATTTCATCTTATCCCATTATTACAATTTTTCTAAATTCACATACAAAATATAATAAATAATTCAACATTTTCAAATCCCAAAACATAAATAATATTATAAAATAATATTCTAACAATATTTTATTTAACTTTTAATTTTCATCTAAAACCATCTCATCTCATCTTTGTATCCAAACCACCCTAAGAGCATTGATTCTTCAGAAGTGCAAAACAAGGGAAAAGTAGCACTTTAGTTTTTGGCCCCGGGAAGAAAAGAAAAGGAGAGAAGAAAAAGAGAGGGTGGGGGGCTGTAGCTACCTCTAGCATTGGCAACGATGGCCCTTACCAGAAAGTCAATTCTTTGGCTTCTTACGCCAAGTTGTAAACTGCAACAAAAGGCATCAAAACACTCCACATTCATAGTTTCCCATCCTTTTCCTCCACTTCACTTACTGCCTTGACAACTTTCCCCTGACTGTCCTCCAATATCTGCAAAAGCTTACCCTCTGGGCTGTATTTGACAACTGCTGAATAGGGCTGGCGCCCAATGTTAAGCATGTACTGAAGTTTCCCAGGAATTGGAAGCTTGAGGATAAATTTCCTGATTTTTGGGTATAGTGAGCAGAAATAAATATATATGGATCGTCGACAGTGGATTGCCACCCAAAAGTCACCCTTTTCGTTGGTCCTGACATTGTCAGGAAATCCAGGCAGGACCGCTAGTACCTCTGATGTCCCTGCCTTCTCACCTTTCAACCAATACTTTCGTAACCTGCATAATCAAAGATCATACAAGAATTCGTCAATAACTAAAGGAAAACAGCAATAATTACTTCTGATGAGAATAGCTTTAATTGAGCCAAAGAGGTTCCCAGGAAGCCTATTTGGAGCATACACACCAAACAACTTTGAACTCGTTCAGTTCTATCAATAGAATATAAGGAACTCTTTTTCAACTCACAGCATATAGAACACAATATTTGTACATATTTTCCGCAAAACGTCTCTTGCAAGTTCCAAGTCGAAACTTGCTCTCTAGGAGTCATAAGGCGAGATCACTTCAATCAAACCCGCCTGATATATTTGCGATTAATTGCAAGCAACAAAACAGAAAGACAGAGACGTGAAAAAGTGTTGAGCAAAATGACGGTCGATCTCAATTCTCAAGTCTACGTGCAGATATGACCTATACGTTTGTTAAGGGTGGTAAGTTCATAAATAGAATCCTCAATATTGACTTGGGAAAACCTACAATTAAGAAGGTTAGCTCACCTGCCAATGGATCCTTCACAAAAGACAGAAGGAACCATCCTTGCTCAAGGACACCCCATTTGGAAATTGGAGATTCCTCAAAAGGACACTGGTTTCCGTAGTTGTTGGATCGTATTTCAGAACCCTCCCAGTATTCTCCGCAGAAAAAATCAACTGCATGAAGTTCCTGCATGAGATAACCATGTTAACACTAATGCATAGCGGCTCTCTCTTGTAAAAAAAATAACGCCTGGAGATTATTAAATAAAGCAGCAGAAACACCTAGGAGTTCTACATAACATCAATAAGAGTGGGAAGGATAAATCAGGGACACCCTAAGAACTTGACATAAATAGTCTTGAATGATGTATACCAATGACCTGCTGATTGATACAGTCTTTGGAATTCATTAACGGTTAAACCAGAAAAGTAAAAAATTCAGGATATTGATAGTTTTTTTAAAAAAATCTGAGTATTTGATGGGACAGAAAAAGGAGGCGCGCACTTTTAGTTTTCCATTGAGGCATATTATAAATATGCGCTTGACAGAGAGTTATTCAAGCATTTTTGTATATTTTAAGAATAATATGCAAAAATTCTGATATTGTTAAGTTCTAAATCATTCATAATTAAAATATGATAGAGATTTTGAGGATTAATCTGGTAACTTAAGAAATTCATACAATTTAGTAATCTTGGATAAAGTAAAAACATGGTTACTTTTAAGTTATCGTCAGAGAGGGACAGTCAGAGAGCCATTCTACGTTGTAAACATCGGTCGGACTTCAGAGGTTTGGACCCGCAAAGGAGGGTATTGTGAGGAGTAATTCTCAAACAGTTGCAGTCCTGCGGAGTTTTGGACTTCCACGTCGCTATGGTATCGGTATATCAAGCTCATTATACCACCTCTCATTGTAGGCGGCAACCTGTTTAACGACCATGAATTTAATATAAACACGAAATAAAATTAGTGAATTTATATTTGATGTTGCCTTGACATGTTAAAATACAATTTATAAATAGATCAATAATGAGTCAGTATGCTTAACATGAAATTAATCTGTTTTGAATTTATTTGAAAATTAAAATTTTATTATTATTAAGTTGTAATATTTGTGACGCTTTAAACGTTGAGACATGTAACACAAGGTTACTTGTCTCCGTTCATGACATATAAGATGTAATATTTCTAACATGCATCTAACATTATGCAATATTTGCAGTGGATAAATTTTTTCTTTAACAACATTATGCACCAAATTAAAAATATTTCAAATACTTAAAACATATTTCATATATAATGACATACCACACAACGGAGATCACAACATTAGTCCAGATCGGTTGTGATAAAAAAAAGTATAGGAGATTTAACTCCATAGATACAAGTAGTAATTTAAGTTAACTACTATACTATTATCGACGTCGCACCATCACTTAGTCGATTGTTTCCAACTAGTCGATCCTCGGTTCTCCTTTAGATCCTGTAACAAGATCTACTGTTCAGGGAGAATGGTAATTGAGACTACTACAATGAGATTTGATTATAAATATCAGCAAATTAACAGAAAATCTCCACATAGATTAATGATGCATGCATGACAGTAAGAGCATGAATATAGAATCAAAGTCATAAGTAATCATAGCACAACTCGACATACAACATAGCATAATTGACATAACTTAACTGAAATGTAAATTGAACTGGACTTAATTGACATTTGACTTGACATAAACTTGATCTGAAACTTGACTTAGCATGAACTTGAAATCTTGTTCTTTAATTGATTAAACTCAACTTGATATGAACTTGCAGTTGAACTTGAAAGGAGATTTAACTTGCTATGAATTTGAACTTGAATTGAAACTTAACTTTACATAAACTTAAACTTGAATTCTGACAATCAAAATGATTCTGCAAGTCGTTTCATTAGGAATAGTGAACAATCAAAATGATTCCACCCAACATATTTTGTCAGAGATATTCAGATAATTAGAATGATTCCATCATGAGTATTTTAAATCACGTATCCTAGCAATTAAAATAATTACATCAGGAGTACCTAGTGATACTCTGACAATCAAAATGATTACATCACGAATATTTTAAATCATGTACCTTAGCAATCAAAATGATTACATCAGGAGTATCCAGTGATACTCTGACAATCAAAATGATTACACCAGGAGTACCTAGTAATACTCTGACAATCATAATGATTACATCATAGTATTTTAAATGAGATACTCTAATAATCAGAATGATTACGATAGGAGTATCTGCATTACTGAACTTGAACTGAATTATGACAATCAAAATAATTTTGCCAAAAGTATCTCGCATGAATTACAAATGGAGATATTTGGACAATCATAATGATTATATCGCCAGTATCCTAGACATAACTATCTTAAATATAACTTGGAAGACATGACTTACTTGAGATAGAAATATTTTGTAACACGACCTAATATGTAACAGATAACATACTTAACAATATATACTTACAACAGTGAATATTACATTCCATGACATACATGTAACATATGTCATACTTAACATGTCATACTTGTAATGTATAACAATACGTGACAAAATATTTTGTGTAACAGATGAATAATTCATGCAAAATAAATTGTGTAACAGATGAATAAGTAATGACTTGGCACGACATGACATATACGATAACATACATACATACAATATAATTATTTTACTTATCACTCATACACAGTAAACTGCTAGTAAGTTAAAAGCTAATTTACCTTAGTCTTCACGTTTTCTAAGTAATTACAAGTGCGATCATGGGGAAAAAAACTTTGAAATGGGCATAAAAAAAAGTCGAAAATGTTTTTTGAGAGTCTTTGGTTTTCTTTTTAAAAAATATGGGAAAAAGAGGTGGGATGATTGTGAAATTGGCAGGACGAATTTTTGGATAAGTGAGAGATGAAGAGAGGGCTGAGAGTGAGCTTGAGTGTTGCTCTTGACAACTCAAAAAAAATGGACAAAACTATTCCAAGATTTTTCCTCATGGTGGAGTGTTGAGTTGAAATAGTGAAGTGGCCCCTTTAGTTGATCCCTTCTAGGACCCTTTGAAAGATCTGGTTAACCAAGTGAGAGTGTAAAATTTAGCCAAGAAGAAATGCTAATGAGGCCAAATTCATGGGCCTTAACCGAACGTGCCTTAATTTAAGATTTTAAGAGGGTTTGGATTGCTATTAAGTTCAAATCTAATTTCTCTTGGCTCAATCAAATATCCAAGATTAAAAAGGTTGAATAATGATGTTCTAACATAAATTTGAAAGATTAATAACATATAGAAGTAATTTAATCAAGTGATTAAATACAATACTAGAAACTGATGTAGTTAGGAGTTTGTGGTCAACTTTAGGATTTGGATAAAGCCTTTTAGGGTTTCGATTTCAACTATGCTTTTGGATTCTCAGTTGAATTCCAACTATATAGGGTTTTACTAGGGTATAAATCTTCTTTAGTTTGGCACAATTTGATTGGTTAGATGTGATAGAGTTTTTGCTTAGGTGACATGATCTCACACCTTGATTCCTTCAAATCTATCAAATGTTCCTCATGATGCCAAGTGTATAATATTATTCATCATGTGTGGCTAAGATCCTACCAAGTGTCCAAATAAAATTTCTCTAACCTAATTTGGATATTCCACATTGTGATTTTAAAAACACTGCACTTGATGTGCTTATCGAGGTTACTATTTACTAAAATAATGAATAATAAATTTAGTACTGAAGAATCTTAAATATTCTTATGAATCTACAATGAAAATCATTTACTGAAATTTGACCTCGAAGTGTCCCTAAAAATTCACAGTTTCGAATAGACATTTTGTCTGAAAATATGAAAATTGGTTATTATGCCAGAAAATCTTTAATAATCCACTGAGTCTAATGACACAAACTATAACACATTCTGATATTTCTAACTATTTCAAATAATTAAAATCGCATTTCTGACACCATAGTGAGTGATAACACTAATTATGTGGACAGATAAAACCTATGTGATTGGTTTTATAGGTAGCCAAAATGTTGTCAGTAATGTGTCTACCTGGTACAAAAGCACACTGGTTAGGTGAAATAAGAAGGGGTAGAATAGACTTAAATATGTTAGCAATCATTTTTGTGATTATTTTGTTGAGGACATAAACTTATGGGTCGATATTCAGATACACTTCTTGGCTGGATGGACTTGGGAATTAGAACTAGATAAATGTGATTAATGGAAGTAATATTGGTAGGACTGTGTAGAAATGAGAGAACAACATGACAACCTTAGGCCCCACCATATCTGGTTGCTTTATAGTACCCATTTGTTAAACAGCCTGCTTAACATCATCATCGGTAAAAGCTTGAAGCAACACTTCATTCATAGCAAAGTAAACTTTTGGTGAGAGATCATTAAGGCAACACTCTATTTGGGAAGTGTTAGAGGATGTAAATAAATTCTTATAAAATTGAGTAAAAGCATGTCCAATATCAGCTACAATGGTATATTGATGTCCATACTCATCTTTCACTTGTACAATCCTATTTCTTTTTTGTCTTTGGCTAGCACTTAAGTGGAAAAATCTTATATTACAATCCCCATGTTGTAACTAATGAACTTTGGCCCTTTTTTTCCATTTTAAATGCAAATTCTCTTGAAGGAGTGAAATTTCTATTTGCAACTTCCTGACTTCCTCTAGTGAGTCTGCTATAAGAGTATTTTGCAACCTGTCAAGTTGGCTCATTTTCTCCCTTAAAGACTTGTTAGAAATTGGATCCTTTCTATTAGCCCATTGACTCATAGATTGCAAACAACCACCAAGTTTGTGGGACAAAGAAAACATATTAGTAGCTTCTTCACCAGACTGCACCCAAGCAGAAGAAAGTGTGTCCTTGAAATCCTCATAAGTAGCCCATCTAGCTTCGAATCGAGTTGGCCTTTTCACAGTAGAATGGGAGGGAAAAGTGTCAGTAGAAGGGGAGAATGATCAGAGGCTACAGACGACAATAAATGATATCCACCATACCAAATTTCTCACACCAAGTAGTAGAATCAACTGCCTTATCCAATTTCTCATTTTTAGAGGAGGAATCTGTTCTGTGATTAGATCATGAATACTTTCCCTTCAAAAATCTCAGATTATGAAGTTGGCACTCTTCTAACACATCTTTAAAAAGAGCAATCTGCTTATCACTCCTTTTTGCACCACCCTCCTTGTCACTATGGTAGAGGATTTCATTGAAATCCCCAAGGCACAACCATAAATTAGGGTTCAAAGAGCCAATGTGCCTTAGAATATTGTAGCCCTTAATTCTTCTTTCAGTAATGGGATGGCCATAGAAGCATGTAACCAACCATGGAGGCTTAGGGGAAATACTATCGACCCAATAGTTTATATGTCTCTGAGAATAACTTTGTATTTCCACTGAACAACAAGATTTCCATAACAAAGCTAGGCCACCACCACGACCTATTCCTTCCACAACAAGCATGTTAGTAAAACCAAGTAAATACTTTAAGGAATCCATCTTATTCTTATGCAACCTGGTCTCCATAAGGAATAAGATGTCTGGCTTCTTGTCCTTAACCAAAAGGTTAAGGTCATGAACTGTCTGAGGGTTGCCAAGCCCTCGGTAGTTCCAACTTAGAAGCCTCAATGCTCTTGGCGGGGCTAGGACCCAGCCATCGCAGATAAAGTCTTATTCCTTAATTTTCATTTGAACAACAAAGTATCGTCAGTAGTACGGTTACCAATAGGCAAGAATTTGCATTTTCTTGTAGCCAAGGAGGCAGCAAACTTGAGTATGACATCTTGATTAGCATGTCTAGCCTTATGCTTAAGTTGATGTAGGGAAGAAGATGGGTTAGACAAACTCTTCTAGATAGGAACATCAACCACATAAGTGGCACGACCATCATCAGCAATAGGGTCTATAATCTGCAACTCAACAACAGAGGGGGAACTTTGCTTAGGGGAGAAGACAACAGTAGACTTGAAAGGGATGGCAGTTGTAGCAGTTGGAGCAGTTATGGCAGTTCACAATCTTCTTTTCTTGTTGTGAACCAACAGGTTTTGGGGATAAAGGATTAAGATGAATTGTCTTTTCATTAAACACAAAGGAACATGAATCGGAACGACCATGAATGGTCATATTAAAGTTGAACAACCAAGGCCGACCAAGAATGACATGACCGACATCCATAGGAATGACATCACACCATATATGATCCTTATACTCTAGGAACTAGATAGGCACTAGGCATCGCTCTTTCATAGCTATGGAAGAAGTATCCACCCAAGAGACACTATACGGCTGAGGGTGAGGAATTGACTGCAACCCAAGATGGGATACGATAGTCACAGAAATTGCGTTAATGCAACTACCACTATCCACAATGACCTTACAACCCTTATTATTGATTTTAATTTAAGTATGAAAAATGGTTTGACGACGCCAATCATCATCTTTGGGTTGGGTAAGGATACAACAGGATACGGTAGTCACAGAAATTGTGTTAATGCAACTATCACTATCCACAATGACTTTACAACCCTTATTATTGATTTTAATATAAGTATGAAAAATGGCATGACAACGCCAATCATCATCATCTTTGGGTTGGGTAAGGATACAATGTATAACCAGGGTGTGTCGGGAACAAGGGGTACAGAACCTAGACCCATAGGAATAGCCCGGATACAACCTAAGAAGGCATCCTCATCATCAGCCAAATCACCAAATTCTTCAAGCTTAGGTTCATAGAATTGATCTTCTAACAGCTCATTAGCTACACCCTCACGTTCCTCGATGACTAAGGCTTGACTAGGACAATTGGAGGAAACATGACCAAAACCCTTACAGTTGAAGCATTGCAAGCGGGAGGAAGTCTTGGGGATTTCAGGACCTTTACCCTTATTTTCTTGTACGGGAGGAATAGACGGAGGAGGTCCTAGAAGAGACTTGGGGGGGAAAGTGGACGCTGGGGTGATGGAAGGACGGTTGTCACCACATTTTCGATACGGAGTCCTAGTAACCAACTCGTAGTCTCGGACTAAAGAATAAGCGTGATCAAGAGTAGTGACACCTCGAAGGACAAGCTCACACCTAAGATCATCTTTTAGGCCTTGTCTAAACCTACTCAAAGTCATAGCCCCATCCTCAACTACATGACATCTCATTTGGAATTTATCAAATTGAGTGACATACTTAGTCACTGGATGATTGCCCTGTGTAAAGGCATTCCATTGGTCCAACAAATTACCCCTGTAAGATTGGGGTAAGTACTTCTCCTGAAGGTGATGTTTCATTTCTTTCCAACTTCCAACAGGAGGCGCATGGTGCCTCTCAAGGAGATCCTCTACACTTTCCCAAAAAAAGTTGGGCAGTACCAGTTAATTTTAGACTGACAAATTGAACTCTCTGATCCTCAGGAACCCTATAAGTAAAGAAACGATCCATATCCCTAATCCATTGAGTAAAAACTCGAGGATCTAAGCAACCATCAAAACTAGGGGCATCTAACTTAATGCTTCTAAATAGGCTCTCGTCATGGCAAGTGGGAGACTGAACACCTTGATGGTCATAGTCTCGTTCTCACTCACGATCATAACCCCTATCCCTACGATCACGTCTAAAATGTTGCCGACCACCTCGTTGACGACGATGGTGTCTATTATGGGACGCTTCAAAGTTATCGGCATCAGACAAATGAGGGAGTTCCTCAAAATTGTTCAACCTATTAGCTAGGTTCCTATTCTCCTCACGAGTAGTAGCCATCTCAGTTTGGATAGTCGTTAACTGAGTCTATAACTATTGCTGGTTAGTAGCTAGTTGAGCTAATTGTTTGGTGAGGGCATCAAATTGGGAAGGATCTATGGTAAAGGTACTGTAACTAGAGGTGACAAGACGACCACTACGCAACTGCATGCAATGCAACGTCAGCTAAATGAAATGCAATGGAGAGATCAATGAACAATAAGTGCAAGTAATGAAAAAAAATGTCAACCTGAACAATGAACAATTTTTTCTTTTTTTTGCCGGGGGGGGGGGGGGATTAAGTAAATCCAAATTGGCCAGACAAATAATGATGATATTTAAAATAACAAAGTAAGGACCAAATACCAATCAAGAAAATCCAAACATGTAGGAACTTTTTTTTGGATAAACTTAAAGAAAAGATGAAAAGCAAAAGTACAGGCTGTGAAAATGAGAGAATGGGAACACAAGAAAAAGGAAGCAAAACAAAATCTAAGTATTGATTAAAGAGAAATGATATTTGTAGTCGTGGTTGTGCAAGCGGCGTGCAGTCGCTTTAAAAAAAATAAATTAATATGGGACCCACATGAAAAAAACACTAACTTTTTAATCGTGAACCCCACTCTTTTTCAAAGCGATTGCGCGGCGTTTGCAATTTCACGACTGTATGTAACATTGCTCTTGATTAAACGGGGTCGTCAGGTAAAATCAAACAAGGAAGTCAAGTGGGTAGTCAAATGGTCAACTTAAATGAGTCATGGTTCAATGGGTCCATCAGATGGGTTTGGATAAAATTGATACGGGTAACAGCAGCACATAGAAAACAGCTGAAACTCTTCTAAAATGGACTAAAAGTATAAAAACCAAAGAGAGATAGGAAACAGTGACTCCCTTTGTTCATTGAGAAACTGTGTCGAGATGGGTATTGCATGGGTGGTGATGACGTCGCACAAAAGAAAATGCTTCAAATGGATTATGTCTATTGTTTTCTAGCGGCTGGAATGCTTCCCGAAAGCTTAAGTTAGTGACCAAGAATCTGCCGAAGCCGCTAACGAAAGCTATGTGTCAATTGATTTTCTGATAAAAAAAATAAAAATAAATAGGACTTCTCTCTCTCTAGACGACCTAATTCTCTTCTCTCTTCCGGGATGCTTTTTTTTTTTTTTTTTTTTTTGGAATCTTGGTTTGAGATTGGTTTGAAAGCACTGTAGATTTTGGAACATTGAAAAAGAATATGAAACGGGCTGGTTTTGGTTTGGATCAAAGGGAGTTCTACAGTGGAGATGGTTTCAATATGGACAAGAAAATTCTAGGTATTTGAGTTGCAGAAATGATGAGACAAAGTGGGGTCCCAAAGATTATATATTGTTTGAGAAAACAATAGGACGTGGTCTTGATATCAAATATAATGTAGGATCATAGTAAAACGAGAAAGAGAAACTGAGTATAAGTAGAGTAGAGAAGAAAAACAAGCCAAAAAGAAAATAAGAGGAGAAGAAGAAGCCAGAGAAAGAGGTTGGAAGAGCGATGGCTGCAACAAGCTTCTTCTTTTCTTTTTTTTCTCCAAAAAAACTCCTCAATATTTCGTTACAAGCATTTAAATAGTAAAGTAACACAAACCCTAAATAAATCCTAGAGAGTCAATGGGCTAAAGCCCAAGCCCATTAATACAAAATCCAAATAAAGAAAATAAAACATAAGTGAAATCACCAAAATAATAATAAGAGATATCCTCCTCAGTGGGGGGCTGTAGCTACCTCTAGCGTTGGCAACGATGGCCCCTTGGCCCTTACCAGAAAGTCGATTCTTTGGCTTCTTAAGCGAAGTTGTAAACTGCAACAAAAGGCATCAAAACGCTCCCCATCCATAGTTGCCCATCCTTTTCCTCCACTTCACTTACTACCTTGACAACTTTTCCCTGACTGTCCTCCAATATCTGCAAAAGCTTACCCTCTGGGCTGTATTTGACAATGGCTGCATGAGGCCGGCCACCAATGTGAAGCATGTACTGAAGTTTCCCAGGAATTGGAAGCTTGAGGAGAAATTTCCTGATTTTTGGGTATAGTGCGCAGAAATAAGTATATATGGATCGTCGACAGTGGATTGCCACCCAAAAGTCACCCTTTTCGTTGGTCCTGACATTGTCAGGAAATCCAGGCAGGACTGCTAGCACCTCTGATGTCCCTGCCTTCTCACCTTTCAACCAATACTTTCGTAACCTGCATAATCAAAGATCATATAAGAATTCGTCAATAACTAAACGACAACAGCAATAATTACTTTTGATGAGAGAATAGCTTTAATTGAGACAGAGGTTCCCGGGAAGCCTATTTAGAGCATACACACCAAACAACTTTGAAATCATTCAGTTCTATCAATAGAATATAAAGGTACTCTTGTTCAACTCACGGCATATAGAAAACAATATTTGGACATATTTTCTGTGAAACGTCTCTTGCTAGTTCCAAGTCGAAACTTGCTCTCTAGGAGTCATAAGCCGAGATTACTTCAATCAAACCAGCCTGATATATTTGCGATACATGGCAAGCAATAAACAGAAAAAGAAAGACATGAAAAAGTGTTGAGTAAAATGAGGGTCAATCTCAATTCTCAAGGAGACTCTACATGCAGATAGGACCTATACGTTTGTTAAGGGTGGTAAGTTCATAAACAGAATCCTCAATATTGACTTGGGAAAACCTACAATTAAGAAGGTTAGCTCACCTGCCAATGGATCCTTCACAGAAAACGAAGAAGGAACCATCCTTGCTCAAGGACACCCCATTTGGAAATTGGAGATTCCTCAAAAGGACACTGGTTTCCTTAGTTGTTGGATTGTATTTCAGAACCCTCCCAGTATTCTCCGCAGAAAAAACCAACTGCATGAAGTTCCTGCAGGAGAAAACCATGTTAACATTAATGCATAGCGGCTCTCTCCCGTTAAAAAAAATTATGCCTGGAGATTATTAAATAAAGCAGCAGAAACAATTAGGAGTTCTCCATAACATAATAAGAAAGAGTGGGAAGGATCAATCAGGGACACCCTAAGAACTTGGCAGAAATAGTCTTGAGTGATGTATACCAATGACCTGCAGATTGATACAATCTTTGGAATTCATTGATAGTTAAACCAGAAAGAGGATCAAGAAATTTATTGATAGTTTTTTTATAAAATCTGAGTATTTGATGGGACAGAAAAAAGGAGTTACTTTTATTTTTACTTTTAGGGATATTATAAATATGCGCTTGATAGAGAGTTATTCAAGCATTTTTGTATATTTTAAGAATACTATGCAAAAATTCTGATATTGTTAAATTCAAAATCATTCATAATTAAAATGTGATATAGATTTTGAGGATTAATCTAGTAACTTAAGAAATTCATACAATTTGGTAATCTTGGATAAAGTAAAAACATGGTTACATTTAGCCATGCACCGATGGTGGGGAGACAGAAATGGACGAGTGAGTGAAAATTCTGCCGCCAACTCATGTCACTATAATATTATTTGCCTACCAGAGCTGATAAGTGCCTTAAATCTTCCAACGCTACCAAATACAAAGGCGAAAAATGTGCAAAGTGGAAGATGAAAAACACGACTATACAAGAAAGACTTTTGATGAACTTGTTTTTTCTTTTTTTAATTGATTTGCCAACTGCAAAAATACACAGGTCACAATACAAATTAAGGGGCGTTCTGCATTCTGTTGTCGGGAAGGTGTCACTTCAGGGGTGGGTGGGATATTATGGGCATGCTTAGCAAAAGGTTTTGGTTTGATTTTTTATTTTTATTTTTTTTACAGGATTGATTCATTAGTGGTCATGTTTTGGTTTTGATTCTATTGGCACATGGTTTTTCATTAATGGTCCTAAAAAATCAATATGCCCAACAAAGTCTCACCATTTGTCCATGTCACTCCATCTACTCATATAAATATATAAATAGAAAAGATCAAAATTCAAAAGGAAAACAAAGTGGCACAGGGGTGAAATCTGCCTCTAACCCCCTCCGTGGTGCAAGGTGGAACAGCCCCCTCGTCACTCATCTTGGGGGTTGGTGCTAGCCACTAGGGAGCATTTGCCTCCTCACGCTGTGCATGGGGGGAGATCCACCTCCAAGGGAGCTGTGAGGATGACATGAGGACTGAGGAGGGGGATCCCCCTCCTAGGTGGCCATGCGGAGGTGCAGTGAGGAGGGGGATCTTGCTCCCTGCCAAACACAACTAAGGATAAACCAGTTTTGAATCCTAAAACCAAAACTGAAACAGGTTACTAAATATCCCCTATAAGTTTAGAACTAAATAAGCGATCTCTTCAGTATTGGCCAAAAACATGTGACTAGATCACTTACATCCAAAGAAGTGCCAACTTCAAAATATGACACTGTCAGCAACCTAAGGGAATAGCATCAAGGCTTACCTTCTCTGATACTTGGTGCTGCTATCTGTAAAATAAACATTCCCTTCATCATCAATGTCTAGATCGTTTGTAAACCTCAACGGCACCCCTTCTGCCTCAGTTGTTAGTGATATTGCCAAGCCACCTTCTGGTCCTACCTTCATTAGCCCAAAATATGCATCTGCAATGTATAAATCACCTGCTTTCTTGTCAAACCGAAGCCCCAAAGGCCGGCCACATATGTGCTCATTCTTCAAGTAACTCAAAGGTGATGGTTTTGGATCACATAATTCTGACCTGAATGCCAAATAATAGATGGAAAAGAAATTATCATTTTAAAAGGTATCATTACAAAGATAGATAACTGCTCATTCTTCAAGTAACTCAAAGGTGATGGTTTTGGATTACATAATTCTGACCTGAATGCCAAATAATAGATGGAAAAGAAATTATCATTTTAAAAGGTATCATTACAAAGATAGATAACCACAAGCACAACTGGAAAGATATTTTAACAAACTAGCAAAAAGAAGCTCAGACCAGATCTTTCAATAATGGAAGCGGTCAGATGGAGCCATTTATTAGATGATCTCATGAGACATTTTCTTATAATTTGCTTTCTTACTAGGTCTGAACCAAAAGACGAAGACTACTGAATATGGCTGCCAATAAATTCTCCAAGAAACCTGTTCTAAGAGAACATGCCAATGCAATAAGCACTATTTACAGCCAACACCGAAACGCCTATAACCAATTTGATGAAGGATAAAAGAGTATTCTGAAGAATTCATCCACGGAAATAACCAAAAATCTAAAGAAGAATTCACCAAGAAGTAGTTCCTGTACAGAATCCAGAGCAATTTCATCCCGCAGATATGGTGTGGAATGTAGATATTGAAACACTTATGATAATTAAAAAAAAAAAAATGATGTATAAATCACACACTTTAATATTTCAATAAACATGATACTTAGCATTTTATCAACTAAACTACTATTTAGTAGCATTACGTCTATAAACATTCCTCGCACTCCCACCCCCCCCCCCCCCCCCCAAAAAAAAAAAAAAAAAATTCCATTCTTAGGATAATATAGTTATGATTTGTGATTAACCAGCATGGCACACAATAGAATATATATTGCATGTTATTTACACGATAGGTGCAGCTTTGGAGTCCACTATTACATCCATTTGTATTCCCTTCAAAACTGAAAATCATGGGTTATCCTGCCAAATGCTGTCATATGTCAAGAATCAAGCTTTAAACTAACAATGGTATGCAAAATTCCTAGTATAACTACCAGTATCTATTGGTTACAATTTCCTTCAATATTTAAATTCTATTTGCCCATATCCCTATATTAGAGCCGACCCACAACCTCATCGAGTTAACACTCAAACGCTACGCTAAAAAACATTGAAACAAACAGAACCCCATCGCAAGAACTCACCTGTTGGATGAAGTGTGAGCGAAATCGGTCCAAGACTGACCGTCCCAGAACAGGACCCGCCCATCAGCGACACCGGTATAAGGTCCACGGCCAAGAGGGTCGAAAGCTATGCTCTCGGGGCCTTGGACTTGGTTGAGGAACTTGATTTCGGATTTCTGGAGCAAGTTCTGGGTGTCTCTCTCAATAGGGAGCTGGGACCAAGGTGGCATGTCGACGGCGTAGGCTTCAAAGTCTGGGAATTGCGAGATTGCGCTGTGCTTGAAAGGGTCAGTGCCACAGTAGAAGGCTAGGATGAGGAAAAAAAGCCCCGCGAAGGTTCCGGCCGGTGACATTGGAGTGACTCCGGGTTTTTTCTGGACAAACTGGTAACGAAACAGAGAGACAGGCACAGACGAGGATCGGTCTGAGCAACGTTCTACTCTCCCGTAACTTATAAGTTATCGTCAGACATAGAGAGAGCCCTTCTAACAGAGTCGGTGAATGTAATTACCAAACAGTTGCAGTCCTCCGTAGTTTTGGACTTTTCTATCGCTATAAACTGGTAACGGATGTATCAAGACCATGACTTATAACACCACCTCTCATCTGGTATTTCGAGAGGAATTAATAATTTTTTATATTTTTATATTGATAATATAAATATTAACTTTGCAAGATAAAATTATTATAATTCTTGATAAAATTATTATATTCTTAATTCAGTGCTTAAAGGACATCATCCACATAAATTAAATGCTAACATTTGATTTATAATATTTAAATTTTAAAAAATGTTCATTTCTAATCAAATTATGTTATATAAACACTTTATTAAATATAAATATTTTCTTTAATATTTACGACTCTAGTTGTTTACCGGGACGCATATCTAGGTTTGCATATGATTCATATGCAAATATCCAAACACATCTAAGATAGAATTTCAAATATCCAATTAGATGACTTAGAACATTCTCATTTGTTTTCCTATAAAAATCTCTAAATTTGAGCTAAAATACATAATTACTAATTTTTCAAAAACCTCATACATCTCATTCTCTTTACTTTTTATATTCTATTAAAATAATTTTTTTCTATTCTTTCTTTATTATTTTTTTCTTTTACTTCTATTTACAATCTCAATTAGTCACTTTTTTGTCTAGTTCCTTTGTTGAGCAATATCAGTGATATGAACCGGTGGGTATGAGATCCCTGGAACTCACGATCAATTTGAAAACCAACCCAAGAAACCAATTCAAGCCAATGAAAAATCTAGATCCATTGAAAAACTTGATTCAAGAATCTAGATTATAGGAAATCTAGACCCGTTGAAAAACTTATCTCAAGAATCTAGATTATAGGAAAAAACGTCACAAAAGTTGTGATTTACTTTTAATAAGTTTAAAAGTTCATTCAAGAACAAGAAGAGATAAACTTAACTCACAAATGAAAATTCATTTAAAAATAAGCTACTCTGTAAAAATCAACTACAAGAAGTATTTAAACCCAATCCCCACTGTTGAACCCAAGATTTCAAGTTTTGTATAATTATATATTTACACATGGATTTTGATGATAACAAATGAATTCAAAGAATAAAGAAGTCTCAAACTCAAGTTGTCTACACAATGGAGTCAAGCACATCAAGGAAACAAGCATGAGCAAGAAGGGAACAAGTTCACATTAAAATTATAGAGTAATGTTGTAAATCTCTTCAAAATTCGAAATTAGGATTAATGCTCAAAATTAATATTTTATCATAAAGCATTAAAATACATTTTCCACATGTGCATGAATATTTTTGAAAATTAAATTTGAAAATTTTGAAAAATGATTGATTGTCATCTTTTGCATGTGCATGCCTTGATTAAAGGGTTGAACTTTGAAAATATTAAAGATGATTGATTGTCATCTTTTGCATGTGCATGTCTTGATTAAAGGGTTGAATTTTGAAAATATTAAAGATGATTGATTATCATCTTTCACATGTGCATGTTTTATTTGAATTTTTTCAAAAGTGATTGATGCTTTTTTAGACTTATACAAAAAGTAAAAGATTAGGTTTGAATTTTTTGAAAATGAAAGTGTGCTCATTTTGTCATATGCCAAAAGTAAAAGATTAGGTTTGATTTTTTTGAAAAAGTGAATGATGTTGTCTTTGACAATTGAAAAAGAAGAACCTTTTATTTGAATTCTTTGAAAAAGTGAATGATGTTGTCTTTGACAATTGAAAAAGAATAACCTTTTATTTGAATTTTTTGAAAAAGTGAATGATGTTGTATTTGACATGTGAATCTTTTTAAATTTGAATATGAAGTCTCATATGCCTATAAATAGATCATTTGAGAGCTTCACATTTACAACACCAAGAGCATACAACATTCATTCAAAACTTTCATTCTCTCTTCTCTAAACATTGAGCCTTAATCCTTGTTCATTTTGAGAGATATAGTTTGCGCTGTATTGTTCTTATTTCACTCGTTGAGGAGTGTTTTCTGATAACCTACCCACTATAAGCTTTTGTATCAGAAAAAGGGTGTGTATAACCCTTGTGTGTGTAGAAAGTATTCTACACGGGAAATAGTTGAATCACCACGTGTAAGGTGATTGCAAGTGTAGAGGGTGTTCTACACGGATCCTTTGTAGCGGTGTTGTTCAAAGGTGTAATAGGTTTCTATCTCCACCTGAAGGAGGTTGAATAGTGAATTTGGGAATCCTCAAGGGGTAGCTTGAGGCGAGGACGTAGGCAGTGGGGCCGAACCTCGTTAACATACTGAGTTTGCTTCTCTCTTACCCTTACTCTTTATATTTATTGTTATTTCATATTTTGTTTATATTTTATATTATATATTTGATTTATAATTGTTATTTTTTTTAATACAACTCAATTCACCCCCCTCTTGTGTTAGTCATCTGGGCAACAATTGGTATCAGAGCTAGTTGACCTATACTGTTCATACAGGCAAATCACTCATGGGAACTCTCGCTTGTGACTGTGTCACCGAAGCAAGACTCTCCGACCATGGGTGACGGTGCACCGGTAAAGACGGTGGCCGGCTAGTCTGGTAGGTACAATTGTTAGGTGACATAGGTGCGGCCTATGATCAGTAACAATTGGTATCAGAGCTAAGAGCTCTATTATAAGATTAATTATCTTTTGAGTTAAGATCTTATGGCTAACATTGCAGTTTCATTTGGTAAAGGTCAATCTAGTAGTCGGCCTCCACTCTTTTGTGGAGATAATTACTCATTCTGGAAAGTTAAAATGAGAATATTTCTTCAAGCTCAAGGTAGAGAAATATGGAAATGTATTGTAAATGGACCTTATATTCCAACAAAAGTGGTTGGTGGAGTAAAGGTCAAAAAGGAAGAAGAAGAGTTTGATCGTGAAGACGATAGACTTTATACTTTAAATTTAACTGCTATAAATTTATTATATAATGCTCTTAATGGAAATGAGTTTAATAGAATAATGAATTGCGCTACGACAAAGGAAATTTGGGATAACTTGGAAGTAACTTATGAAGGAACTTCGCAAGTCAAGGAATCAAAAATTTATATTCTTACTCATGAATATGAAATGTTTAAGATGAATGATGATGAATCTATTTCTAGTATGCACACTCTTTTTACTAACATCATAAACAGCTTAACAGCTCTTGGCAAAGTTTATTCCAAGGTGGAGATAGTAAGAAAAATTCTCAACTCTTTACCAAAACGTTGGGAATCAAAAGTTACAGCGATTCTTGAAGCTAGAGACCTCAAGAAGCTCGAAGTCAATGAACTCATCGGGTCACTTATCACCCATGAGTACACATTGAAAAGAGGAGAAGAAGAAGGAAAGCCAAAGAAGAGCTTAGCACTTAAAGCTGTTCCTCATGAAAGTGAAAGTGATGAAGATGAGGAAAATGACGATAAAGATGAAGAAGTTGCGATGATAACAAGAAGAATTCAGAGGTTCTTGAAGAAAAATAGAACTCCTCCGAGGAAATCTTTCAAAAAGTTTTCCAAGAAAGATTCAGGTAAAAACGACACTTTAATTTGTTATAAATGCAATAAACCTGGTCATATCAAGCCAGATTGTCCTCTGCTAAAGAAAGATCGAAACAAGGGCAAGAAAGCAATGAAAGCTACATGGGATGATGATTCAAGTAGCTCAGATAGTGAAGCAAGCAATGAAGAATCAGCAAATCTTTGTCTTATGGCTAAAGATGACATTGAGGCAACAAATCTTGATAATATTGAAAATCCTTCATATGAAGAATTGCAAAATGTTTTAGAAGAGATTTATGAGGAATTTGAAAAATTGGGTATCAAGTATACTGCTTTGAAAAATAAAAATTCTTCTTTAACAAACGAAATTGAAATTTTAAGAAAAGAAAGTATCATTTTGAAAGATGAAAATCTTGAATTGAATAAGAAGAAAACCGATTTAGAAAATATTGTTGAAAACTTTACGAATGGAAAAAGAAATTTTGAAAAACTTCTTGGTAGTCAAAGATGTGTTTTTGACAAGGCAGGTTTGGGATATATGCCAAAACAAAAATACAAACCTTATAAAAATTTCTTTGATAATCATTCTACCTCAAAGACTAATATTCAAAATTCTTTTCATAAAAATAATTTTGTCAAAAAAGGATATTATTATAATCATTCAAGTTTTTCATATATGTCACATGCTATTTGTAATTTTTGTAATAGAAATGGTCATAATTATCATACTTGTCCTATTAGAAGAAATCATACAATGACTATTAGGGCCATATGGGTACCTAAAAATCTTGTTTCTTCTAATACTAATAAATAAAGGACCCAAAGAACTTGGGTACCAAGAAAAATCATTTTAATTGTTTTTATAGGTATGCATGAAGTCATCCACAAGCAAAAATAAGTGGTTTTTAGATAGTGGATGTTCAAGACACATGACGGGAGACAAGACTAAGTTCTTTGATCTTAGATCTAAAGAAGAAGGACACGTGACATTTGGAGACAACTCGAAAGGGAAGATCGTGGGAATAGGTAAAATTGGTAATGAATCTTCTCTCATAATTGAAGATGTTCTACTTGTTGAAGGTTTAAAACATAATCTTTTTGAGCATAAGTCAATTATGTGATAAAAGATTTACAGTTACTTTTAAAATGGATAAATGCATTATTTTGAATGATCATGATTGTAATATTTGTTTTATTGCTTTTAGAAACAATAATGTTTATACAATTGATTTTGAAGAAATTACCTCACAAGATGCTATTTGCTTGTCAGCTCAAAATGAAACTAGTTGGTTATGGCATAGAAGATTAGGTCATGCTAACATGGAACTTATTTCCAAACTTTCAAAAAATGATCTTGTGAGAGGTTTACCAAAAACATATTTTCTTAAAGACAAAATTTGTGATGCATGTCAATTTGGTAAACAAACAAAAACTTCTTTTAAAACTAAGAAACATATTTCCACTACTAGACCATTGCAACTGATACACATGGATCTTTTTGGACCAAATAGAGTTGCAAGTCTAGGAGGAAAATATTATGCATTTGTTATTGTTGATGATTTCTCTAAACATACTTGGGTCATCTTTCTTGCTCATAAAGATGAGGCACATAATGCCTTTACCAAGTTATGCAAGAGAATTCAAAATGAAAAGGGCTATACTATTTCAAGTATCCGAAGTGATAGGGGAAAAGAGTTTGTTAATAAAAATATTGAAACATTTTGTGATGAAAACGGTTTTATTCATAATTTTTCTGCTCCTCGAACTCCTCAACAAAATGGGGTAGTAGAGAGGAAAAATAGATCTCTTCAAGAGATGGCAAGAACAATGCTCAATGAGAACAACTTGCCTAGTTATTTTTGGGCCGAAGTGGTAAGTACTGCATGTTATGTTATAAATAGAGTTATGTTAAGGTCTAAATTAGATAAAACCCCCTATGAGCTTTGGAATGAGAAAAAGCCCAACATTGGTTACTTTCATGTATTTGGATGCAAATGTTTTATTTTGAATGACAGAGATAATTTAGGCAAGTTTGATGCAAAATCTGATGAAGGTATTTTTCTCGGGTATTCTACTAATAGTAAAGCTTATAGAGTATTCAACAAAAAGACTTTGACTGTACAAGAATCTATGCATGTAGTATTTGATGAATCTAATTCTCCACTCTCCAAGAAATCTATTGATGAAGAAACAGAAGGTATAAATAACACAGAAAGTCTCAATCTCAACAAAGAGAAAGCAATAGAGGAAGTTCAACATGGAGCCATCAGGAAAGATCATCAAAATTTAATACAAGATGCAACCAAACAGTGGAAATTTGTGAAAGATCATCCAGTGGAACAAATTTTGGGAGAACCTTCACAAGGTGTAAGTACTCGATCATCTCTTAGAAATATTTGTAATCATACTGCTTTTCTATCTCAAATTGAACCCAAAAATATTGATGACGCACTTCTTGATGAATCTTGGATTCTAGCTATGCAAGAAGAGTTGAATCAATTTGAAAGAAATGATGTTTGGACACTTGTTCCTAGACCCAAAAATTATACTATTATTGGAACAAAATGGGTTTTTAGAAACAAGAAAGATGAGTCTGGAGTCATTACTAGAAATAAGGCTCGACTTGTAGCCCAAGGTTTTAATCAAGAAGAAGGAATCGATTATGATGAGACATATGCACCTGTCACAAGATTAGAAGCTATTCGAATGCTACTTGCATATGCTTGTTGTAAAGATTTCAAACTTTTTCAAATGGATGTTAAAAGTGCTTTCTTAAATGGTTTTATAAATGAAGAGGTATATGTTGAGCAACCTCCAGGTTTTGAAAATCATATTTCCCCAAATCATGTTTTCAAACTCACAAAAGCACTATATGGACTTAAACAAGCTCCTAGAGCTTGGTATGAGAGACTCAGTGGTTTCTTGATTGAAAAAGGTTTTTCAAGAGGAAAAATCGACACAACTCTTTTCATTAAATATGAAAATGATGATATTCTTTTGATTCAGATTTATGTTGATGATATAATATTCGGTGCTACTAATGAAAATATGTGTCAAGTTTTTGCTAAGACTATGCAGGAAGAATTTGAGATGAGTATGATGGGTGAACTTACATTCTTTCTCGGATTGCAAATTAAGCAAACAAAAAGTGGGACATTCATCAATCAATCAAAATATATTAAGGAATTACTGAAGAAGTTTGGGATGGAAAATGCTAAGGAAATTGGAACACCAATGAGCCCATCAACTAAACTTGATAAAGATGAATCCGGTAAGCCAGTTGACTCGAAGATATATCGAGGTATGATTGGTAGCTTATTATATTTAACAGCCAGTAGACCAGATATTATGTTTAGTGTGTGCTTATGTGCACGTTTTCAATCATCTCCAAAAGAATCACATTTAATTGCAGTTAAGCTCATTCTTAGATATCTTAGTGGTATAATTAACCTAGGGTTATGGTACCCTAAGCACACATCTTTCGATCTAATCAGCTACACAGATGCAGATTATGCTGGCTGTAAAATAGATCGAAAAAGCACTAGTGGAGCATGCCATTTCTTAGGTCATGCATTAGTTTCCTGGTTTAGTAAAAAACAAAATTCTGTTGCACTATCTACTGCTGAGGCAGAATATGTTGCTGCGGGTAGTTGTTGTGCTCAAGTTCTCTACATGAAGCAACAACTTGAAGATTTTAAACTCATGTATAATCACATTCCAATCAAATGTGATAATACAAGTGCTATAAATCTTTCAAAGAACCCAATACAACATTCTAGAACTAAGCATATTGAAATAAGGTATCATTTTCTTCGAGATCATGTGCAAAAAGGTGATATAATGTTAGAGTTCACAAACACACACGATCAGTTAGCAGATATTTTCACAAAACCTTTACCAGAAGATAGATTATGTATGATCAGAAGAGAAATAGGTATGATGCATGCTATGAATATCTCTTAAAAGATAGACCAGAATCAATAAAAATAGAGATAGATTTTTTTTTTAATACTTTTACATAAATTTGAGATTCTTAGCCTCATGTTTGAGACGCTCATTCTCTTCATACAATATCATGTCATTCTTATTCATGGGAACCGGCAAGCGGAATGAAGAATCTAATAAAGATTTCAACTGTTTATTCTTCTGCCGAATGATTCCTTCCCTTGTGTGAGACTCTTGAACAATTTGTTGAAGTACAACAATTTGTTCTTTGAGCTTTTCAACTTCGTGATTTTTGGCTTGTAGCCGCTGAGAAAAAGCCACAACAGAGGAAGAGTAGCGAGTCCCAAGACTCACCAAGTCATAAATAGCATCAGAATCTGACTTATTAGTCAGATTATTATTTTCTTGCTGCAACATGGCACCAATGGTAGCTGCAGAAAGAACAGGAGGTTGAGATGCAGAATGCCTCATGGATGGATCTAGAGAAATGTTAGAAGAATGAGCCATTGAGAAAAGAATAGAAGGCTTAAAACGAGAATGCTGAAGGAATGCAGATGAGTTATAGAGATGAGATGAAAACTTGATGCGGATTGGATGAACTTCAGGACTGATTTTATAGAGATAGCATAAAGAATAAGACAAACTATTTTCTCTTCAAATCTTATTTAGTCAAAAGAAATACAAGATATGCTGGACACACATTGTCAAAAGTTTTCTTACTAAGCCAGCGAGATTAACAGTAGATTGTCCCTATTTTTCTAGTAAACGATGAACCTCTGCTGTTATCTGCCGATGTTGACCTTGTATCTGAACCCTTTCTCGTTCCAGCTCCTCTATTCGTGGTTGCAGATCATGAGCATACCAATCTGCAAATTTTTTCAACTCTTGGTTTTCTTGCTTTAGCCTTTTATTCTCACTATCCTTATTAGTAAGCTTCTGTCGTAACTCAAATATTTGCATGTTAAGATGATCAATCTCACTCACCCTCGCCATTAACCTTCGAGACATGATCGTAACAGAGGCAGCATATTGATTACTGAGCATTCTTGATTCTGCAATAATCTCAGAATCAGCCTTACTAGAAAAACGGTTCACTGCTCCTATCATGGTATTGACGGCCTCAGGAGAGAAGATTGATGATTGATGCGTCAAGGGTTCCTGATTCAAGTCTGGAACATTAGTGGAAGAGAATTGCTCAGCCATTCTATCGTTGTGGAAAAACAGAACTCAGGTCAAGAAGTGATTATTTTTTTGGCATCCGATAGATGAAAATGATCATTTTTTTATAGAAACTCGGAGCCTTCAATCCCGTTTGTCAACAACATCAGGCGATTGTTTAAATCTTCAGCCGTATTAAATTCATAGAGTTAGGCCTCGAGGCTTTGCAGCACTTGTCGGGTTACGGACGGCTCCATTTTTCAACTATCTACAGTGACTATTAAACGCATCGTTTTCTTCAGTCCATTTACTTGTTGTGGATCCTTTTTAATGATGCCAAAAGGGGGAGAAGTGTTAGACTAGAACATTAACATCGTTTGAATTGCTAAACTTATTATATATATTTGGAATTATATTTATACTTTTGCTTGAAAAACTAACGCACATTTTCAGGGAGAGCTTAAGTATTAATTCAGGTTTTAGGTTCTATCAAGTATTTGTCATCATCAAAAAGGGGGAGATTGTTGAACCCAAGATTTCAAGTTTTGTGTAATTATATATTTACACATGGATTTTGATGATAACAAATGAATTCAAAGAATAAAGAAGTCTCAAGCTCAAGTTGTCTACACAATGGAGTCAAGCACATCAAGGAAACAAGCATGAGCAAGAAGGGAACAAGTTCACATTAAAATTATAGAGTAATGTTGTAAATCTCTTCAAAATTCGAAATTAGGATTAATGCTCAAAATTAATATTTTATCATAAAGCATTAAAATACATTTTCCACATGTGCATGAATATTTTTGAAAATTAAATTTGAAAATTTTGAAAGATGATTGATTGTCATCTTTTGCATGTGCATGCCTTGATTAAAGGGTTGAACTTTGAAAATATTAAAGATGATTGATTGTCATCTTTTGCATATGCATGCCTTGATTAAAGGGTTGAACTTTGAAAATATTAAAGATGATTGATTATCATCTTTCACATGTGCATGTTTTATTTGAATTTTTTCAAAAGTGATTGATGCTTTTTTAGACTTATACAAAAAGTAAAAGATTAGGTTTGAATTTTTTGAAAATGAAAGTGTGCTCATTTTGTCATATGCCAAAAGTAAAAGATTAGGTTTGATTTTTTTGAAAAAGTGAATGATGTTGTCTTTGACAATTGAAAAAGAAGAACCTTTTATTTGAATTCTTTGAAAAAGTGAATGATGTTGTCTTTGACAATTGAAAAAGAATAACCTTTTATTTGAATTTTTTGAAAAAGTGAATGATGTTGTATTTGACATGTGAATCTTTTTAAATTTGAATATGAAGTCTCATATGCCTATAAATAGATCATTTGAGAGCTTCACATTTACAACACCAAGAGCATACAACATTCATTCAAAGCTTTCATTCTCTCTTCTCTAAACATTGAGCCTTAATCCTTGTTCATTTTGAGAGATATAGTTTGCGCTGTATTGTTCTTATTTCACTCGTTGAGGAGTGTTTTCTGATAACCTACCCACTATAAGCTTTTGTATCAGAAAAAGGGTGTGTATAACCCTTGTGTGTGTAGAAAGTATTCTACACGGGAAATAGTTGAATCACCACGTGTAAGGTGATTGCAAGTGTAGAGGGTGTTCTACACGGATCCTTTGTAGCGGTGTTGTTCAAAGGTGTAATAGGTTTCTATCTCCACCTGAAGGAGGTTGAATAGTGAATTTGGGAATCCTCAAGGGGTAGCTTGAGGCGAGGACGTAGGCAGTGGGGCCGAACCTCGTTAACATACTGAGTTTGCTTCTCTCTTACCCTTACTCTTTATATTTATTGTTATTTCATATTTTGTTTATATTTTATATTATATATTTGATTTATAATTGTTATTTTTTTTAATACAACTCAATTCACCCCCCCTCTTGTGTTAGTCATCTGGGCAACACCCACAAAACCTTAGCCGAAAATACATTCCCAAAATACACTTGGATGGGCATCCCCTCTATTGCTTCTAAGAATAAACTCTAGACCGGAAACTACCCAAAGAGCTCTTATGTGGTCAGTGTCCCCCCTTATTGATTCATACAATAATATTCCCTCAAAACCCTAGTTCATAAAAATAAAATATATGTAGGCCAAACATCCTTAAGTCTAATTATTCTAGACTAATTCTTATAATGAATTAATCAAGTTCAAAGCCTTCAATAACAATAGGCCCAAATAAGAACCCTAAGTCATGTCTTCCATAACTTGTATCACGTGGACCAAAACTGGATTTAGTTCTCTCAAGCCCATCTTGAATGTTGGGCTCTTACTAGACTCATTCCAAGTGGATTACACCAATCTTTGCATAGCTTCCTTGATATTCTTAATTCTTGACCTTGTAATTGATCCATCTGAAATTTGCAAAAGATATTTAAGACTAGGTCCACCTTAGTGCCCAGCAAGCAGCCTCTACATAAATTTTAAACACAAATCTTATCATTATTATTTTTTTTATCCCGGAACGAGAATAGTTTTGAAATTATCACGATCTTACAAATAATAAATATTCATTTTTTCCAACGGTATTTTATTTATAATGAATAAATAAATAAAAAAAGATTATCATTTTCTTGCCAGATCTAATGGTGATCGAAATGATCAAAGCTTTAGGAATATCCGAAGGAAATGAATAGATAAATATGTTTTTTTTCACACGTTAAGAAAAATTACACATTTGATAAACTAAGAATTCATTCTTAATAACTGAAATACAAAATTGAAACGAGGTAAAGTATATCCATAATATTTTATTAATTCTACGTATAAGTACTACTATTGCCCATTCACACTAGCCACAACACACAAATTTAATTTGCGAACAATAAAAGTATATTATAATTACAATTACTGAAAATGCTCATATACCGAGCCAAAAAGTTTAGTACATATCACCATAAGATTGCTAAGAACTTTTCAAAATAAATTGCCAAAACAAATAGGCACGACATCGTAATCAAAATAATCAAATTGATTTTCTCCAATTTTCTCTTACACCTCTCTAAATCAATTTAAAGTCGATCTCTACTGGTTTGGATGTCCATTGAGGCTTGTATCTTATGAAGTTCGATTCTTAACTAGTTAATTGTCTTTTGGCCATATGCTAGTATTTTTGGATCATACCGATAGAAAAGCCTTGCAAGCCTGCACAATTGACAAGTATTGAAATCTGTAAGCATAACAGTACCACAACAATTCAGCAAATAAGACCTCCAACAAATGCAAAATTACCTCATAGTTTTGGCAACCAAAAAATCAGCCCCCTCGTTTTCCTTAGTATGAACAATTCATCGACATGCTTTAATACTACAATAACATAGTGGGGATTCATTTTGACAATAGTTCGCTGAGCGTGAGATATTGCAAGTGCTACTACTTGACTCAGGTATTGGGTAGTGTTATCTTTTGTTTTGCTTCAAGTTTATATACAAACAGTGAGCATTTCTATTGTCGACACTTAACTTTCTCTTCTGAGGCCTCCAAACATATCCAACCCATCACTACAAGAAAAAGGGTCTTTTACAGCGCTCAAAATAGTCGCAAAAAACCCCAAAAATTGCTAGAAATACTTATTCTCAGCGATTTCTACTGTATTGGATGTTAGTCACAATTGTCTATTCACTTATAAATTAATTCAGTGATATAGAAGTTTTGCTGTAAAAATTCAACTATTTACAGCGATTTTAGCCTCTGAAAATATAAAACAATTCACCATGATTATGCTTCCATCTTAGATGTAAATCGCTGATTTAAAAAATTTGCAGCATCATACAATTGCCGTAAATAACATAAAAATTGCTGCAAATAAATATTTATTAGTTTCAGTGAATGTACATGACGATATGTATAGGTATAATTATTTGCAGCGTTTCGTATTACGTTGGAAATAATTTTATTCTCAACGTGATACAGCGCTGAAAATAACACTGACTGGTTTGAATGGATAGAATTAGCAGCAGTGTATGTTGCGCTGGAAATAAATTTTTTCCCAATTTCACTCCAACCCAGTAGTGTGTGTTGCGCTGCAAATAATTATTTTTTTTCAGTTGGGCACAAAACTAGCGGTGATATAGCGCTGGAAATAAATTTCCAACTTCATTCCTTTTTACGAGTGATTGGAGTGGTGCTACAAATACTCTATAATTTCTACTATACAGTACGTATCGTTCAATCAAATTTTTGGGTACCTAATTGAGAGGCTGCTCCACTCACTCACAATTTTCTCAAATGCTACAATACAACATATCTATCACAACCAAAAACATACATTCATCTAAATACTTCGCATTTAACAACCATACTAATCATCCAATACAACATTGTTGGCATTTAACAACTATACTAATCATCCAATACAACATTGTACTAAATCTTTTACCAAACAGATAGATTGGCATGGTGCATTAATAGAAGGTAGTGAACTATGAATCGGAGCAACTAATATGATTTGTCACTACATATGGATAGTATCTTTCTCACACTTTCAATAAACACACAATTGTCAGTAGGTTCAGATGCTATGGAAGCTTAGATCATTTTAGATGACACCTTGGTGGCTGGAACATCCACAACTTCGCTGCACTGAAAACTATACAAACCATAGGTATACCCCTTCCACTCTTCTACATCATGCAAACAAAGATCCAGCTGTTTGGAACATAAAAATTGAATTTTCAGTACATGAAACATTGTAATATAGAAAAAGCACATTATATACATATTATCATTTCGGTACACAGCCTCTGCATATTATATATATGCATTTGGAAATGTATGGACACATTGTATACAACATTACACCAAATATATTCTGGGAAGATCACTTCTATCTACTTACTTGCCTATAAGTTATATATATAAACATTACACCAAACTATTAAATGCTAGCATAAACAAGTGATCAACCTCATGTAACTGACAATAATACTTATCTCAATATCCACCTCATATTAGATATTAGAGAAATTGTATAAGCAAAAAAAAAGAGAGGAAAATATCTATGAGGGAGGTTTCCCTACATTCTACTCTATAAGCATAGACATAAGCAAACACACATTTCATGATTTTTAAAGAAGTGAGAAGTTCTTCAATTTATAAACAGTTTTTTATTCCAGAGGATATTGTTTTGTAATTACCATTAAAGTCCTTGTAGATTGTCACTGTTCTTGAAACTATCCCTTATCTAAAGACCTTTGGATTATTCAGTTGTAGACATTAGAGATTGATTTCCAAAAATATGAACTTTTTTTTATAGTTCATAAAAGTAGCCTTTTAAGTGCATATTTTCAGTTTTAGTTTCATCATAGACATGTTTGTCGTCTCCAATCTCTAGCACAAAAATGTTTTATTTTTGTTGCAGAAAGTTGTGTTGAAGCTGGACTTGAACAACGACAAAGAAGAACAAAAGGGGCTAAATGTAGTTTCTAGCCTTATAGGTATAGACTCAAAACAGATTTCTAGCAGTTACAATTTTGTTAATGAATTAAGACAATGAAACAGCTTGGTCATGCCAATGGGTTTCAAGATTTATTTTAAGATTAAATCAACCAATTTTCAGGTGAAATAAAATTGTATTCCTGTTGTTTTGCCTCAATCTATATAAGCTCTAAACAGGAGCTATCAAATTGGCCTATATCAAACATCGGTATTTTGATTACAAAAAGTTATAAGTATTCACTTTTCGCATGCCCTATCTAATTCTGCTCTATTCAACAACATTTGCAGGCATTGATTCAATCATCCATCAACATGTTTGGCAAAAAAAAAAAAAGTATCACTATCTATCATAATAACTACCTCGGGTAGCTTCCGAAGGTGGTTGACAGCAAATAATCATTGTGAATATTAGTGATATAACTAGAATTTGATTCTTTTAATGTAGCTGAGGAAGACAACCTGAGCAACTAAGGTCAGCAAGGGCAAGTTACTCGACGCCTACATCCATATATATATATATATATATTTACCCTCAGAGGGGGAAAATGTAATCTGGTGTCAATCGGGAAGCAGCAGTAAGACATTAACCCCAAAAATCAGTAAAACACATTGTATACGTCCACAAAGGACAAGCTTCACAATCAGTTTGGAAAAATTTTATTCTACAAGCCAAAAATACACATTTTTTGGAAAGCAACGAGTGGGGATGAAGGCCAATGAAATATCTGTGGTTCACAACGAGTAGGGATGAAGGCCAATGAAATACCTGTGGTTCACAAAACAGAGTCCCAAGCTTTGAACCCAGAGATTTTTAGCGTCGATGATGGAATGCCCGTGCCCAGTCACATGATAACCTAAGATGGAGGCATAGAAAATGGGTTTTGTATGCTCTCAGGAACGATGGGTCACACGATCTGCAGAAGGACAAACCAAATAAGTGAAAATTTTGAGTGGCTTAACAACTTTAAGTGGGTGGATTTGTAGGTAGGCGAAAATGGCATTGAAGGAAAATCGGCTTGGGTGTGGGAGTCAGGATGGTGAAGGAGGATGGTGAAAGAGGAAAATAGAAGAGGGGGGAAAATAAAACTTGGTTAATTTTCGCGTGCGAGCTTGTTGCGAAGTAGGGACCCCCGTTGCGACATTCTTTTTCTAATTGCAGTGACGTAAATCGTTGCTTTTTGTTTAATAATCGGTGCAAAAACTGAAATTAGGCCCACGCGTAACCTTAGTGTAAAAACAAAGTGGCGAAAATTAAATTGCTACTAATAATCAATGTTTTCAGTGATGTCTTGTACAATAGTCTTAAAATCGCTGAGTTAGACCCATTTTCTTGTAGTGCATTAACGCATACAAAGTGGCTCAAGAAACAAGTTGTAACAATCAATTGTAACAATCACAAATCAATTTACAACTTTCTTGAATGGCTGCAACAATCAATTACCTTTGTGATTATTCATCTAGGTTACCATGCCATATAGTATGTTACAAATTTTCCATATTCCCACTCAACTTTGTTATCATCACAGCTGTGAGAACATACAACCAAAATCATTCCAAACAAGAAAATCATCCAACAAAAATATACCTTTAACTGAATATCAAACTTATCAAAGTAATCCAACTTTCAAAAAATTTCACAGCAATTATAGAATAAGAAAAATAATTCTAATTCAATACTAAGTAGCATGTAAAATGAATAAGAACTTAAAAACAGAAATGAGAAAGTAAGAAAGTTATGACCAAAACAAAAATGCAAAAGTAAGAAAGTAATGATCATAATATAAAGTAATGCTAAATGAACATGTGCATTCCCATCCGCTTCCATAATGAATGTGTGTTCCATGGGACTATGAATGTTTATTTATTTATTTACAGCATGCGTAAGATAGGAGGCCAACCTCAAATGGTTGCAAAACCTTAAACACACGTTGTCTTTTGTGAAAACTATCACAAAATACTAGGTGGCCACCTGATTTCGAATTACCTTGCCATCTTGATGGAGCTCCATTAAAAATACTTGTAAATTAACCCTCTCTCATGGAGTAATTAGAACCATCATTTCAGCCTTACACTAGTCATGCGGCCTCGGAGAATAGGCCTAAATCAATACCAAAAGTTGAAAAGGACAAAGGTAGAACTAAGCATCAAGGAAGATTTTCTAATTCTTTTCTTAGTTTCTCTTCTACAATCTAAAAGGGAAGAGATATATTGTCTAGTTGTTGTCTACAACCTAGAAAATAGAGATAATGAAATGAATTAGTTTTCTTATCAGCTTGAAATAGTCTATGAATAAAAGCAAAGATAGTGAAATCAACATATCACCGCAATAGAGAGAATCATAAAGAAACATAATGAAAACAAAGATAATGAAATCAATTATAAAGCAATAGAGAGAATCCATAAAAAGCTTTAAGCTAAAACAAGCTAGAATGCAAACCAGCAATCACCTCGAATGGCTGAACAACAGTCTATGAATGAATTGAAACCAACAAAGAATCCAAACCAACAGTAGCTCATTTAGTCCAAAATAGGTAATAAAAACCAACAACAACTTATTTGGTTCAACTATGCATGGTTTGTCGTTAAATAAGCTTATAAATGGACTTTTTAATTCTTGAATCCCAATAGCAAACTCTATAATCCATCATCTAAACATTCTATATCAAATAAAGGGTTTGTTAAACTAAGGATGCAATTTGGGATTAAAAATAAAAAATAAAGCCGATAGTAAACATATGTATAGAAATAACTTATCGATATATAGCATTATAAGCTTAAATTAGAGAAAAATAGTCATAAGAATGAGAAGCAAATCCTTGGGAACAATAGCAACGTAACAAAAAAGTGGACATTCAGTCATCCACATTTATTTGTTTGGGTTACATTGATATTGAGTTTTGTGCAACAATTGCCTGCACAATAAAGCAAGCTATCACAAAGTTGGCACAAAACACAAGTGCTCTAATTCTTCTAGTACTTTAAGCTGAAATAGTCTAGAATGCAAACTAACATATTACCTCGAATGGCTGCCAAAAAGTCTATGAATGAATTGAAACCAACAAATAATTGAAACCAACAAGAACTCATTTAGTCCAAATTAGGTAATATCTGTTTGACTGGTTGCCATGAATGAAACCACAGATAGCGAAATCATTCAAAGCAGTAGAGATAATCCATAAACAAAGATAATTTCAAGCATGAGTAATTCTACATACAGTCATGGAGTGTGCAAATGTCGCGCAATCTCTTTGAAAAAGAGTGGGGTCAATGATTAAAAAGTTAGTTTTTTTTTTCATGTGGGTCCTGATTAATTCACTTTTTTCAAAGAGACTGCATGGGGCTTGCTTAACTATGACTGCAAATATCATTTCTCTTTCAAACATAGAAATGAAATTAGTTATAGTGGTAGAGAGAATCCATAAAAATCTTTAAGTTGAAACAGTCTAGCATGCAAATTAGCATATCACCTTGAATGGTTACCAAACAATCTATGAATGAATTGAAAGGTCCAAACAATTCAAACCAACAACAACTCATTTAGTCCAAACTAGGTAATTCACACCAGTGATTTTTGTGAATGAAAACAAAGATAGTGAAATCAATTAAAGCAATAGAGAGAATCCAGCAATAGAGAGAATCCATAAACAAAGATAATTTCAAACATTGAAATGAAATCAATTATAGCAGTATAGAGAATCCTTAAAAATCGTTAAGCTGAAATAGTCTAGAATGCAAACTAACATATCACCTCGAATGGTTGCCAAACAATCTATGAATGGATTTAAACTAACAAAAAATTTTCTCAAACTAAAATAATACAGTTCATGATAGTGATCCAAACTAAACTATATCAGCTCAAATTGCTGCCGTGAAGAAAAACCAAGATCCAAATTCAAACCCTAGAGTAGTAGATAAAATGTAGATTTTTCAATTTTGAGTGCCGAAAGATCCAAATACATACAACCAACAAGTCAAAACTGTGTAATGTCTTAAATGAAAGCCATGGCAGATTCATATTTGAGTGTGTGTTCGATTTATGCGAGAGAGAAGGACAGAGTCCAGCCATGGAGGAAACCGATTCAAGAAGTGCATTTGTGTGAGAGAAGGACATAGATTTACATATATTCTAGCCATGAATAGAGACTACCGTTGATGGTGGCCAACAGAGTTAGAAAGGGCCAATATGAAAGAGGGCAATCAAGATTGAAGAGAGATTTTCTCATCGGACCAACAGTAGGAAAGGAAGCGAATGTGTCGATTGGGGATATATGGTGGTTCCCCATATTTGAGGAACAACAACCTTAAATCAAATTCCTAATTTAGAGATCAGGATGGTAGAGGGTTTTGGAGCTTTTCCCAAAAATTTTCCCTATAATATGGATATAGCAAATGTTTAGAGAACCATATGTGAATGCTCTTATAAGTTATAATTGGATATCAAGATTTAATTATGATTTCCCATTAGGTTGTATTATATAAAAAATCTTAAAACATTTGAGGTGAAAAACACCCTCCAATGAGAGAGACACACAAGTGGTCTCATATACTTATCATAGACCTTCAAACTGTAGAATAAAACTAATGTTTCCATTTGCCAAAGACATCCTTCCCCCCACCCCTCTCTCTCTCTCTCTCTCTCTCTCTCTCTCTCTCTCTCTCTCTCTCTCTCTCTCTCTCTCTCTCTCTCTCACTACATCAATTCCAGCGACGATAGGTTTATCATTATTTCTCTCAAATCTTTTTCTAAAGGATTTTTCTCTAAAAACATTTTTTCATTCATATGCTTATTCTTTTCTTTCTTTTTTTGATTTGAGAACTACTATGAAGCTTAGAGTTCTTTTTTTTTTTTGGGGGGGGGGGGGGGGGGGGGGGGGGGGGGGGCGGGGGGGTTCTGGCATTTTGTTTTCTTATTTGGTATATGCTATAGTTTTGAGTGTAAAAGCTAAGCGATGGGTCGAGAGGTATGCTTGTTCTTTTTCCGTGTATTTGTTTTTTGTTTGAATTCTGTTACATGTTTTATTCACTCGAACATTAATGATGGGTCTATGAGACTCACTTCTCTAGTCTTCTCCTATTTCCTGGACATCCCTTTTTGATTGAAACTCAGTTAGGTTTTCTGTCTGACTTTGTGATATACTCTTTGTCTTATTGGTCTTCTTTGAAATCCAAGCTCTTTCCTCATAATGTTGGCTGAGGAGAGAGAGAGAAAGATCTATGGGTTGGCTTGTCCCCATTATAATAAAGCTAGGGTGCCCTTAGTAGGCATGCCCCTGCTGCTTCCCATAATGGGATGCTAGGCATAAGGCCTGGCATTACTCCAGGCATTATGCCTGCAGTTATGGAGGTAATGTAGACTGGCCTTTAAGGCCAACTAACCACCACCATATGAGGACTGAGACACATTTGAATGTTTTAGGGATCTCTCTATATTGTTTTGTGAAAAACTCTTAGGTTGTGGCCATCTTGAGTGTGTCTCTAGATTTATCTCTATAGTACACTCACACAGTGGGTGATGGCGAACTCGGATTGAATGGAGGTTTGAATACTAGATTCACTCATAGAACAACTATACAAATTATGCTTGAGGTATTTCTTCTGCTATGTATATTTACATAAACTTCTAACATTGGTATCAGAGTATCGTTCGTTGTTCCCATTAATATAAATATATATATATATATATATCTTTGTTTCTTGTTCATGTAATATGCATATTTTTTTCTTACTTTTTATAAATCTTAAATCTGATCTTGTGTATATATATTCGGTTGAGTCTCTATTTATATAAACATGTTTTGAGACTATTTGATATGCCATGAAATATTACAGTAAGTTTCATTTATCTCTATTTACATGAACATCGCTCCATTGAAAGTTATATTTGACAGTATGATTTTTTTTACATTCATTTGTTGATTTGAGTATATATTGTATTGAATAGTTTGAGGGTGAAATATGTTAATATTCACCAAGCGCTGCACACCGTGACACTGTGGCTCACTAGGTATTGTGTGCAGCGTGGTAGTGTGGACACTAGGTGCTTCATGCACTTTGGTTGCTGCACACACCGTGTATGTTAGGAACCTTAGTTAAGTCCTAAAACATTAATATCTTCTAGCTCCACTTCTCCTTAAGATGACTGAAGTGCCCTGTCTTCTTGTGCTTGTCTTTACTTGAGTATGGATCTTGAGCAATGGTAGTGATCCTCTTCATATCTTCTTTCATGGTGGCATCTCCTCCCCTCAAAGTGACCTCCATGGCCATAAGGCCTCTCTTCATCATGAACATACCCGGCTTCATAGTCTTCTTCTCTTTGTGGCCCTTAAAATCTCACATCTTGATGTTCTTCTCTTAAACTAGGAGTTCTAGTGTGTTGATCCAGATTCCAAATCCATCTTTCAACCACAACATGGTAATTCTCTAGTCGATCACCTCTTTGAAAATTGCCTCCTTGTTGGTCATGCATGGACTTTTACACTTGTCTGAACCCCATCAACAAAGGCATTGTGCCTTGGTTCATTGGGATTGTGTTTTGGCCCTTGGCCATGCTCTTCAATGAGTCTCCTCTCGAGTCTGTCCATGTTCTCATGTGTTTCTCTACTCATTGCCTCTATGGCCCTTCTATTTGCCTCACTACTTCGGCTATTAGCATTCAAAGCCATCCTCAATTCGGCCAAGGAAGTAGTGACCTCATCAAAGACGTTATGAATCCTTGTGTTTGGCCCTTCAAGCATCTCTAGTCGATCCCGGTGGGAACCTTGTGGCCTCTCGGGCCCAAAAGTGCCCTCTTGCATGATGCTTCAATTCTCGGCTCAAATAGGCTTGCAAAATATTCAGAGTAGCTTGGGAAACAACTTGGACTTTCTTGGAAGATAGATCTAGCCTCAAAAGTCTAACCCTGAGTTGTCCACCTTCGTGGGTGGGCAACCCCTCTTGGAACAAGTTAAGTCTGACCGCGGGTCCTCCACCTTCAAGAGTGGTCGACTTCACTTAACTACTCCGTCCTCCTTCTCAACTTTTAAACTACGATTTCACAACCACAACAAGAAATAAATCCAACGATTGAGTTATCGTGTTGTTTACCTTGAAGAGAAGTAAGAACTTCTCTAGATCTCCAAGCAAGATGGAAGCTCTCAATGAAAACACCAATTAAAGTTAGGGACATCGGTCAAGCCCCAAAACATTAAGATCTTCTAGCTTCGCTTCCCTTAAGATGACTAAAGTGCCTTGTCTTCTTGCATGTCTTTACTTGAGTATGGATTTTGAGCAATGGTGTTTAGTGAATAATAATGGATTGCTGATTGTGGATTGAGGAATCAATGGAATGAATATGAGCAATGGTAATGTGGACAGATTGGATGGTCTCCCTTGGTGTGGGTGCACTTAGGAAGACTTAGGGTTTGATGATGATGGTTGGTGCCACTTAGGGTATTTTAGCGTTTGTGGAAGTGAGGCTAGAGTTTGTGATGGATAAGATGAGATCCAAAAGTGTAGGATCCCTTTAGGGTTTATGGGGGGTACGGCTAGGGTAAGTAAAGGTGAGGCTTTTAGGGTTTTGGTGGGTTTTAGAAGAATTCCTAATAATTAAGATTTAATGGAGGCTAGGGTTGGAATTCCTAAAATGTAGGAAATCCTTATAGGATTTAGGGTATTCAGCCAAGGCAATGGAGGCACTAGTTCTAGGTTAGATCTAGGATTTTAGGGACTTATGGAATGAGTGTTTAATGGAATATGGATGGATGGAGGCTAAAATAGTGTTTAGTGGGTTGGAAAATATATGGAAAGTGAATGGTAATAGGAAACATGGCTAGATCTTCTTGGGATAGTAGATCTAGTGTGTTCTATGGAAGAATGAATTAATGAATGAAGAATGGAATGAGGTTGGCATGAATGATGATGGATTTGCAAGGCATGATGAAATCCAAGAGAAAATAATAATGAAAGTAAGATCAACAATGGAATTGAGAAAAGAAATTTGTCATAAGATTGATAAATGAATCATCACCCATTTAATTGGAATTCATGAATTGCACCCAAGTAGCCCAAGTGCCAAGCACCAAAGAGGGATCTCTTAGACAATAGTCCATCCACAAAGGAAATATACTAAAAGATGCAAAATGAAATGCTAAGGGTCCTACTTATAGGTTTACAAAGTGCAAACCCTAAAAGGTCCCATAAATAATAAAAGACTAGAAATAAATAAAATAATAATGAAGAAAGCTAGAGCTGGCCGTGGGACCCATAGTGGCCCATGGCTAACCTTGGTGCTTGACTCGAACTAGGATGGCCCATGGCATGGATCATGGACGTTGCTATCGTGGGGCTTGGCCTGGTGCATGGTTGCCATCCACGTGCATGGCTGGTGCTGCTAGGCGCATGGCCTGGCTAGTGGGCTATGAGCATAGCCTGGCTTGGCCTACTCACTGTGCAGGTTGGTGGCTTGTGCGTGTGCATGGCTTGGCTTAGCCTGCGCACTAGGTAGGCTAGTGGCTTGTGGGCCTGCGCTGTGCTACACGTGCTACTGCACGTTGGCCTGTTATCTGGCTATGGCAAGGGCATGTCATGGCATGCCCGTGGCTTGTCAGTAGGGATGTCGAGGCATGTCAATGGTTGTGTCGAGGCATGGCCTGTGGCTACTTTCCTAAGGGTTTTGACAGTAGTGCCATTGCACCACATGGTGCTATGCACATTGTGGGTGCTACATGCAAGGCGGGTGTTGCACTCATTGGTGCATATTGTAGTGGTGTAGTGTGCACTATGGATGTTAACTACAGTGGTGTTGTATGCCGTGATTAGAGCACATCGGTGAGTGCTCTTCCATCCCAAAGTAACATTGAGAAGCGACAGCCCACTGTAGCTGTGGCAAGTGGCTACTGTGTTTTTTGTTAACTAAATAGTACCCAAATATAAGGTTGAAGAAGACTTCAATCTTCATTTTTTTTTTTTTAAAGATGGGTCCAAGCTTATTTTCAGCCCAAGAAGGTTTTTTTTTTTTTTTTTTTTTTTTTTTTTTTTTTTTTTTTTTTTTATAAAAAAAAAGAAAACTATGGCACAAGCTTGAAGTTTTGTTTTTGGGCTTAGGACCTATTTATGGCCAAACCCATGAGGTTAATTGTGCTAAAATGTGAAAACAAGTTTTTCATGTGTTTGAACTCATGACCTAGTGTTATCCAAGGGATAGGCACACCATTGTGCTGCTACTTCTTTTAGTGATAGGTGGGGTTCTTAATCTATTTATTTACTGACTATGCCGGAAAAAAAAAAAGAATGTTTAATTTTTATTTTATTTTGGCATAATTATTTCTTCATATGTGTGATTGATTTATGAAATTATCATTGGGTTAGCAAGGCAATTTATTTGTTGTTTTGCCCTACAAATATTTTTTTGAGGGATAATTAGTGGAAGAATGGTTGAAATTAAATTGAATTTTTAGTCTCCCATACAATTTAAAACTGCGGGAAAATTAAGTTGAAAGTTAATAATTAGGCATTGTGGTACAAGAGATGATTAGAAAGTCTGTTGATTTTTCGATCTTACAACATGTCTAAATTTTTTTTCTCTTTAACTTAGATTGATGTGGCAAATTCTTTTGAGCTATTTATGTAATATCTAACGTGTGCCTTTTTTGAAGTGAAATGTCATCTAAAAGTATTGTTGCCGATTTGAACAAAGGGAAAAAACTGAATGGGGAGAATTATGACATTTAGTATCATAATATCTAATGTCTTGAATAAGCAGGAGGTCTTGGAGACCTTAACTCACTCTCTAACTGAGTTCGATAATGGGAACTCAAAACAATACTGAAAGGATTGTGAGGCCTTTGAGAATTGGCTCAAGCAAGATCAATGTGTGCGCTTTACTATGTTAAGCAGCATGCACAATGACCTCATTGGTGAGTTTGAGGAGTACAACACTGCTTAAAGTATGTGGCAAGTATTGAAAGTGAAGTTTAGGGGAAATTCTACCATGAGGTTTCGTGAACTGACTATGAGGTTTGACTCTTACAAGATGCGTTTTGATCACATGATAAAGCAACATCTTAGAACAGTGTCATCCATGATCCATGAATTAAAAGTGGTTGGAAACCATCTGACTAATGAGCAATAAGTCCAAGCGGTGATATGCTTGCTACCCAATTCTTAGGAAACAATGAGCAAGAATTTGACGTACAATTAGAATATCAAAACTTTTGATGATGTGTCACGTCATTTGAAATTTAAGGATGAGTG
This sequence comes from Carya illinoinensis, assembly GCF_018687715.1. Lineage (NCBI taxonomy): Eukaryota > Viridiplantae > Streptophyta > Magnoliopsida > Fagales > Juglandaceae > Carya > Carya illinoinensis. The sequence goes on from NC_056764.1 coordinate 22,390,584, forward strand.
CCTAGAGGCTATTAAGCCTAAATATTCCTCCTATGTGGCTAAATCTAGCTTGCGTAAGACAATTAGGCCTAAGTGCAAGAAAAACAAGTTTGGGGGAGCTACTGGATGTGTGCAAAAAGAGTCAGGAACTTCAAACACAGCAAGAGAGGCAAGTGCAGGAAGAATAAGTCTAAACTGGAATGCTTCAATTGTGGAAAGAAAGGCCACTTCGTTTGTGATTGTATTGAGCCAAAAAAGGTACAATTGACTATTCTCTTTCTGATTATGTAACTAGTCATGTGATGATTGCTCACTTCTATCCAATGTGGATTGTTGATTTAGGTGTGACTAAGCACATAGTAAGAGATAGGGTCGGATTTATGGAGTATTTTTGAATTCCAGTTGGGAGTTGTGATATCAAGGTGCTGGGAGTTGGTACCAACAAGCTAGTCTTGCGAGGTGGTCGCATTCTATTACTCCATGATGTGTTATACTCTCTTGAAATATGACGGAATTTACTTTCTGTATTTACTTTAATTAAATTTGGTTTCTGCACTTTATTTGAAAACAATGGAGTTTCCATATCTTTGGCAATGTCATTTATGGTTCGACTTTTCTTTTAGAAGAATTTTTGGTAATGGATTTGGATTATTCACATGTGAATGAATCTATATTTTTTTTCACTAAATCTAATAATTTAGATTCATATAAATGGCATGCTAGGCTTGGCCATATTAGGCAAGAGAGGATGAATTGGTTAGCAAGAGAAGGCCTAATAGGCAATCTCGCTAAAGTCACATTGCTCATATGAGAACATTGTTTAATGGGAAAATAAAAAAGAAAACCCTTTGGAAAAGCAATAAGAGCATCTTCTTCGTTAGCAATTAATCCACTCTGATATTTATGGCCCAATAAGTGTGAAGGCGAGATACGTATTTTTCATCACATTCATAAACGCTTTTTTGCGATATGGTCATATTTATTTGATCTCCTATAAGTCTAAAGCATTGGATTGCTTTAGGCAATACGTGAGCTTGATTAAGAATCAATTAGATAAAAGTATAAAGGCTCTAAGGACTGATCGTGTATGTGAATATTTGTCTAAGTAGTTTAAAAGACTTTTGTGATGAAAAAGGAATTAAAATGTAGTTGATGATGCAAAAAACGTCACAACAAAATGGTAAGGTGGAAAGGAAAAATCGAACATTGCTTGAGATAGTTAGATTGATGATGGCACAAACAAGCTTTCCAATATCATATTGGGGGATGCACTTTTTATTGCAATCTACATCCTTAACCGAGTGCCCTCCAAATTAGTGTCATCTATTGTGTATGAACTTTGGACTAGCTATAAATCCAACTTGAATAACTTACAGCCATGGGGTTCAGCAAGCTTTGTTCACAATTATTTTCATAAATATGGAAAGCTGGGTTTTAGAGGGAAGAAGTGCATCTTTATAAGATACCTTGATCACTCTAAGGGGTATGTATTAATTGGTGAACAACTTGATGGAAGAATATCCGAAATTGAGTCATGAGATGTAAATTTCATTGAAGACAAATTTCTTATTAGAGGTGAGGTTGATAGGAGTTTGGAACTCCAAGAACTTGTGGATTAAGAAGAAGCCACTCCAAGCATCTTAGTTGAGAATGATGGAATTTCTCAAGCTTCTAAGAACAGTGAGAGTGATTTGGCTCCAAGTAACAATATATCACTTGTTGGTTATCCTCAACAACTTCAACCATGTAGGAGCTCATGTGGAAATGTTCCCCATCATCAATTTGAATTTGAAGGGAAAATTTACTTGGTGGTTTTCAAGATGATGATAAACCTAGAACCATTCAAGAGGCTCTTTCAACTTTTACTAAAGATGAGTGGATGAAAGCATTAAATGATGAGATCGAATCTATGAGGTCTAATTAGGCCTGGGATCTGGTAGACCTACTTCTAGGGTAGAATGCCATTAGGAAAAAATGGGTTCTAAAGGTTAAATGTAAAGTAGATAGGTCAATAGAAAGGCACAAAGCTCACCTCGTGGTGAAAAGATATACCCAACAAGAGGGTGTAGAGTGTAATACCTGAATCCTACTAGGAAAAATCTTACGTTATTGATTTATTTAAATCAAATTCCTTCTCTATGTATCTTAATATAAGGGTCTTTATTACTATGATTTTTAAAATATGTATATTTTTTCATGTTTAAATGAGACTTAGAAAAAAAAAAAAAGAAGAAGAAAGAAGAGTATTAGACTTAAAATATTATTTTGTGTTAGTAATTTTACTCCTTTTAAATTTTAATCTCATCCATAGATCTAAGAGGTAGAGAAATATCTACTCAATTTTGCATCCTAGCTGTTGATTTCCATAAACAACTCAGCCCCTTCATCGAAAGAAAAATGATGGACGCTGTAACGGCCTGTTAGAAATTTAATGATAGAATTTCTATAGATTTTAGGAATCTCGTAAAAATTTCGTGAGTTTTCACGAATTGACTAACTGCAAAGGTTTCAATCTGTCAAAATAATCAATGTTATCACACATTATAGTGCCAGAAATGCGATTTTATTTGTTTGAGGTAGTTAGATGTATCAAAATATGTTATGATCTGCGCCACTAGACTCAATTGATTATTTAGGATTTTATAGTGCAATAACTCATTTTCATAATTTCGGACGAAATGCCTGTTTGAAACTGTGAAATCTTTTTAGGGGCACTTTGGGGTTGGGTTTTCGGGGTTGAGTTTTGGTAAATAATTTTCAGTATAGGTTAATATGAATATTTAGAATTTTTCAGTACTAAGTTTATTATGCATTTTTTTGGAGTGAATAGTAACATCGATAAACGTACTAAGTGCAGTGTTTTCAAAATCACAGTGTGGAATATCCAAATTAGGTTAGAGAAGTTGTATTTGGATACTTGGCAAGATCTTAACAACACATAGTGAATAGTATTAGACACTTGGCAAAAAGAGAAACCATTAGATGGATATGTGAAGGAAAATCAAGATGTAAGATCATGCCACCTATGCAAACCATATTTTTATCTGATCAACCAAATTGAGCCAGATCAAAGAGGGTTTCAACCCTAGTGAAACCCTAAATGATTGGAATCCAATTGAAACCCCAAAAACTTGGTTGAAACCAAAGCCCTAAACAGTTTCCCCAAACCCTAAAGTTGGCATTCAAATCCTTTTTGATCCAATTTTTAGCATTGTGTTTAATCACTTGATTAATCACTTCCACATGCTATTAATTTCTCAAATCCTTTTTATGACATCATTATCCAATCTTTTAAACCTTGAAAATTTTTTTGGGTCAAGAAAAATTAAATTTAGGCTTGATAGAATCTTAAATCTAACCAAACCTCCTTTAAACCCCAAATTGAAGTCCACTTGGTTGAGGCCCACCAAAACCCACGAATTTGGCCACCTTTGCAAAGCTTCTTGAAGAGGTTTCCTCCCTCATATGGCAGACCATCCACTGCTCTTGGTTGCACCCAATAGTGCCTTGATGAAATGGAGAAACCCACCCCATCAACCTCCATACCTCACAGCTTCTGCAGGCAATCCTTTCCCCTCACTATTCTCCACTTTAGGTCACATAGCCACCTCAAATAAAGGTTCATTCAAGTTCATATCTTCCCCCTCCAGAAGTCTTGAGTCATGAAAGATACATTTCCTTCCCTTTCATCACTTCTTCAACCCGTTCTTAGAGAGAAATCCAAAGAGCTCTCTGGGCCTTTTTGCATGGAGTTTTTCAACTCTTTGTAAGTATTTTCACACAATGACTCATTCATAAAAGTTGTTCCTACTAGGATAAGGTAATATTTTAGTGGAACTCCTTTGCTCACGCTGGAGTGTCTAAATAGGCGTGAAATTCCTTGGGTTGATGAAGTATAGTCAACATGTTGCGAATGGGGCCTAACTAGTTGGTCGGAGCACGCCAAGCACTAACACCAATGGAGCTATATTTTATTTTATGTGTGTTTACAGCAAGTGTGGTACAAACAATTCATGGGGCCACAATAACTGTGGAGCATGAAGTATGAAGCCACAATAATTATGGAACATAAATTACGTGAGACACAACAATTGTGACACATAGAATATGTGGGGCCACAACAATTGTAGAGTACGTATTAACACACTTACAACTGGTGTAGATACCTGTGTTATGATGTGGTAATCGGCAGGGACACACGGCTCAAGGGGACCCGTGTAGCACCCATATGGTCACATTATTAATTAAGTCTATTGAACAAAATTCCAAGTTCATGTCAAGAAGTTAAGAACAAGCACTCATGGTAACCCTATGAGATAAGAATAAGCAATCATGGAGATCCCATGAGATAAGAATAAGTTTCAGATCAAGTTTATGTTATGTTATGTTATGTTCACGTACATGTTATGTTCATGTTCACGTTAAATTTCAAGTTCATGTTCATATCATATTATGCTCACGTTTCTGTTATGTTCAAGCTCACGTTCATGTTATGTTATGTTTATGTTCACGTTATGTTTCAAGTTCACGTTCATGTCATGTTATATTCACGTACATGTTATGTTCAAAATCATGTTCATGTTATGTTATGTTCATGTTTACATTATGCCTCAAGTTCACGTTTATGTCATGTTATGCTTAGATTTATGTTAAATTCAAGTTCATGTTTATGATATGTATGTTTACGTTCATGCTATGATTCAAGTCCATGTTATGTTTCAAGTTCACATTCATGTTATGTTGCTAGTCCATGTTATATTTTAAGTTCAAGTTCATGTCATGTCAAGTCAAGTTCACGTTTCAGTTCAGGTTATGTCAGTTATGCCATGCTATATGTCAAGTTATGTTATGCTTACTTACAACTTTAATTATACATTCATGCGTTTACTGCCATGCATGCATCTTTAACCTGTGTGGGAGTTTTCTGTTAATTTACTAAGATTTGTAATCAAATCTCACAGTGGTATTCACAACTACCATTCCCTCTAAATGGTAGGCGATGTGTCAAGATCAGAGTAGGGACCGGACATTGGTAGACTGAAGGAGGTTGACTAGACGCCGCGGGCATGACACGGAGCTTACAGCTTCCCTAGTTAGTTTTTGGACAGTATTCTGGCCTCGTTAGTCAAGTTACACGAGTTACTCGATGAACTTCCTCTATAATGTATTTTGGTAATGTAAATATGGAGTATGACCTCCCATGTTTTTGAGATTGCAGTCTTCTGAGACTCGTACTGGAATCGTAGATGTTTATTTTTGTTAAGTATGCTTGGATTATGATTTAACTATTTGGGATATTATAAGTTTGGTGCATAATATTGCTAAAAAAAAAAAAATTATCCGCTGCTAATATTGCATAATGCTAGATGCATGTTAGGAATATTATATCTTATATGTCATGAACGGGGGCAGGTAACCTTGTGTTGCATGGCCCGATGCTTCAGATGTTCTTTCAATCCCAAGCGGAATCTGGGGGCGTCACAAATGCAACCGCCTGGTGCGACTGGTATGCAACTAATGTGTCCATGTCATTTAATAAAATGGTTTGTTTTCACCCACTTCATTTTCCTCTTCCTTTCCCTCTCCATTTCGTTGCCCCTCTCTTCCTTGAAATTTCATTTCCCTGTCCCTTCCTCCTTCCCTCCATCTCCATCTTTATCTTTGTCAGACCTCTCCCTCTCTCTCTCCCTCTCCATTTTTTTCTCCTCCCTCTTCCTCTCCATATCCTCTCTAAAAGCCCCCTTCGTCTTCTCCTCGAACCCAGCTAAAGCACCATCATCTCCCACCACCACCACCATTAAACCCAAAACCTTGATTAAACCTTACCGAAACCACTATTTTCTTCATCTTTAATCCCTCACTTCACACTAAGATCCCATCATTTTTTCTTTTTAAAGAGTTAGGGTCACATGTCCAAGAGTGACCCCTTCCCAGATTTATTAAGAAATACCCTCACTTATGGCGGAGGAATAACTTAATTACAAAACAAGCAATAAAAGATTAAACAAAACTCTACATGCCTAAAAAGAACATCCTCACCACAACAAAACTAAAGTACCAGACCAAAAGAAACAACAATTCCTTGACCTCTCACATAAGGTAAAGACAATTTATCTGTACGAATCAAACCTTTTAGAATTTTTGGAACATGCAACAAAGATCTCCAAACAAATGTTGAACCTTGAGCTCCCATTTTAGCTAAAAAATCAGCCAGTGCATTTCCTTCTTGATAAACATGATTCATAACAAAATCCTCACCTTCGTACAATCTCATAGGCTCCTCCTAGAAATCTTTCAAATACCACAGTCTACAATGCTTCTTCTGAACCCAAGATAAACAAATTAATGAATCAGACTCAATGTCCACCTATTATAGACCCAAAGCACGACAATATTTTAACCCTATTAACAAGGCTTTCAGCTCAACAAGGTTATTAGAACCCACCCCAATATAGCATGAAAAGGAACGTACCATATCACCACGCAAGTCCCGAATTACTCCCCCTGCACCTAAACTCCCTGGGTTATCGAGGCTACAACCATCGATATTCAGTTTAAATCTCCCATGTCTAGGCTTCTCCCAACAAACCAATTTAACCTGCACCTTTTTAATTGGCAAAATTGGAATGTTCCAATCCCTCAACCTCTCCTCATTTGCAAAGGCATACTTTGTAACTTTGTTAAGGAACTTTACGCTCTCCTTAGCCACACACAAATAGACCTCCAAATCTCTTTTGCCGATATGCATTTACCTTCCATCCTTGCCTTACACCTGTATTGCCATAGTTTCCAAATAATAATAAAAGGAAGAAGGCCCAAAATATAACCCACCTGGGATTTGGTAGACGCATATCTAAACCAAAGCAACACCAACTCAAACCAACGTTTATTTTGGTCATAAGGAATGCCCAAGATGAGAGAAAACCTCTTCCAAATCCAGGAAGCCACATCACCTACAGCAAGAATGTGATTTAAATCCTCATAGCTTCCTTGGTCACAACAATTACACTTGGAAGTAATAGGTATACCCACTCTCCTCAATCTATCATCAACACTTAAACTATTATGAAAAGCCTTCCACATTAATATGGAGATTTTTTTTGGTAGAGTTTCGTGCCATACCCACTTAGCCGAAGGCACAGCTGGTGCAGTAATTCGAATACATTGCCATGCACTTTTAGTAATCAAACCTCCATCTTTATTATGAAGCCAAACAAGTAAATCCTGTCCAGCTTTGTGAGCACCCAAGAAACTACAAATCTCCTCCGTTTTTTGTATTCCCACAAGCCTTTCTAATACTTCAATATCCCAACCATTTTCAACTCTTAAGTCAGCCAACATCAACTATGGCATAAGAATCAGCAAGAGGACCTTCATTCAACCAATGATCCCACGAAAATGAAATATTACCATCCTGGACTCTCCATTTCGAACTTTATAACACCGCTGGGATGCATTTCACCACCATTTTCCAAAACCATCAGCCCTTTTTGGGGTCTATTAAAGAAACATGGTTATCCCCAATATATTTCGGATGGAAAAATTGTGACCAAAGATCATTCCTGTCATAAGTTTCCAATCAAATTTCATGTGCAGAGAAGTCTGAACCTCATCAAAATCACGAAGGCCAATTCCCCCCTCATCAGTCGGCTTGAACATCGACTTCCATGCAACCCATTTCTTTTTATCCTTCCCATCCTTTTCACCCCAAAAAACAGAACTGAGAAGCCTATTAGAATTTTCAAAATCCCTTTTGGCAATTGAAGGATAGACATAATATGTATAGGCATACTAGCTAAAACATGCTTCAACAAAATCAATTTGCCACCAGCCGAGAGACATTTTAATTTCCACCCCCAAAGCTTATTCGTCACCTGATTAAGAATAGGATCTACATGTAAATTAGTTAGCCTCCCATTAACAATCAGTGCACTAAGATAAGTAAAAGGAAAATTACCTTCTATAAAACCAGTGATATTGATAAGCTCCCTCTTCCTCCCTATGGAGAATTGCTTAGCAAAATATATGGCCATTTTCTCCTTACTCACTCGCTGCCCAGACCAAGACTCGTAAGTCTCAATAACCTTCATCAATTCTCTCATCGACTTTTTCCCTCCATTAGAGAAAATAACTACATCATCTGCATATAGAAGATGAGAAATAAGGGGCACACCTCTTGGGTGTGAGAAACTTTTAATATTGCCACACAAAAAATTCTTCTTTAGTAAGCAAGAAAGAACTTCTTCCATAATGATAAAAAGATATGGTGATAACGGATCCCCTTGGCGCAAACCCCGACCTCCTTGAAAAAAACCCCCGAGACGTGCCATTCATCATGACCGAATACCAAGGTGAAGCAATACAATTTTTTTTACCAATGCACTAATAGATGAAGAAAAACCAAAAGCTGCCAACACATGTAAAAGAAACTCTCACTCCACCTTATCATATGCCTTGACCATTCCAAGTTTCAAAATAACATTACCACCCATAGCCTTTTTATTAAAAGAATCCACAATTTCTTGCTTAAGGCTGATATTATCGAAAATACTCCTACCTAGAATAAACGCACACTGCTCAGAGGAGATCAAAGTAGACAATAAAGGTGCAAGCCTTGCCACCAATACCTTAGTGCAGATTTTGTAAAAAACGGAACATAAACTGATAGGCTGAAACTTATCAAATCCCGTCGGCTGAGCCATTTTTGGAATAAGCACAACAAAAGAAGCAATATAGAATTTAGGAAGAGTAAGCCCCCTAAAAAAATCCCTTACCGCCTCCACCACCTCCACACGTACAATATCCCAACAAGCACAATAGAATCCTGAACAGAATCCATCTGGCCCTGGGCTTCTCTCTATGGGAATACTGAAGACTGCTTGTTGCACCTCTTCTTCTGAAGGTAACGAACTAAGTCTCAAATTATCTTCATCTAAAATGACATTAGACACTAAATCACCCAAATCCGGAAACACTACAAGTGTAGATTGTCCCAAGAAATCCATGAAATATTGCACAGCACCATCATGAATTTCTTACAGTGACTTTAACGTGGTACCATTTGGAAGACTCATCTCCATGATCCTTGCTTGCTTGCTTTTATTAAGAATGGCATAAAAAAATGGGAATTTTTATCACCATGGTTCCACCATCTAACTTTAGCACACTGAGCCAACCGAACTTCTTCACGATGAATCCAGGTATCCAACTCCATTTTTGAAGCCAACAAGTCAAGCTCCACTTCTTCCTCATACAGTACTTGCAGCATATCTTCCAACCTCTCAATACGATTCTCCAACTCCTGAATGTGGCCACCCGTCCACCCAAAAACTGACTTATTCCATCCTTTAAGAGCTACTCTCACCCTTTTAATTTTGCCGCAAGTTTCATGAGTCCACCACCAACATCATTTTGTTCCCAAGCCTCTCTAACGCATCTAGCAAAATCAACATGATCCACCCACATTTGCTGAAAATAGAATGGTGACGACCCATACACTTCAATATTCTTCACCAGAGAAATGACCATAGGAGCATGATCTGATGAAATACGAGGCAAATATTTCATAACTAAATTCGAGAAAGCATAAAAAAAAATACTAATATGCCAAAGAACGATCCAAACAAGCCCAACTCTGAGTATGACCAGCATGCCCATTGCACCATGAGAAACTCTTACCCAAGTATTTTAATTCCATTAGTCCACAATTGTGGATCCAAGAATTAAACTCCTCCATAGCCACCACAGGCCGTGGCCTACCACCATGTCTCTCCCCATCAGAAGCAATAATGTTAAAGTCCCCTGTTACTAACCATGGCTCAGTTGAATTACTCTCCCCTGCAAGTTCTACCCACAGCTCACGCCGTTACTCTGATTCATCTTCTAAATTGCCTTCCAAGTGTAGAAAGTGTTCAACTTGTGTATAATGGGAATCCAAGGTCGATTTCACAGGGATCAAGGCATTTCCAATTTTGTTTGAAACAAGAAAACTATTGGAATTAATAGAATCAAGAAAATGGGGTTTAAGCTGAATGCAAATTCCTTAGAGCCATGGGACAAGGCTGAATACAGTTCAGGAGTTGAAATGGAAGTAAAGTTTGCTACCCTTCTAGAAATGCTTAATGGGAACAACATGTGGTGTACTCAATAACATTATGAAATTTATAACTAAAATGGACAAGAAGCCAAGTTATGAGCATGGACAAAGAAAATCAAGTGAAATATTTATAACTAAGTTTCTCAAGAAGACTTTAAACAAGTACCTAGGTTGTGGGTCCTCTTTGCACCGAGGCGTTTCAAATGGGGTTTGGCATTTATAAAAACCATCACATGCAATTTCAGTCTAGAACAGAGCATATGGAGAATGTATATAATTTCAGCACTAACAAACACTTTCTAAATAACTTCACAGATTTCATATTAACATCAAACGTTTAGTAATCTGGAGTCAACAATGAGTCAAAAAAAGATTACAGATGAACCTCTAAACTCGATTTTCAGGAAATTGATAGGAATTCATACAAGTACAATTTAAAATCAAAACAAAAACCAAAACCACCAAGCAAAACCCCCTTGTGCGAAGGATTCCCTTGACCTAGGTTACTTTGAGATTTACCCTTCCATCAAGTATGAAAATAAATTTTCAGATCCAAAAAGAAATGGTTCATCACTAGAAAATGAAAAAGGAAAAAAATAAAATTCAGATTGCAAAAGGAATCCTCCTCCCTGATGGTTTCCAGCTCTGCCAGCCAAAATCGATCCCCGTCTTGCGTCCCACCACTCTCCTTTTAGCCTTTCTTCCTTCATTCTCTCCAATGGTTCAGCTGCACTCTCACTCCAGGTTGTTATCTCCTCCAATTCCATGCAGTTATAAGGTGTGGAATCTCTGCAATGTAGAGTGGCAAGAGTTAGGGCACCGAGAAGGCTTAGCATTCCTTCTAAGTGTCGAGTGAATGCTTAAGTGGCAGAGATAATACACTTTTTTTTCCCCATTCTGTCCCTGCAATACCTCTTCTAAAATGTAAGGTATGGATGTGCATAAGTGACTTTTTAGGACGAAAAAGACCTTAGTTTTCAACTAAATTCTCATATTATTTCCAACCAATCACAACCCCAACTAGCTATTTGCTAGTCTCTAGCAAACAAAGTGAATGGAATCATACACAGGAGGCTACCGAATGGCATTCCAAATGATTTGAAAGTCACATGCTATGAATTACATCTGTTGAGTTTTGGAAACTTTGGAGTAAATTAGTCTGGAATGTCAACTAGGGGGTTTATACACAATTTAGTAAATCAATCAAGGGGATTAAATGCAACAAAGTTTGCTCCTAGGTAGGAGTATGGGAAGATTGACTACCAAGAGGCATTAGAAGCTTCAATCACAATCACAACAGCCAATAGGAGATAACCACATGGCCTTACTCTAACTCAAAACCATTGTAATGGTGGCTTTTATGCTATTACACTTGGTTATAGGCAACCTTTTCCAAAACATAAATGTAAATCTCTCTCTCTTGTTTTTTTTTTTTTTTTTTGGGTTTTCCTAGTGGGGGTCAGACCTATGAATGTGTGCCTACCCACACTTTCACAAATAAGCCCTTATCACTAGACTACTTAAAGGATTTTTTTTTTTTTTTCATTCAATCCCTAGCTTGTCCCTTTTCTCATTCATTTCAGATTTCTTCCTAAGCCATTAGGATATGGTTCATTAGAGTCTCAAACCAGAAGTGTATATCAACAACCAATGACCCAATGTAGTCTTCCTAGGCATGCTGGGATTGTGTTGTGTGTGTTTTGGTAGAGACTTTTAACAATTTTTTCTCCTTGGTTTAACAACTAAATAACATGGATAAGTCCCCCTTTTGATCTAAATTTTTTATCTCACTTCATTATAACTTCAACAAATCATTTTTCAGCATATGAAAATCAGAAACAGACATTTAAAAAAAAAACAGAGAGATGATGCCAACATAGAGAGATAATCCCCTCCCCCCAACTAAATTGTAGCATTGTCCTCAATGTGTGCAGGAAGAGTAAGAGATGTTACCTGAGGAGCAAACTTATTACTGAAAAAAGAAAAAAAAAGGGTAATGCTTGCAATGCAAATTGGTTGATGAAGCCAGAATCTTGCAAGAAATAACTCAAAAATAATGAGTAAAGAAAAAAAAAGGTAGAGAAATAAGAAAAGGAAAAAAAAAAGAGAAAGAAACAACTAAACAAAGGATGAAAAGTGCAGTTGGCATATGAGCTTGGTTAGTTGACAGTTGGTTCTTGTAATGGGATGGATGAAGTTTCTGGTGCATAAGTTCCTAAGAATGGCTTTAATCTTTGGCCATTCACCTTGAAAGTATTACCATTTTGAGGGTTTGTTATTTCTATGGCACCATGAGGAGAAATTGATTTCACTAAGTATGGCCCACTCCATCGAGATCTTAATTTTCTAGGGAACAGATGAAGCCTACAGTTGTAGAGTAAGACTTGCTGGTTAGGTTCAAAATTTTTTCTAAGAATGCTCCTATCATGTAAGACCTTCATGTGTTCCTTGGCTAGCTTAGAATTCTCATAGGCATCCCTCATAAGCTCCTCTAACTCAGACAATTGTAGTCTTCTCAAAGAACTAATCTTTTCCATATCAAAGTTGAACTTCTTCACTGCCCAGTAAGCCTTGTGCTCAAGTTCCACAGGGAGATGACATGTCTTGCCATAAACCAGTCTGTATGGGGACATACCAAGTATAGTTTTATAAGTAGTCCTGTATGCCTATAAGGCATCAACCAACCTCAAAGACCAATCTTTTCGTGAGGGATTAACAGTTTTTTCTAGAATGTGCTTGATTTCCCTGTTAGCTAATTCCACTTGGCCATTGGTTTGTGGGTGATAAGGAGTGGACACCTTATGATGGATCCCATACTTTTTAAAAAGTGGTTCCAATGATCTGTTACAAAAATGTGTTCCATTGTCACTGATAATGGACCGGGGCATACCAAATTTGGACACTATGTTGTCTTTTAAGAATTTGAGCACCACTTGGTGATCATTCTTTTTACAAGGGATGGCTTCCACCCATTTGGAGACATAGTCAACAGCCACCAAGATATAAATATACCCAAAAGAAGGGGGAAATGGGCCCATGAAGTCTAGACCCCAACAATCAAAGATTTCTAAAACTAGAATAGGGTGTAGGGGCATCATGTTTCTCCTAGTTATTCCTCCTAGCTTTTGACATGGCTCGCATTTTTTGCAAAATTCTAAGGCATCTTTAAATAAATTAGGTCAATACAAACCAAATTGTAGGATTTTAGCCACTATTTTCTTTGCAGAAAAGTGGCCCCCACAAGCCCCATCGTGACAAGCAGACAAGACATCAACAATCTCATTTTCAGGGACACACTTACGGATTATTTGACCAAAGCAGTATTTGAACAGGTAAGGGTCATCATAGAAGAAATACTTTACCTCTACTTTGAACCTTTTTAGATCTTGAGGGTTCCAATGTGGATGTGTTTTCCCTGTCACCAAGAAATTAACAATGTCAACATACCATGGTGTACTCTCAATTAAAAATATTTGCTCATCAGGAAAGGATTCAGAGATTAGCAAAGAAGAATCAATTTTAATGACAGTTAATCTGGACAGGTGGTCAGCTACCACATTCTCCACTCCCTTGGGATTGTGAATTGTGATATTGAACTCCTGTAAAAGCAACACCCACCTAATCAGTCGTGGTTTAGAATCTTTTTTCACAAACAAATATTTCAGAGCAGCATGGTCTACAAAAACAACTATAGGTGATCCTATGATATAAGTTCTAAATTTCTCTAGAGCAAAAACAATGGCCAACAGCTCCTTTTCTGTCATGGAGTAATTCTTTTGAGCTCCAGTCAGGGTCTTACTGGCATAATAAATGGCATAAGGCAATTTATTCCTACGCTTACCTAAAACAGTCCCTATGGCAAAGTCGTTGGCATCGCACATAATTTCAAAAGGGAGGGACTAGTCTGGGGGTTGCATGATAGGGGCTGTAGTGATTCTACAATCTTAAATATCTTATTTGTCCTATTCCAATTGATGAAACATGTCATAAAAGTAAACTTATAAACTAATATACATTCACGTGATAAGTTAAATATATTTTATAATAAAAATAATTTTATAATTTAACGATGTACCACATTAAAATATGTAAATTTGTAAATTATTAGTGACGAAATAGTTTTATATGCCGGTTGAAATATTACCCAATCTTTTTGTGGTAAGGATCATCAAGATCACTAGTATAATCATGATTAGTTTTAGATATATACTTCTCTAATCATTAATTTCTTTTGTATAATATTGGACCATATACATATATATATATATATATCGATCGATCCTTCTCTAACAAAGACATATATAATATTGCCAGGTGTTTGAGCCGGTCAAAAGCTTCTTGATGTTCTAATTTCCACTCAAATTCAGTGTTATGCATAAGCAATTTACACAAAGGCTTAGAAATGGAGCTAAACCCTTGTATAAACCTTCTATAAAATCCAGCATGACCAAAAAAAGACCTAATATCCTTCACAGTTTTTGGTGGGGTAACTTAGAAATCAGGTCTATTTTTTATTTATCTACTTCAATACCCTTCGAGGACACTATGTGTCCTAATACTATACCTTGCTGAGCCATAAAATGGTACTTCTCCCAGTTGAGCAGCAAGTTTTTCTCTTCACACCTGGCCAAGACATCTTGCAAGTTAGTCAAACATTTTTCAAAAATGTCCCCAAAAACAGAGAAATCATCCATGAAGACTTCTAAACCATTCTCTATTAAATCACTAAAAATGCTAAGCATACACATTTGAAAAGTTGTTGGAGCATTACACAACCCAAAAGGCATTCTTCTAAATGCGAAATTCCTAAATGGACAGGTGAAAGTGGTTTTTTCTTGGTCCTCGGGTGCTATTTCAATTTGATAATAGCCTGAGAACCCATCTAGAAAATAGTAAAATGCATGCCAGCTACTCTTTCCAAGACTTGGTCAAGAAATGGCAAAGGAAAATGGTCTTTTCTAGTGGAAGCATTGAGCTTCCTATAGTCCATACACATTCTTCAGCCTGTAGTTACCCTGGTGGGCACTAACTCACTTTCTGCATTTTTAATTACAGTCAGCCCAGATTTTTTTAGGACCATTTGAATGGGGCTGGCCCATCTACTGTCAGAAATGGGGTAGATAATACCCACATCCAAGAGTTTAAGGACCTCCTTCTTAACTATTTCTTTCATTGAAGGATTAAGCCTTCTTTGCATTTCTCTAGAAGGCTTAGAATCCTCCTCCAAGTAAATCTTATGAGTGCAAATGAAGGGATTTATGCCCATAATGTTAGCCAAGCTCTAGCCTATGGCATTCTTATGTTTTATAAGGACCTATAATAGCTCTTCTTCTTGTCTATTGGTTAGGCAAGAAGAGATAACTACGGGTAAAGTACTATTAGGTCCTAGAAAAGCATACTTGAGTTCTATGGGTAGGGGCTTAAGATCCAATGCTGAGATTTGCTCCTCTGATGGCCTTATTACTGCTGTCACTGGAGGCAATTGTTCATCCTTTGGCTTCCACTACATCTCAGTTCGAGCACCTATACATGAAACAGAGGAAGTTTCATTAGAAGTGTCATTTGAGTCTAGGTTACTCTCTAAATCAAGCACTGAGTCAGTAAATTGGTAAGACAACAGAGAAGTTTCTGAGATGATGCTCTCTAGCAAATTTACTTCCTGCACTTCTTCTACTTCTTGGGGCTGCTTGCACAAATTGAAAATTTTCAGTTCCAAAGTCATATTTCCAAAGCTAAGTTTGATGAAACCACCTCTACAATTTATTAGGGCATTTGAGGTAGCAACAAATGGCCTTCCCAAAATTATAGGAGCTTGAAACGTGGAATTTGTGGACAGTTGCATTCAAGGACAACGAAGTCCACTGGGTAGTAGAACTTATCTATTTGGACTAAAACATCTTCCACTACCCCCTGGGTATTTTAATGGATCTATCAGCCAACTACAGTGTAATCGAGGTTGGTTGTAGCTCTCCTAATCCTAGTTTCTCATACACAGTATAAGGCAGTAGGTTCACATTAGCCCCTAGATCTAGCAGTGCATGCCCAATCTTTGAATTTCCAATTATGTAAGCAATGGTAGGTGACCCTGGGTCCTTATACTTGGGTGGGGTGTTGCTTTGAATGATGGCATTGACCTACTCAGTGAGAAAGGCCTTTTTTTTTTTACATTCAATTTTCTTTTGATGGTGCAAAGGTCCTTCAAAAATTTGGCATATGTGGGGATTTGTTGGATAGCATCCAACAAGGGTATGTTGATCCTTACTTATTTAAAAACTTCCAGGATTTTAGCTGGGTTTTTTATCTTTGAGTAAGGAGGCTAATCGTGTGGGGAAAGGTGCAGGTGTTGTGCAGTGCTTTGTTTCAGCTTCTATGCAAGGTGGGTAGAAGTCTTACCAGTTGTGTCTTGCTTAAGAGTGGGGTTTTCCAGAGTTTTACCACTTCTCAAGGTTATGACAGCTTTTACTTGTTCAGGCTTGAGTCTTTAGCCTTTTTTGACACTTGATGAACATGTCCTTGAGGGTTTGGTTGTGGCTGTGTAAAGAATTTCCCTTTCTCCTACACACTCAACGTTGTGGTTAGCCTTGTTAATGACCCTCTAATATCATTGATAGCCTGTGAGTTTTGGCTATTTATGGTAGCTTGCCCTTGCATGAATTGCTGGAGGGTTGCTGCCATTTGATGGATTGTCTCTTCAAGGTTTTTTCTCTGTCCAAAAGTTGGTGAATGATACTGAGATGGCCCTTGCCCCCACTGAGGTAGGTGTGTAATGAAAAGGCCCAAGTGCCTGGGAGGAGGATTGAGCTAGGTGCTCGTTCCTTCAGTTGAAATTTGGATGATTCCTCCATCGTGAATTGTAAGTATTTGAAGATGGTCCTGCAAAAGGTTTGGTCACCATGTTAACATCATTAGGTTGGTCCAAGAGGATTTCTTTAAAAGCTAGAATAGTAGGACACTCACCAGTTGCATGCCCTATATCCTCACAAATCCTACATGTTTTAGGGATTTTTTGGACAACTTGGACCTCCTTGGTTCTATTCACATCTAGGGTATCTAGCTTTCTAGACATTACTGACAGTCTAGCATGTAAGTCGTCAAGCTCCCTTAAATTGTGTTTACCCCCTCCAGAATTGGTTTTCAATGGTTCTGTTCTGTCATAAACATCTGAAGTATCCCAACATTGGGCATTCTCAGATAGGTAGTCAATGTATTCAAAGGCTTCTTCTGGTTCTTTATTAAAAAATCTCCATTGCACATTATTTCCACAAATTGCCTCATCTTGGATTGTAAACCCTCATAGAAGAGACTGATTATTCTCCAGTTTTCATACCCATGATGGGGGCAAGCATTAAGTAAATCCTTGAACCTCTCCCAACATTGGTAAAAAGTTTCAGTATGTTTTTGTACAAAGTTCATGATTTGTCTTTTTAATGCAGTAGTTCTATGCATGGGGAAAAATTTCTTTAAGAACTCAATTTACATTTCTCGCCATGTTCCTATGGTTCTAGGTCTTAGGGAGTTCAACCAAGTTTTGGCTTTGTCCTTTAATGAAAAAGTATAAAGCTTAAGCCTAATTACCTCTTTAGTGCAAGTCCTATCCATGAATGTGGAGCACACTTCCTCAAACTCTTCGATATGTAAATATGGGTTTTCTGACTCCATCCCAGGGAAGTGAGGTATCAAAGGAATCATGCTAGGTTTAAAATTGAAATTATTGGCATTTAGATGATGCATGAGGGTGAACTAGTCCTGATAGGCTGCAAATATTCTCTCAGAGTCCTGTTAGGGTTTACTACTTCCCTCCCATTGTGGTTCTCTTCAGCCATGGTACTAAGACTTTCAGAGGATGACTCAAATGACAGTGATTCACAATCTGAGTATGTCACATATTCTGTTCTAACCAGTCTAGAAGAAGGGTCGCGACTCCAAACAGACATACAACTTCCCAACAAAAGCACCAAGATAACACGAAAGTTGGTGTAGAATGGTGGTAAGGCAGTAATCAACCACACTTAACTGCTTTTTAGTTATTACTCTAAGTTAATATGAGACAAATAGAGCACATAATAGACAAAGGAAAAGAGACAAGAAAAAGAAAAAGAAAGGAAGGAGTTAGGGTTAGAGATCACCAAAGTGTGAAGAGGTTCACACTGAAACACCTCTTGAAACGTCAGATTGTGTCAGCACTGAAAATTTGCCATTGATCCCCGGCAACGGCGTCAAAAACTTGATTCATCTTTTAAATTGTCTTCCAAGTGCAGAAGGTGTTCAATTTGTGTATAATGGGAATCCAAGGTCAATTTCACAGGGATCAAGGCATTTCCAATTTTGTTTGCAACAAGAAAACTATTGGAATTAATAGAGTCAAGAAAATGGGGTTTAAGCTGAATGCAAATTCCTTAGAGCCACAGGACAAGGCTAAATGACAGTTCAGGACCTGACATGGAAGTAAAGTTTGCTACCCTTCTAGAAATGCTTGATGGGAACAACATGTGGTGTACTCAATAACATTATGAAATTTATAACTAAAATGGACAAGAAGCCGAGTTATGAGCATGGACAAAGAAAATCAAGTGAAATATTTAGAACTAAGTTTCTCAAGAAGACTTTAAACAAGTACCTAGGCCGCGGGTCCTCTTTGCACCGAGGGGTTTCAAATGGGGTTTGGTATTTATAAAAACCATCACATGCAATTTCAGTCTAGAACAGAGCATATGGGGAATGTATATAATTTCAGCACTAACAAACACTTTCTGAATAACTTCACAGATTTCATATCAACATCAAACATTTAGTAATATGGAGTTAGAGTCTATGTCCCTTAAGCAACCACCATGCCCAGAGTCAACAATGAGTCAAAAAAAGATTACAGATGAACCTCTAAACTTGATTTCCAGGAAATTGATAGGGATTCATACAAGTACAATTTAAAATCAAAACAAAAACCAAAACCACCAAGCAAAACCCCCTTATGCAAAGGATTCCCCTTGACCTAGGTTACTTCGAGATTTACCTTTCCATCAAGTATGAAAATAAAATGTTCAGATCCAAAAAGAAATGGTTCATCACCAGAAAATGAAAAAAGAACAAAGTAGAATTCGGATTGCAAAAGGAATCCTCCTCCTTGACGGTTTCCAGCTCTGCCAGCCAGAATCGATCCCCTTCGTGCGTCCCACCACTCTTCTTTTGCCTTTCTTCCTCCATTCTCACCAATGATTCTGCTGCATTCTCTCTCCAGGTTGTTATTCCCTCCAATTCCATGCGGTTCTGAGGTGTGGAATCTCTGCAATGTAGAGTGGCAAGAGTTAGGGCACCGAGAAGGCTTAGCATTCCTTCTAAGTGTCGAGTGAACGTTTAAGTGGCAGAGATAATACACTTTTTTTCCCATTCTGTCCCTGCAATACCTCTTCTAAAATGTAAGGTATGGATTTGCATAAGTGACTTTTTAGGACCAAAAAGACCTTAGTTTTCAGCTAAATTCTTATATTATTTCCACCCATCATGCTCAAAGGAACATTTAACATAAACAATAAATTCATCAAACCATCAGTCACAAGAATAGAAATTTGCTGAGTTCCACAACTTACCATACTCACGTTAACATCTTTCATCCACAAGATCCACAATTTACCATTCCACGCATTATTCGAAAACCCATAATCAAATCCAAGCACCTTCTTAACATCATCCAATTGTTCATCCCGTAAAAAAGGCTCCACTATCACAACAACTTTCAGCTTATAAACTTGCATAATCTTTTTCAACCTGCTTCTAGAAGATCTCACCCCTCTAACATTCCAATACAAGATCAGACTGATCATATATTCAATTTAGAAGCACGGGTAATAACTCGTTTACTGCTGCGCATTTTCTTGACTACTACCTCACCCTTTTCCTTCACTGGATCACGCATTTCAAAATTAGAATTTACATCCTTATTCAACACTATTTTTCCATCCACTATCTCAGTATCAAATAGACTGGCCAACTGGTCAACCATGTCACTACCAGCCCTATTCAAAAATAGCTCAGAAACTTGCCCAACAAACAGTCCACATTGTACCTCTTCTGAATGATCTACCACAATGGAAACAAGAGCCTCTAGAGCCACTTCCACCAGAATTGATCTCGGCACTTCTTCAAAACTCTGTACGTTCACCCTTCCATAAAAAATAGAGGCACCCTCCTCGTCAACCATACATGCTACCACCTCCGTGAGAGCCATTGGAGCATCTTTAGAAATCACACTAAACTCCACTGCTTTCGGAACCACCTCCACAGAACCAGAGCACGACACTTCCACCACCTTAGAAACCACTGGCACCATCTCCTCGGGAACAAAGCATACAACTTCCATTTTGACTTGACGCTCCACATCCTTTGCCTTGTCCCTAGAACTGAAACCATGCAAATCCACCTACTGTAAATTTGCCACTTTCTCACCTTCCGTATCAAATATATGCTGATCAACACTACCCATCACCAATGCATTCGAGATTTTGCTATCTGTACCCATATCAGCCACATCTTGTAACGCTGCATTCGAACTCGAAGGCTCCGATTCTTTCAACTATTTCGGCACTACCTTATACTCAAGATGAACCTTCTATTTCTCTTTCTCCTTCCTTAAAAAACCTTTCTTGCAAGTCTTCAGATTATGCCCTTGTAATTTAGATTTAGTGCAAAACGCAGGCACCATTTCATACACCACCTCCTGCAATTGACTCGCAGGACAAGAGGGCGCACCAATCCAGAACAATAAAAGAGGAGATTTAGCAACATCAAGCTCTAAGCATACCTTTGCTCCGTCTGTTCTAGTGGCACACTGCATAGAGTTATCACTCCGAATATATTTCCCAATAGGTGACGTGAGGCTTTTCAGGATTGACAGATGATAAAAGTTTGGAGTCAAACCTGGGAGAGAAATCTAGATTGAAACCACTGAAGGCTCCTCCTCTTTAGAAAACTCAGGGGTCCAATGAAATGGTCGATACTCCACACCGTTAATGTAACAGCCCGCTAGAAATTTAATGATGAAATTTCTATTGGCTTTAGGAATCTTGTGAAGTCCTCATAAGTTTTCACGAATCTATTAATTGTATAGGTTTTTGTCTAACTACATAATTAGTGTTGTTACTCACTATAGTATCAGAAGTGTGTTTTTGATTATTAGAGATAGTTAGAAAAGTTTTAATTGGACACATGGGAAGATCTTAGCCACCACCCCCTTCCAAGTCTACTTTCCACTTTTAGAAAATAGCCTAAACTAATTTTTGTAGATATTATTGGGTAAGAGAGACCTATACTTAACTCTCACTCTGGATAAGAGAGACCTACACTCCACTCTCACTCTGAGTAAGAGAGACCTACACTTAACTCTCACTCTGGGTAAGAGAGACCTACACTCAACTCTCACTCCAGCCTCATCTTCTTCCATATTTTGTCCATAAATACCTCCAGTCACTCCCCACCAAAATATCTTCCTTTACATCTTTCATTGAAAGAACACCAAACTCTCCCGGATAGCTTTCAAGTATTCTTTTGCATGCCTATTTCGAAGCTTTTGTAAGTGTTTTATCATAAATTTTCCTTCATACAAGTTGTTCATTTTTTAGTCTAGTTTACATGAATATCTTATTTGTTCCATTTGAAGGTCATTTGGCTAGTCAATTATTTTTTAAACTCTAAAAAGGTCATTCTAGGAGATAAACTGGAGAATATGTTATAGTTTGGAGTTTTTGACCAAGCTAATGGATAGATATTGGTCCAAAATTTTTCTGGAGTATTGTTAACATGTGTATATGATTATTGGTTGAGGATTGTTGTATGATTAAAGGTTTTGATGAAAGCTTTTCATAGATCTAGAAACTTAGAAATTGGAAGAGGAAAAACAATTTCTGTTTTGAGAAAGTTTAAATTTTTGGTGGTTTAAACCTATTCCAATGGCCTTGATAATTTTATTGAAGGATCCTAATCCTCTCATATACATGTTATAATATTATTTTAAAGATATTTGATGTTAGTTTCAAAGATATGAAATTTTATGCAAAGAGATATTCGGATAAGCCAAAGTGTGGATGTTCTTGGCTAAATTTATATTTTGGTTAATGTTTAACCATGTGATCTTGAATTAGAAGCTTATATATGTTTTAGGACATCTTTTTAAATCATGTGATGATTTGGTTTGAAGATCACATCTTTATAAGTCATAAATCAAAAGGTTAATCAAAACAAGTTAGAAACAAAAATTAATGGAAATAGCATATGGGAATTTTGGCTCTATGGAGTTTTAATAGTTGTAATTAGTTTTAAATTTTTTAAATTGATATTTGAGTTTAGGATAAAATTTACATGAGGCATGTAAATTTTGGTGACTTTTGGAGTTAGCATGCAAAATCCTTAAGTTATAGGTAAAACGGTCATTTTCCTACATGTAGAGGGTAAAATGGAAATTTTACTCATTAAGCTAGTATTTTCCATATTTCAAATTATTAGTGATTTAGTTCTAACTTTTAGAATCACTAATTACAGTTCCTCGCGCTTGAGGTTTTATAAGAAACGCAGAGATCAAGGTAAGTTAGCTTTTAAGTTACTAGCAGTCTACTGTGTATGTGCGCTAAGTAAAGGAAATACAGAGTATGTATGTATGTTATCATATATGTTAGGCCATACTAAGTTATCACATATTTTTCTGTTACACAAAATTTAATCTGTCATGAGTTTTAGTTGTTACACAAGATATTTTGTCATATATTGCAAGTACATAATAATTTGTCATTTATTACATGTATGTCATGTCATGTTCACTATTGCAAGTATGTCAAGTTAATTATGTTTCCGTTACATGTGATATCATGTTATGAAAAATTGTGTTACATGTTTAAGTCATGTTACGATAAAACCCTATCTCAAGTTGGTCATGTCTTTCAAGTTATGTTCAAGTCATGTTATATTACATCAGGGCTTCTGTCCTTTCGTATTCCAGTCACGTTTCATCTTGAGTTACATTTAGTTTCGTGGGATCCACAACAACTGTGGCACACAAAGTATGGGTTCATAGCAATTGTGACTCATACACTACGTGAGACACAACAATTGTGACACGTAGAATACATGAGGCCACAACAACTGTAGAGTATGTATTTAACTACAATGTGAAATATAAAATACATGGGGCCACAACTACTGTGGAGTATGTATTTACACGTAGAATACATGGGGCCACAACAACTGTGGAGTATGTGTTTAAACAGTTAAAGAATAAGTTTCAGATTACGTTCATGTTAAGTCAAGTTTCTGATCAAGTTCATGTCAAGTTAAGTTCAGTTCACATTTCAATTTAAGTTATATCAATTATGCTATATTGTACGTCAAGTTATGCTTTAATTACTTATGAATTTGATTATGCATTCATGCTTTTACTGTCATCCATGCATCATTAGCCTGTGTGGATTTTTTGTTAACTTACTGAGATTTGTAATCAAATCTCATTGTGGTAGTCCCAACTACCATTCCTCCCAAATGGTAGATCTTGTTACAGGACCTGAAGGAGAATCAGGAGCTGACCAACTAGATACAGTTGACTGAGTGACGATGCGACGTCAATGTTAATATAGTAGTTAACGTAAATTACTACTTGTACTATGGAGTTGCATCTCCAGTACTTTTTGGATCATAAGCATTTTGGACTAGTGTTGTAATCTTAGTTGTTCAATGGGTCTTTATATATGAAATATGTTTTAAGCATTTGGGATATTTTCAATTTGGTGCATAATATTGCTAAAAAAAAAATTATCCGTTACGAATATTGCATAATGTTAGATGCATATTAGGAACATTGCATCTTATATGTCATGAACGAGGGCATGTAACCTTGTGTTGCATGTCTCGACGCTTCAAATGTCATTCCGATCCGAAATGGAATTTGGGGGCATCACAGTTAATGTCACAAACTTCCCTAGAAAAAGCCTTATTGAAATCTTCCTTCGACGTTAATGTCACAAATTTCTCATGGCTGAGACCACAACAATACCAAATAAACGCCATCTATTTTTAATGAAGAGTCTGATTGCATCCAGTGATGGTCTCTGTCTAAGGAACTTTAGCACCAACGAGAACCGAAATGGTTTTGCAAACTTCACAATTTCCTCCTTAAAAAACAAGAAATACACTTCTCCATCCATAGTTTTAGGAGCCCTAGATGGCAGAAGCACATCAGGTATCAGGTGAGGGACTGCATATAAGAGATCTGAGAATGAACGCGAGTTGGCAGCCGGCATGGAGCCATCAATGCCCCTCGCGACAGCCATGCAAAAACAAACATAAAACCCTAGCAGAGCAAAAGGGTATAAAAGTAATTCTTCGTTGTAATTACTAAGATCCCATCCTAACCCCTACTTCTAGCTAAGAAAGACCACCTCTCCCTAGAGGCCCTCAATTGGACCTGTTGTGATGCAAAGAAGCAATCTTTGCTTTGGATAAGGAGCAATAGTCAATGAGTTTCTTGTATGTGCTATAATTTTATAAGGTTTCCAACCTGAAGGTGGAGATATTAATGGAGATTTGCAATAGTGGCGTCATGGCAAATATGCTAAATACAAAAGTTTATAGCAATGGTTTTGGATAGATTACTGGGGATTTCATGGTGGCTTAATAAGATGGAATTGATTTTTCTGGTTGGCCTTTGGTTAGTCTCTCACTCTCTTTGGACATATCCATTAGTATTATCCTTATGGTTCATAGGGTGATGATAAATTTTTCACAAGGGAGAAAAAAAGAAAGAACTGAAGGAACTAACACTACTTTTTGCTGGATGTAATAGACCCACAACGATGACCATAGACTACGACCACAGAAGTAGATGGGGGTTGTCTTCAATCTTCTGTTTACTTTGGTTTACTCTAGTTCAATGCAACTCCATGTCCGTTTGATTTTTTTAAATATATCAGCTGACGTGGGCCGATTACCAAGCGGTTGCCTTCTGCCGGTTGTACCTAGAAGAATTGTTCCTCTTGCTCTCTCCTGCTCGCCTCCCCACTCTTGAAGTAAAACCCTAACCTAGATCTATTCGAGGAGAGGAGTAAAATCAGGTAAGTGCTCATTGTTCACTCACTTTCTTGGAGATTTTGCTCTACACGAAATAGAAACCAAGGGTTAGTTTATGAAATTATGCAATGTTCCAACCTAGAGCCCTTCCTTCATTTCTTTCAGATCACACTCCCATCTTTTTCTTTGATGCTCCAGTTCACACCTTGGAAGGAAGATTAAGTAAGGTAAAAATCTAGTTCCCAAATCTTTTGTTTTTGGGTCGATGCTAAGCACAAAAGAGTGGCAACTCCATCTGGTTTTTGAAAATCCTGCTACTATCCTGATTGCTTAGTGGCTTCGAAGTTTGAATTTCTGACTTATTGCTTCTAATGCTTGTTTAGTTGGGTGTGTAACTAAGTGGAGGGAAGGTAGAAATAGTCAAAATCGTGCAACCTACCAGCTTGATGAGGTGAGGTGATTTTTGTACCCTATTTCATTCCATTCCCAGTCGTGTAGTTTTACAAAACAATTCTATTGTAGCTTTACCTTGCTTCTTCTTGAGTTTGAATCATGTTTTTAACTATGTTTAAGTCTTCATTTTTATGAGTTAAACTAGTAGAGATTAGAATATATTTTTAACATTTTTCCTCATGTTAATAGCCTAAGTAAGCCACCAAAGATTTTATTCAAACTAGTAAGTTTCTCTTAGAATTTTCTGGTTTACCGAGATCTACCCTTACTGTTTAATGCTATGTTTACACCAAAAATGGTGTTTCTTTTCAAGTTTTCTTCAACACTAGTATCCTTTGTTTATGTAGTTGGGATTGTGGTTAAATAAAGGGGGTTTAAAGCAAGAATACAATAAGTTCCTTGCTGTCTAAGTTAGTGCAGGAATTTTCTGCTATACACTTTCTTTTGGGTTCAAACCAGTTCATTGTCATCCCTATTGTTAATTTCATCCTTCACTCAACCAAAGTTACTTATTTTTATGATAAAATACCGAAAAAAGGGACAAAACCAGCCATCTTGTAAGCTTTAGTTGTTCACTTATTTTTGGTTCCAACAAGTTACCAAAAGTTGTCAAATACCGTACCCCTTTTAGTAAAACTTTCCAGATTTTGATATTTTCTTGTTCCCTTCCATTTCCAAGCAAATTCCTACCATCTATACATTCTTAAGCCATGAGTTTCATCTATCTTTCATGTAGAAAACTCAATATCCCTTATTGAACAGTAAGCATACTATTAGACATGGTTATGAATTTCTTTAGGATGCTTGAAATGAGGAGTTTAAATGATTTGACTTAGTTCTAAGTATGGAAGTCTAAGACCTTGAAGAAATGGATGGAGAGAAGGATAGAATGAGATTAGATTGACTTGATTTCTTCTTGAGCTTGTTTGATATGTAAGGAAGTTGAATGAATTGAGGTTGTGTCTTGTAGTTCATTTTCTCTAAGTGAAGAGGGAGTTAAGGAAAGTACTTTATTTCCTTCTTGGATTTAAAGTAAACAACTAGCTAAGGGTATGGTTAGTAAAACGTAGTGTGAAGTGTATTGATATGTTCATTCCGTTTCATTTAATTGGATTTATTGAAGTGCAAAAGGAAACAAGAGTTTGGCTTGGTGGTAAGTAGCTTTGACCATGCTTCTTACACAATATTTTCTTCTACTAAATGCTCTATTTTCTTCAAATGCTTCTATGTGATGAAAATACATATACATATATATATATATATATAAACAATGTATAAGCCTTCTTGGTAGCCAGTGTTAAGCATCCTATTAAATATAAATGTGTGTATATGTATGATGTAAAGCATTCACATGCAAGGTTTAGATCATGAGATTTGTCATGTACATGTTTTTTTTTTTTTTTTTTTTTTTTTAAACTAGTGATTTTTCTTAATATAAAGTATAGCATGGAATGCATTCTTTATAAAAGAAAATACATACTGCATTGAACTAAGAAAGATGATGAAAATGCTATGAAAGGAAAAAAGAAAGAAAGAGGAAATGAAGGTTTTATGAAGGAAAATATGTAATGGCCAACGATGGAATAATGATGGTACCAAAGAAAGGGGCAGATTGTAATGCCAGATCAATTCCACTGGCAGTGCACTCAATGGCACCAGCCTGACTGAGGGATTCCCAACCCATGGCCATGGGTGGAATGATGTCCAAAAGACTGATAACCCTAACACATAGGAAGTAATAGTGTGTACCGACCAAAGGAAGGTGAAAACTAACTCAGAATATTTAATTGAAATGTTTTAAACTTGTATGACTTTCCAAAAGAAATGAATAGTTGATATATGATATTTTAACTACATGGTATACTGCTTACTGAGTATTAAACTCAATTTTATGTTTAGTATTTTAAATATCCAAGTAATGATGAAGATGAAGTTGCAGAGCAAGGCATTACTCAATGAAGGAGAGACGGATGCTTAGTGGTAGCCTTGGTTTAGGTCTCTAAATGGAGTTCGGTTTTTATTGGTTGGTTTTGTGAAATTGTTGGGCTACGTATTTTGAGAAGAAATCATTTTGTAAGCTGGGTGGATGTTTCTATCAGGAAGGTGGCTGTGGTTTTTAATATGTAA
Organism: Carya illinoinensis; assembly: GCF_018687715.1. Lineage (NCBI taxonomy): Eukaryota > Viridiplantae > Streptophyta > Magnoliopsida > Fagales > Juglandaceae > Carya > Carya illinoinensis. The sequence continues at coordinate 22,418,281 of NC_056764.1, forward strand.
CTAATGGGATTGTCTTATATTTTGACAAACATGTTATTTTGAGTTTTGAAGTTATGGAAGAAAATAGGAAGTCCCTTTTACAAATTTTTGGTATATTATTTACATATAGAAAAAAAGGACAAAATGTAGCAGCTCATTCCATCTTTAGGGAGGGGTTGTTACACTATGAGGCAACCTTTTCTCTATTAAGATTTTCTTCAATTCTCCCAATTCTAGCCAATGTAGCACATTTGGATTTGGAACTCTATCAGATAGATGTTAAGACTGCTTTTCTTGATGGAGAACTAGAAGAAAATATCCATATAGATCAACCCAAGGGCTTTGTGGTCAAAGTTCAAAGGCGCAAAGTGTGTAAGCTTAAATGATCTATATATAGCAAAGCAATCATCTAGACAGTAGTATTTTCGATTCCATCGATCCATTCTCTTGAATTAGTTTACGATGATCATAGAAGACCACTATGTTTATATAAAACGGTCCAAAATGAGTTCTGTATTGTTATCACTATACGTTGATGGCATTCTGATGGCTAGAAATGATAAAGGGATGATTGTCGCCACTAAGGAGTGGTTGTCCCTCAATTTTGAGATAAAGAAAATGGGTGAGGAAAAATATATTTTGGGGGTTAAGATCTCTAGAGATTGTTCAAAGAGATTTCTGTGTTTGTCTCAATAGACTTGCATAAAGAAGGTCCTTGAGCGCTTCCAAATGAGTAATTGTAAACATTGGCAACCTCATTGCTAAAGGTGAGACCTTATGCCAAGAAATGTGTCCTAAGACTCCAAGAGAGATAGAGAAGATGACTTGTGTTCCTTAAGCTAGCGCTATTGGCAGTCTAATGTAGGCAATGATGTGTACTCAACCAGATATATGCTATGCAGTAGGCTTGGTTAGTAGATTCCATTCTAATCATGGATTGGCCCATTCAAAAGAAATCAAAAGGATTTTCAGATATCTAAAGGGAACTGCAGACTATATGTTGTGCTATCAAGGTTTAGATTTGCAGCTAAATGGTTACAGTGATGTTGATTGGGGTAGTGACATAGAAAAGTGCAAATCGACAATTGGGTATGTTTTCTTGATGAACAATGGTGCTATTACATAGAGTAGTAAGAAACAACCATGTATAGCTTTATCCACCATGGAGGCAAAGTACATAGAATGTTCAACAATAGTTCAAGAGGCTGTTTGGTTTGATGAGGTTCCTTCAACACCTAGATATAGGTGTGGATTATTCTGATCCAATGACCATGTTTTGCAATAACATGGCTGCTCTTGCATATGCTAAGATCCAAAGTATCACGGAAGAACCAAACACATTGATATCCGATACCACTAAATTTAGAAACATGGTGGCACAAAAGAAAGTTGTCTTGAAACATTTATCTACAAGTCGCATGGTTGTTGATCCCTTGATAAAGCCCAAAGCGAAAGACAATTTTATGGCTCATGTTAGGAGTTTAGGATTGTGTGGATTGTGATTATAATTTTATTCAGTTGACACAGTAATGTAAACTTTCTTTAGAGATACTAATGCAATGTGATGTTGTCTTTCAATTTGTCTTTATCATATTGCATGAATTGTACATATACACAAAGTATGTTAATAGACTTAGATCGGCTCACTCACATGAATGATTGTCGTTGGCATTGCAAAGAGATAGCGAGAAAAGATGAGACATTGTATCACTTGGTACTTTTCTAGAGAGGGATAAGTATGACACAAAAATAAATGTTGCCTTAGTGAGAACTAAGATGAGATTCATCATATATAAGAAGATCGATGCCCCACAACCCATGTAGTCTGTGGTAAGCCAAATGCGAAATTCTCTTTGGCACCTTGGAGGTGAGAAAATGGAGAGAGTCAGGTTAGATAGACCTAGAAATTGTGTTTGGACTAAGATCTATACAGTGTTGATAAGGGCATATGCTCTTTAAAAAAGAGAGATCCATCATAGCATGTATTTCATACTACATGAGTTTGTACGATCAAATATGGAAGTGAATGAATGGTTCCTTAGTTCTTCATTGTGTGAGTCCTGTATGTTACTTTTAAATGCCCTTCTTGACCTTTGACAATGTCATAAAATGGAGGCTCTGAAGTTTTCTACTCTAGCATGTTGTTTATGATCATGTTTGATACAGTCTAAAGAGGTATTGCTGGGAAAGTGGTTAGACTAAAATTGAGTGACATAAGGGTGAAGGGAAGACTATTCGACAACGCATTCTTGGTTGTGTATGCTAGCATCAAAATTTGGTGATACAATTTGGTTGTGACAAATTTTGTGAACACATTGCGATAACTTATAAGCAATTAAGCATAGTTTTGAGTTTTTGAAACTTAAGAGGGATCAAATATGCTTGCGAGACACTTTATGTTGTTATGCTGGTCTTTTGTAGGAGAGATTTGGTATGTGCTTCCACACAATTTTTTTTTTTTTTTAGGTATACTCGATGGTCGCATAACCTATTTGTTTGTAAGAATGAGATAGAGAATACGTTTAGAGATTTATGCCTGGGGCATGCCCACTATGAGCGAATGGGAGATGTAATAAAGTAGGGTTGCCCCTAATGCTTCTCATAATGGGATGCTAGGCATAATGCTTGGAATTACTCCAGGCATTATGCCTGGAGTTATGAAGGTAATGTAGGCTAGCCTTTAACGTCAGCCTATCGTTACCATACCAGGACAAGCATTACTCAATCCTCCATTCCTAATAGAGACACGTTTGAGTGTTTGAGGGACTCATATTGTTCTATGAAAAATGCTTAGGCTGTGCACATCTTGAGTGTGTCTCTAGATTTATCGACGTAGTACACTCACACACCAGGTGAAGGTGAACTCAAATTTAATGAAGGTTTAAACATTATATTCACTTGTAAAATCTATGATTTTGAGGAGAGAGATAGGGAGCTTAAGGAGAGAGAGAGAGAGAGAGAGGGAAAAGTAATAGGGGGAGAGAGAGTGATTGAGCAACAAACTTCACTTACAAATGCTCTCTTTGCTCCGTTGCATTTATGTTTACTGTAACAAAAGTAGACTGTTGATCTGGATGTGTCTACAGTTTGTAAATCTTAGTTTTACATTGCATCCAACTCAAGGAGGCTCTCTTGTGTTATATGAGAAGTCTGCTATTTTTAGGCCTTTTTTATGTATTCTTTCTTGAAATATTTTAAAGGATTTTTTGTAGACCTTTGTATTATTTTTTTACTGATGAATATTTTTGTAGCATTTCTCTAAGACATGAGTTTTAGTGTAATGCTGTGGACTTATGGTATGTAAGTCACATACAGACTCTTTATAAAAGAGTAACTTAACTCGAAAAAGTGAAATTTTCATGTCGATGCTCTTCAAAGAACTTGTGGGGTTTACACACATTAGACTTATACAAATCATTTGCTTAATGTTTTTATCAATTTCTTACAAGAAAAAAAATGTAACATAAAGGAAAAAAAATTCTAATATTCATCATACAAAATGCATGCAACACACAACACACATTAGATATTTCACTAGCTAATGTTGTAAGCAATTACAATACAAAACATAATAAAGTAACCGTTGCTTCTTCTTTTTTTTCCCCTTTCAAAAAAGGCAAATAACATTACATTAGTTTATGAAATATGCAATTAGCATAACTATCCTCATCAACCTCTTCTGAGTAGGGTTCGATCCATAGAGTAGTAGGCTCTCTATCACCACTGGATACTCAAGTTAGAAGGGGCTTATTTAAAGCTTTGTTGTCTTAGTGGATTTGAAAAAACAATCATGGAGAAGAGAAGCTAGGGTTCTACCCTCTCATCTGGGTGTTAAAATCAGGATTTCATAAACCAATAGTTGTTGATAGATATTTACTTTAATCCCTATCCCACTAATGAAAAATGAAACTAATAAGTTTCTTGTCGTGATCCTCAACCATCAGTGGAACACAACTTCACTTCTCAAGATATCAACCATTCACCTTGGGACAACTACATAGGAACACACCAATAAACTAGATTACTGCAAGCACATTGAATGGGCTAAGATTAGAATGCTTGGAACATCTCAAAAAAACTAAAAATGTTCGACTAGGGGTATTACCTGGTCTATTAGCAATCTTATACCGAAAGATGCAAAAGTGCTCTTACAGTGTGCCATACATTTTCACAAACATTTAGTTTTTGTCTTTATGGTATATAGAACCAATGTGGGAGCAAGAGGAATCCTTTGGCTTGGTTGTTGGTCTAGATATTGCTCACCAAGTATAGCTCATCCTTCAGCAGGCTTACACCCAAAATTCCCAAGAAAGGGGATCTCAGTTGACTTGGCAAGTTACCTATATGCAGAAGGAGGCCTCGACATTCACTTATAAAAAGGGAGGCCCTGACATCCACTTATAAAAAAGGAGGTCTCGACATCCCATTAGATCATCTTTGACAGTTTAAAGGAGTTCATGATAATCTTGCCACAACCAATTAGCTCGTGAATGATAAGTTTAAGGTATTTTCTCTCGACCAACCTCGAACTGAAGTATAAACCATTCACTACCTCCATGCTCAAGCCTCCTCCGCTTAAGGGTCTGAAATGAGAACCCAACTCCATGACTCATTTTCTACTCCTAGATATGCCTTTTATAGCCAGAAGATAAGACACAGTTCTTTTAAAGGGTTTAACTACACTATCCAACTAGATTATATTCCTTAGCCTTAGTCGGTCGTGCCTTAATGCTTGAGAATGCCTCTATAACATCCCATTCCACTAGGTTAAGAACAAGAAAAATGCTAGTGGAGTCCTTAAAATTTACCGCTCAATGTTACTGCTCGTTTATTTTAATTTTTTTAAACTTAATGGTTAAGAAAGTAAATATTAGTGGAATTGTGTTTTTTTTTTTACTTTTTTCATAAGTATTAAGGATGTTAAAAAAATATTGAAAAGAAAATGAAAAAAAAATTGAAATGCACTAGCAGTACACCCAGCGGTAATGGCTAGGCAAACTGCTAGCAACACTCTAAGAATAATGTTAGTTTTAAAAATCAAGGGGAACCATAATGCTATTTGACTTTAAAATTTTCCATAAATTTAAATGAAACCCAAAATCATCATTCACTAAAATATTTACAATTTAAAAGTGAGTCTACCGTAACACTTATTGAAAATAATTCAAACTCTTGTGTTTAAAAAAATAACTAATTAATGTCATAAAAGCATAAGTCTAAAATCTCGACAATGGTCTATCACTTTGCCTTGTCTCCCTAAGCCAAGTCCTATCTTGCAACATCATTCTTTCATTAATCATAACCTAGAGTGGTTAAAACATCTCAAACATATAAAAATGAGTTGAATAGTCAATAAAAACAACATCATACAGTAAAAAAAATATAAACATAGGTTTTCTTGGAAAACATACATACTCATAAAAACATAATTAAACATGTACATTAACTGTGAATAATGCCTTAACTTGTCTTCATATTCCTTATTGGCTACTACCCATTGTTGACCCAATGAGCTAAGGGTAGCGATCTTGACGATCTCAATTCAGTCCATGGCCACAAGTTTGGAATCCATACATAAGGATGACAGCACTAGGTGCACTACCATTGTGTTTATCCTGACAATGCAAAATGCCTATACCTCATGGTACCATCATACCTATCGTAACATTGGCAATTACATATCCTATTTATCAAACATTCATCATAACCATATTTTCATATTTCTTGTTTGATCATATGTTGTTATAATGCGTGGAAACCATATAAAATCTTGACTTCTCATAAAAATTGCATGTACAATGTAAAATAATATTAAACGTATGCATAAAATCATGACTTTTACAACTTAACATGACATTCAAAAATCATTTTCATCATGACTTGAGTACGTAAAATAGGGCTATCAATTGTATGAGGACTATGCCAAAAAGAGGGAAGGAATCCTTTCATGGGGGTAAAATGCTGGCGACAAGGAGGCAGCTAGGCAAGCAACATGCAACAGAGGTGGAAGTATGGTGAGCAACACGTTGTAGAGAGTTTGGCAGATGTGAGATAGCATAAGGTGATGAAGGGAGGTTTTCCCTATACCAGGTGAGCAAAGGATGTATTAATCGTATGAAAGGCGAGCAACGGGCGAGGACAAGCCCATTGCAAAGCTAGGAGCACTCTAGGGTAACCTTGAGAAGCTTAGAGGGCAATCGTTGTCGTAACTAAGGCTCATGCTCCTTCAAAGATGTCACAGTTGGAGTATGCCTGGGAAGAAGGAATATGAACCTGTAGGATATATCGTTTGACCTTAGTCCTATGGCCTGATGCTATGTGGGAGACTCCTATAAGGAGAAGGGTTGCGAGTTTGGTCCCAAGGCAAGTTGCAAAAATGTGCATGCCTTGTCCCATTAGTCACTCGGTCTCTACCATTCTTCAAGTCCAGAGAACAAATAGAAGGATGAAGGTCTCTCATTTAAGCGAGGCAGAGATCAAAGGAAATATCAAGATTCATCAGGATTGTAACTGACAGTTCTACCATATAAAAGATAATGGATGATTGTCAACATCTCACTCTAGTGATCATAAAGGACTTTAACACTCTTTTGTTCTTTTCTATTTGATGACGTCAAGGAAATGGAAAGCAAATGAGTCTTTAACAACCGAGGGAGTGACATCGATAGTGCAACCTTAGTAGTAGAATACTATTCAAGTAAGTTCATTCCTATGATATTCTAGAAATGTGGGGTAAATCTTCATGGGTATGTTCAGGATTTGAATATTTTTCTTCGCATCTCTTTCTTTCATGAAAGTGCATACTTTTCTCACAATATTTATTGGTTACTTTTATAATGTGATTTCAAGACAATGTGATTTGAAGTTATGTGCTTTCAATGTACTTTGTACCGATGAGATAAGGCTGAGGATTTCCTATATCATTTCAGAGTGGTATGTTACCACGAGTTTCATACGGTTAGAGGGATTCCCCGTGATGATAGGGGTGGGGAGTCCTGTATGGCTTCACATGATATCATGGGTAGAAAAAGTCACCTTATTGATCAGGTAGAGTGTTACATTGTGATGTTTTGGTGAAGTTGTACCACGTGTTGACTAGGTAGAGGGATTCCCCTTTGTGTTTTGTTGGGTAAATATGCTTCATGTGATGATTGGGTAGAGAGATTCTCAGTATTGAATGGGTAGAGTGATTCCCCATTGTGTTTTGGGTGAAGGTGTTTCATGTATTGATCAGGTAGAGAGATTCGCTGCGTCAAATGGGTGGAGTGATTCCACATATTTGGTGTTCTTAATAGGTTATCTAGATATAGTTTGCTCATGATTCATTGCCATGCTTATGAAAATATATGCATTTTTCTCAGAGTGTGATTCCATGACATACTTGCGGATACATGCGTTTTGCTTAGCGGATGATTCCTAGCCATACTTAAAATTTGTGCGTGGCATTATTTACATGAACTTGTGCATGCATATTCATTGCCATTGCCTTTTATTATTAGTACCACTATGGCTTTTAATAATACTACTATGGGTTTTAACTTACTAAGGTTTCATTGAAATCCCACCATGGTAGCCCCGCTACATTTTCCTGAGCCATAGACTTTGCGCATATGTAGCTCAGGAGAATTACCCTGGGGAAGAAAGACTAGCCTAGCCTAAGGCATAGCCATGGAGGCATGTCTTCGTTTAGTTTTATGCTTTTGTAATTTGAGATGTTTATAATAATTAGGCGACAAACACTTTATAGTTTATTATATTTGATGTAAGTGATGAACTTATGATGGTTGTAACTATATATGGAACGAATATGGATATTATTATTAATGAATGAGTGCTTGTACACTTTTTTGGTAGTAGTAGATTAGTATCTTACTAATCCTCTTTATTGTTTCCATTGCGATTCTTGTTACACATTCTTGATTTGCATACAGGCATACAACCCTCACTCAAACGAAAGGGATATAGTCGACTGGTTCACATCCTAAGCACCACTGTTCCTCGTTAGAGAACTACTAAGGGTCGAGGGTCAACAAATAAATAGGATTTACATATGATAATATTGTAAAAGCCATGACATGGTCAATGAGCTTTTCGTTTGTGAAACACATTTGTGTTTGCTTTTAAAAAATATGCAATTTGAAAGGAAGCAACCCGAGAGCCTCAAAGGTCACTATCCCATGTTTCTATGCCTCATTTTGAAGTTTGACACAATTAAACCTCTCTCTAAGTCATAGAAAACATCTTTCAAATTTTTTAAGGCAAAATTGAAAGACATGCACCATAGAAACTTCCACTATTTCTTTCTCAACACAAAACCTTCTTTTGGTACCCATTAAGAACTCATTTTGACACACTCCAAACCATCATTCCTAAGTTACATTGTAGGGAAATTAATTCTAGATCCAACCATACCTTAATACTTTCATGCATTGCATACACATGCCTATATATATGTGTGTGTATGTACCTATACATATATATTCATACAAACATGGAATGTAAAACTTTTCATGATTCTAAACCAAGCATTTGATTCATCAAATATAACTAACACATATGCATATTCATATATGAATCAACCTCACCTTTACCACAAAAATTGTGCCAAAACCCCAAATCTCCAAAGCATGTTAAATTAATCTCACATACTTTTATCCATATGCAAACTGAACCCATTAATTTTCAAAATTGGATCTTTAGTTTACAAAATATCATGCCACATCCATGGGTTTAAACATAAGCAAAACCTCATACAAAAGTTCAACACATTACCTTGTGAAACATTATGCCAACCTTAAGGTGATGAAAATCAAGACATCAAACTAGTTTTTCTCTTGAACCAAAAAACTTCAAGCTTTTCCTTAGTACGATGATCTTAGATACATCATATATTCAAGAGGATCGGCTATTATGCAAGATAAACACATCTCAAGCTCAAGTCATGAAATTGATAGAACTCAAACTAATATATTTTCTCTTAAGCATGCCCGGTTTCCACTATATACACTTTAATATCTAACAACCAAAGTCAAATCAACTTAATAGAAGGTTCAAAACTTGGCAAGCACTACTAAGGCTTGGGACCCACCTATACTACCCAAGATGAAGGTAGCTACAAGATAGTGATGCTTGTTTAAGGAAGGTGTATATACAACTTGGCGAGTATGGATATGTGTGTGTGTGTCAGGCAGCCAAGGGATTGGAGAGAAAATGGAGATGAACTTTAGAGAGAGAGAGAGAGAGAGAGAGAGAGAGAGAGAGAGAGAGAGAGAGAGAAGGAAGGCTTGAAAGGTTCCCCTTGCATCATTTCCCATTGGTCACATGGTTGGCTCTTATCCTCATGTACAAGTGTAAGGTTAACAGTTCATGTCTAAGTGGTCAAAACTATAAAGAATGGGGCTTCTATTGGTGGTGGGTTGCTCAACCAAAGGGAGAAGAGGGGACGTTTGTTTGCTGGTCCTTTATGGTCAACCTTTGCTTAATGTGTGACAAGTGGCACATGGTCCATGTTCTTGCCACAATAAAAGTGTGAGGGTGTGATCTAATTTTTTTGATGAGGGCCTAAATTGGCATGCCACAAGCATGTAGGTGGTGGGGCCAAGTGAGGTGGCAAGCTAGCATAAGTCCAAGTGTCATGCATCTATAATGTTGTGTCCAACGCACCTAATAGAGCAACTTGTGAGAACCCAAACTTTGCCAAGTCCCCATTCCTTCTTGTCATTTTATTTTATTTTATAAAAGGTTTCCTAAACTTTTTGAATAAGAGATGAATAGACTATAATTGGACAAAAAGTCCTTAGAGCATTGGCAATGGCCTAGCCATTGCCAAATGCAAGTGCAAATTGAAGAGAAATATGATAAAAACCTCCTGCATTGGCCTAGCCAAATTGAAAAGTTTTACATTTTAGCTACAGTAGGCTCTGCTTGGCCACTGAGATTTTTCATATGAGAATTTTGAATTTTAAGATTAAATATTAAAATATTATATTTTAATATTATTATTGTATTGGAATTTGAAAAAGTTGAAAAAACGTTGAATTGTTTATTATATTTTGTATAGGGATTTGAAAAAGTTGTAATGATGAGATAAGAATTTTATGTTTGAGATAAGAATTTCATGTAGCCAAACAGTACCTAAATCTTAGGTGCTCTCCATCTATGGCCAGGCACTGTACAAGGATCAACTATTATTTTATCATTTCTCTATCAAACTGTTTAGTCATTTGTGAACTGTTTGTACATTTATGTATATGTGATTGTTAGGTGAATGGTTGGTAAAATAGATTTATTGAATAATTAGGTTGAGGGAAAAAATAGTTGAAAAATAATAATTTTATTTTTTTAATAAAGTTATTAATTAATATATGAAGTGTGTTTGTAAAATATTAGAAAAAAAATTTACAAATACTATTTGGAGTTTAGGATTAATTATATTATATTATCTAAAATGAAAATTAATATTATATTATCGAAAATGAAAATTAATATTATATTATATAAAATGAAAATTAATATTATATTAATATTTGGAGTCTATGATAGCTAGTCCTATGTGGACTAATTTATATATAAGTCCATATTATAGCCAAAAGATCATATTAGAGTTCCATTTTAGACTTGACAATGGCTAGGTCATTGCCAATGCTCTTAGTGAGTTTTACTTTTGGACTTTGCCAAGCCCCCATTCCTTCTTGTCATTTTATTTTATTTTATTTTAGAAAAGGTTTCCTAAACTTTTTGAATAAGAGATGAATAGACTATAATTGGACGAAAAGTCCTTAGTGAATTTTACTTTTGGACCTTGAGGATTCTTAGATTAGAAGGCTTTGATGGAGATGAGATGAGGAGAAGCCCAATAGGACCTATATGGGTTTAGGCCATCAAGAAGAATACTAGGGTTGGAAGGCCCAAAATATCTTCCAAGGCATGTGGTAGGCGCCACATGGCATATGAGGGCTATTTGGTCTTTTAGGTGGGTAATCTAGGGAAAAGCATGGTGGGACACTTGTCCTACATGGATGGGTTTCTAGAAGGTTGAGTGGAGGATGATGTCACCTAAGGCTAGTGCTCACATGCCCCTTTTGGTAGGAAAGGCCAAGTTCTGCTATTTTTCAAGCATACGAAGAGTAAGGATAAGACCTTTGGAGTTTTAAGACAATCTTAGTTGCGAAGGGGAATGGATTGGTTCTAGAATGATGGAAGAGACTTTTGAGAGGAAAGAGAGAGAGAGAGAGGGCCGATGGAATGTACGGAGAGACAGAAAGAGAGGCACCTTGGGAAGACAAAGGGACACTTGGAGTGACTTAGGTTTTGGCTAGCTCAAGATACACACTCCTTTCTGCCTCATGGCATCTATGCACATGGTTGGAAGAGCCCAAGGAAGATTTAGATGAGCATTTTACCTTTTAACCTCTTGATACATTGTATATGGATAAGTGATTAAAGGGCAAAGGTGGAAAAGGGAGCAAGATAGGGTTGGTTGGAAGAGGACCATTCCACTCTCTTACATGCACACACACACACACATGGCCAAGAGGGAAATATCTCATTCCCATTCAGCTTCAACCCTTTTCTTCACAACCACACACTTTCACTTGGGTAACTAGGGTTTTCTCTTCAAGAAAGAATGAACCCTAGATACCTATGGGTTTTGAATAAAAGAAACACAAGGTTGTTAGGATTAAAGTTTCGGTTTTTGCTTGAAAAAAAAAAGTTAGGGTTTCACTCCTAGAGAGAAGAAGAAACATGATCACCCTTGGTACTTTGAGCATAGGAAACATGAGTTTTGGAAGGACTTATGTTTCAGTTTTCACTTGGAAGATAAACTAGGGTTTGGACTTTCAAGGAGTTTCGGCCCTAGGGTTTGGTTTTGAGAAAAGGATTTTGAAAACACCCTACACTCACATTCACTCACATTTTTGGAATCTAGGGTTTTGTGTATTGATTTCTAATAGGCTACATTGTATTTTGGTTTTGAGGAAAAAGATATTGAGGTTTTAAGATTCTTGATTATTCAACTTGTCATGCCTTGAGTGGTTCGGATCTTGTTCAAATGCCATGATTTCATGTCTTGTTTTACTATATCATGACTTATAAGTACCTTAGATGAAGTTTGAAGCATGTTTAAGTGATGATCTTTCATGATTTTATAAATGTATGTTTCGGCCAAGGCTTAATTTCATAGTTCCATGTATGTAATTTGATATCACACGTGTTCTATATTATCATGCCATGAATCAAATGTGTTATACTTGGTTATTTCATGCACAACATTCCATGTGTCATTTGTCAAATATAAGAACGTATGTCTTAAGTCTCATGTCACATGCATTTAGGAGAGTGATTTTTAAAGAAAAACTGTAACAACCCGCTAGAAATTCAATGGTAGAATTTCTATAGACTTTAGGAACCTCGTAAAAACTCCGTAAGTTTTTACGAATTGACTAATCGTAGAAGTTTTAGTCTATCAACATAGTCAGTGTTATCACTCACTGTAATGCTAGAAATGCGATTTTGATTGTTTGAAGTAGGTAGAAGTGTCAAAATATGTTATGGTTTGCACCACTAGACCTAGTTGATTATTTACAATTTTATGGCGTAATAACCCACTTTCATAATTTCGGACGAAATGCCTGTTCGAAACTGTGAATTTCTTTTTAAGGGCACTTCAGGGTTGAGTTTTGGTAAACGGTTTTTACTGTAGGTTAATATGAATCTTTAGGATTTTTTAGTACTAATTTTATTACGCATTTTTTTGGGAATGAATAGTAACCTTGATAAGTGTACTAAGTACAGTGTTTTCAAAATCATAATGTGGAATATCCAAATTAGGTTAGAGAAGTTTTATTTGGACACTTGGCAAGATTTTAGCCACACATAGTGAATAGTATTAGACATTTGGCATAAAGAGGAACCATTAGATGGATTTGTGAAGGAAATCAAGGTGTGAGATCATGCCACCTAAGCAAAACTTTTTTTCATCTGATCAACCAAATTGAGCCAGATCAAAAAGGGTTTCAACCCTAGTGAAACTCTAAATGGTTGGAATCCAATTGAAATCTCAAAAACTTAGTTGAAACCGAAACCCTAAACGGTTTCCCCAAACCCTAAAGTTGGCATTCAAATCCTTTTTTATCCAATTTCTAGTACTGTGTTTGATCACTTGATTAAATCACTTTCAAATGCTATTAATTTCTCAAATCCTTTTTATGACATAATTATCCAACCTTTTAAACCTTGGAAATTTAATTAGGCCAAGAAAAATTAAATTTGTGCTTAATAGCATGTCAAACCCTAACCAAACTCCCTTTAAACCCCAAATTGAAGCCCACTTGGTTGATGCCCACCAAGGCCCACGAATTTGGTCACTTTGGCAAAGCTTCTTGAAGAAGTTTCCTCTCTCACATGGCATACCATTCACTGCCCTTGGCTGTAACCAATAGTGCCTTGATGAGAAGGAGAAGCCCACCTCATCAACCTCCATACCTCACAGCTTCTGTAGGCAGTCCTTTCCCCTCACCATTCTCCACTTTATGTCACATAGCTACCTCCAATCAATGGTCATTCAAGTCCATATCTTCCCCCTCTAGAAGTATAGAGTTTTCCAAGACATACTTCTTTCCCTTTAATCACTTTTTCACCCTGTTCTTAAAGAGAAACCCAAAAGAGCTCTCTGGGGCAGAATTCTTGGTCTTTTTGCGTGGAGCTTTTTGACCCTTTTTAGGTATTTTCACACGATTACTCTTTCATAAAAATTGTTTCTCTTTGAGTATAGTTTCCATAGATATGTTATTCGTATCATTAAATGGTCATTTGATTGGTCAAAAGTATTTTTAACTATGTAAAGGTCATTATGGGCCTGAAACTGGAGAGTATGTTATGTTTTGGAGTTTTGACCAAGCTAATGGACATATCTTGGTCTGAAAATTTTATGGAGTGTTTTTAGAATATTTTTATGAGTTTCAATTGAGGGTTTTTTGCATGAATAAAGTTTTTGATGATAGATTTCCTTAGATCTAAAAACCAGAAAACTGGAAGTGGAAAACAGTTTTTATTTGGAGAAAGTTTGAATATTTCAAGGATTGATCTTACTCTAAAGGCTTTTATATTTTTATATGGTGATCCTAAGTCTCTTATTTTCATTTTAGGATGTTATTTTGAAGATATTCAGTATTAGTTTCAAAGATATGATTTTTCTATACAAGAGGATTTCAGTTAGGCCTCAAAGTTGATGTTTTTGGGTTAAATCCATGTTTTATTGAGTTTTAGCCATGTGATTTTAATTTTGATGGTTGGATATTCTTTAGGACACATTGTTAAACCATGTGATGCTTTATTTTGAAGATCTCACCTTCTTAAGCAATTGATCAAGAGATTTATCAAAACTAGTTGAGGAAAAAACTTCTGTTTTTGGACTAAGTGTAAAACCAAAAACTCCAAGTTTTATTTTGTGATTTTCGTGACTTTAGTTTGATGATTTAAAGCATGGTTGATCTTTGGATGATGTTATGAATATGTTAGAAGTAAGATTTGATTTTTTGGAATTCTTGGAGATGTTTTGATTTAGGGTCAAAGCTTGTGATTCAAGTGTTTGGATCTTTTTACAAAAAGATTGGTGTTGATTATTAGCTTTTTCTAAACAGATGTTTTAAGTATGGTTTCAAACTTAGGATAGGAAGATCCTTGTTGCAAAACTTTGGGTTAAGAATGAGTTTTGAAGTTGGAAGGAATTGCAACAAAAATCAAGAGAAATAGCCTATGGATGTTTTGGCCATAGTGTGTTTTCTATAGTTGTGATTTGTTTTAAATTTTTATGAGTTGATATTTGAGTTTAGGAAAAAATTTACATGAGGAATGTAAATTTTGGAAATTTTTGAATTAAGGATGTGAAATCCTTAAGTTAGGGGTAAAATGGCCATTTTTCCATATGTAGAGGGTAAAATGATAATTTTACTCTAAGTTGTCTCTTTTACATATTTCTGATTGTTAGCAATTAAATTTCTAACTTTTAAAATACCCTCTTACAGTTCCTCGTGTTTTGTGTCTTATTCTCGTAGAACACGACGATCGAGGTAAGTTAGCTTTTAACTTATTATCAGTTTACTGTATATGTATAATGGATAAGGGAACTAAAATTTATGTATGTATGTTATCATATATGCCATGTCATGCCACGTCATTACATGTTTATTTGTTACGCATGATTTATTCTTTCATGAATATTTATCTTTTATACAATCTATTCTGTCATGTAATGCTGTATGTTATAAATATGTCAAGTTAAGTATGCCATATGTTATCAAATAATATTCCCTATTGCAAGTATGTTATGTCAAGTATGATATCTATTACATGTTCGGTCATGGTACGAAGTGTTTCTATCTCAAATAAGTCATGTCTTTCGAGTTACGTTTAAGTCAGTTATGTCTAGTATACTCGTGATGTAATCATTATGATTGTCCGAGCATCTCCACTTGTAATTCACATGAGGTACTTTTGGCGAAATCATTTTGATTGCCAGAATGTCGTTCAAGTTCAGTTATGCAGATACTCCTAGCGTAATTATTCTGATTGTCAGGGTATCTTATTTAAAATACTTGTGATGGAATCATTCTGATTGTCAAAGTATTACTAAGTACTCCTGTTGTGATCATTCTGATTGCTAGGGTACGTGTTTTAAAATACTCATGATGGAATTATTTTGATTATTAGAGTATTACTAGGTACTCCTGGTGTAATCATTCTAATTGCTAAGGTACTTGTTTTAAAATACCTATGATGGAATCATTCTGATTGTTTGAGTATCTCTGATGGAATATGTTGGACGGAATCATTTTGATTGTTCACTATTCCTGACGAAACGACTGGTAGAATCATTTTGATTATCAAAATTCAAGTCCAAGTTTATGTCAAGAAGTTAAGAATAAGAAATCATGGTGACCCCATGAGATAAGAATAAGTTTCAGATTAATTCCACGTTAAGTCAAGTTTCAGATCAAATTCATGTTATGTTATGTTATGCTTACGTACATGTTATGTTCATGTTCACGTTAAGTTTCAAGTTCATGTTCATATCATGCTATGTTCACATCTATGTTATGTTCAAGCTCATGTTCATGTTATGTTATGTTCATATTCACGTTATGTTTCAAGTTTACGTTTCTATCATGTTATGTTTACGTACATGTTATTTTCAAGTTCACGTTCATGTTATGTTATGTTCACGTTCACATTATGTCTCAAGCTCACGTTTATGTCATGTTATGCTCAGGTTTATGTTAAGTTCAAGTTTATATTTATGTTATGTATGTTCACGTCCATGCTATGTTTCAAGTCTATGTTATGTTTCAAATTCACGTTTATGTTCTATTGCTAGTCCATGTTATGTTTTAAATTCAAGTTCATATCATGTTAAGTCAAGTTCAGTTCACTTTTAAGTTCAAGTTATGTCAGTTACGCCATGCTATATGTCAAGTTATATTATGCTTACTTACGACTTTAATTATGTATTCATGCTTTTACTGCTATGCATGGGTCATTAACCTATGTGGGAGTTTCCTGTTAACTTACTGAGATTTGTAATCAAATCTCACCGTGGTAGTCCCAACTACCACTCTCCCTGAATGGTAGGTGATGTGTTAGGATCAAAGCAGGTAGTGGACATTGGTGGACTGAAAGAGGTTGACTAGACGCTGCAGACACGATGCGAAGCCTACAATTTCCATAGTTAGTTTTTGGATAGTATTCTAGCCTCGTTAGTCGAGTTACTCGACGAACTTCTTTAATGTAAATATGGAGTCTGGCCTCCCATATTTTTGAGATTACAGTCTTCTGAGATTCGTACTGAAATCGTGGATGTTTATTTTGTCAAGTATGCTTGGATTACTGATTGCGACTAAAACTTTGACTCAAATTAATGAATCAAAAATCTAGTGCAGTTTTACCTGCAAGTATACAGGCGTTGTAGTATCTTACAGGATCGAATCCACAGGGAAAGGTTACTTAAAATTAAACTTGTTGAAAAATGTAAAAAACTTCACAAAGAGAAAATAAGAGGATGATATGTACAATGGATGGAGAAGTGTAATGAAAATCAAAATTTACTGGTCGTGAACCAGATTCATGTTTGTTTGTTGGATTTAAGTGCAGCGATGAAATGTAAGGAATTAAAATGCAAGAAAGTAAATTAAAATTGCTCAAATTAATAGACTGAAATTTAAAGGAGAAAGAAAAATAAATGACATTCAGACAATGAAACAAAATTACGAAAAGGAACGTACAATCAAATGAAGATTGATAAAATGAATGGAAAAAGACTAAGGTTTCGAGGATCCGTCTAATAATTTACGATATTGTTTCCGATCAATTTACTACAATTAAACTAGAATAATGATTCCGTTTAATTGGTAGATTTAGCATTTAAGATCGAGAAAAACAGACGCTTATGATTGAGCGTGAACGATTGATGATTAAAACATTTACAAATCTATTTGAATATCACAGGGATTCCTCAAGCATTCACTGTATTCGGAAATCACAATGAATCAAGACGAGTATATAGATAATCAAATTTTTCAAATAAAAATCTTTCAATCAATCAAGCTCGCAAAATAGATTTTACGTCGATTCGGAAACAAGATGTAAATCATTAAACTTCACCTCTAACCTTAGTATAAAAATTCAGCCAAACATATTTATTACAAATACTATAGAAATAAAATAAACATTGTTCATGATGATATTAAAATAAAACACAAGCTAACAAAGAGAATAACTTAAATCATAAAATAAAAGTAGAGAAATTAGAAACCAAAATAACTCCCCTCGTTTTCACAACAAACTTTGATCACCATAACATTAGGCATATGTTGATATCAAGCTGAGACACAAAAGCTTTATTATTAATCCATTGGATACACGAGGCTTCTATGAGTCCAGAGGCGAAACGAGCTGATGCGGAAGAGCAGGAGGTGGTTGTTCTTCTTGTTGCTGCCGCTGCTGCTCTCCTCTCCACGAAAAGAAAAGCAAACTCTTCCCAGCTGGTCTCACTCCAGCTCCAGGGGAATAATTCCGTCCTTCCCCAACGTAACCAACCTCCTCTCTCACCAACTACTCCTTGCCGACCGAGTGAACTACTCCTCGTTGAAGAAGGAACCTACTCTAACCTCAGCTGGTCTCACCCCAGCCGAAGTGTCCTCCAAAGTAAGCTACTCCCCCCCGAAACTATGTCCCACGTCCATCACCAGAATTCAACCCGTGGCCCCCTCCCCTTTCACAATTCTCACTCAAATTATTCCAAATTATTTTTTCATTTCCGTGTCCCCTCAGCTCCACTCATTACAGCTAACACTCATTACTCACTTTTTCTTCTTCTTTCACTTTTTCACTCGGCTGCTTTTCTTTAATGACATTCAGCTAACAACCAGTCCCTCCTTTTAATCTCGCATCAATATATATGTATATTCACAATTACGTAATCAGATTTAGCACTTCAATCACGGCACAACCACTAATCAATCAATCTCCAGCTAATTCCACACTTGCTTTCCATCTCCCACATATCACTTGACCGATGCCTCCATTATTTTCCGGCTTTGTGTTTTGCATGTGTGAGCTGCTGTGGGTCCAGCCATGTGATTTTTCTGCAACTGTGTTTGTACGAAGTCCGAGTGAGTTTCTGCATGTTATGTTCCTGCTGCATGTGTATTGCCGAGTCTTGCATTTGCCATTGTCTTTATTTATTCCATGGGGTCCCGCATAAGCTCAACAATTCTTTTCAACAGCCACCTTGATTCCGTAGAAATGCTTTGACTGAAAATCCAATTTTATTCAAGCTGAAAATAAGTAGATAAAAATAACACTCAAATATAAATTAAAATAAAAAAAATAGATTATCACAAATATGTTATATATGTGAGGAAATATTGTCCCATTAAATCATAGTTATAAAATTAAACATAAACATGATATTAATCAATTAAAAATCGCAACTCGTATTTATGCTTATTAACTATTTTTCCATCTAAAACCAATAATAATATCATGAAGAAATTAAAATATATTGGTTTTAAATAGCTAAAACATGTAATATTTCAGCTCAATCACACCCCCCAACTAGCTTTTTGCTAATCCTTGAGCAAAATAGTGAAAATTAATTGAGATGAATATTGCATAAAGCTCGAAATTCAAACAAAAACAATCAAACATAATTCTGAATTCTCACAAAAAATCAATTCGTGACTACTCAACACCAGGAGTTGTATCCACAAGGAAAGTCTCAACAATTGTTCACATAGAATTAGGGCAAATGTATCAGAACTCGAATATGTGTGTGTGTGGCTAAACCTCTGTATGTTCCTCACTAATAAACATGATTTATCATAGGATTTTTCAACCTTAAGATTAATCATTATTGATTCTAACTACCTCAAAGCCTAAGGGACTAGCAGTTTTCACGCCAACTCTGTTTAAAGGTTGATCATTCAACCCCCAAAGTTTTGGGTAACTGTTTCTAACCCTTTATTTAGGAAAACTTACATGATTTTTTTTTTTTCTTTTCTTTTCTTTTTTTTCTTTTTTTTATTTTTTTTTTTTTTTTTTTTTTATATAAGGCTCGGTAGTCCTGCAGTTTACTTCTCCTGTTTTAAATCTATGAACATTAATGAGGAACACTACAAGTGTAAGCATGTGCAAAATGTTCTTTCAAAACTTGCCCTTCATTCTATATAAATTATACTAATTCTCATTTTTGTAAATATCGCATCCCGGTGTTTCAAGTCACTCCTCAACAAAATATGATGCATCATAAGTCATGTTCTATGCTTAAGGTTGAAAATAAATTTTCACAAAATAATTCCGCTCAACTACTCCACCAAGATACTCAAATTTCACAAAAATGCCAGAAGTGTGTGTTAATCGTGCACCTCACAAATTAATTTATTTTATTTTTTTTTTATTTTTTTATTTTTAAACACATTTTTAACAGAAAACTCTCCCCCCAACTAAATGTGACATTGTCCTCAATGTTCAGCAATGAATATTCGATTAAACAGATATTGAAAATGATTAAACAGAGAGGAAACAAATTCACTTGAGATATTCGAGTGCACAAAAGGAGTAGATTTCTGTCAAAGTTAAAAACATAACAGAAAACAAAAGAAGGAAAAACAAAACAACACAAAATAAAATAAACAAAATACAAAACAAAATAAACAAAATACAAAACAAAATACAAAATAAACAAAATAAACAAAATACAAAACAAGTAAGAAATTTTTGTTTTTTTTGTTTATTTTTTTTTTGTTTTTTTTTTTTTTTTTGTTTTTTTTTTTTTACATAAACTTGAGGTTTTTAGCCTCAAGTTTGAGACGCTCATGCTCTTCGTACAGCATCAGGTCATCCTTAGCCATGGGAGCTGGCAAGCGGAATGAAGAATCTAAAAGAGACTTCATCTGTCTATTCTTCTGCCGTTCTATTCCTTCCCTTATGTGAGCCTCCTGAGCAATTCGTTGAAGTACAACAATTTGTTCTTTCAGCCTTTCAACCTCATTGTTTTTGGCTTGTACCCTTTGGGAAAAAGCCACAATGGAGGATGAGTAGCGAGTCCCAAGACTCACCAGGTCGTAGATAGCATCTGAGTCCGACCTATTAGCCATACTATTGTTTTCTAGTTGCAGCACGGCACTTATGGTGGCTGCAGAAAGAACAGGCGGTTGGGATGCAGAAGGCCTCATGGATTGATCTAGAGGGATGCTTGAGGAATGAGCCATTGACAGAAGACTAGAAACTTAAAAATGAGAAAGTTGGAAGAATGCAGATGAGTTTATGGAGATGAGAATGAAAACTTGATGCGGATTTGATGAAGTTCAGGACTGAATTTATAGAGGTAGTACAAAGAACCAGACGAGTTATCATTCACGTCAAAAAGCAATGTGATTTCGGTGAAATGACAACTCGGAGCCTCAAATCCCGTTTTTCAACAACATCAGGTGATTTCAAATCTCCAGCCACTCTTGTCAGATCACGGACGGATCCAACTATTCTTTTAACTTTCAAATCTCCAGCCGCTTGTCAGATCACGGACGGATTATTATTCTTTTCAACTATCTACAGTCACACTTGTCGGATCACGGACGGATCCAACTATTATTATTATTATTATTATTATTATTTTTAATTAAACTATCTACAGTGTCTACTAACGCACCGTTTTATTCATTCCACACCCCCAACTAGTGAGAGACATAGTCTTTATTGAATCGAACGAAAGAAAACAAAATGCACAGATCTCAACAATCAAAACAAACAATCAACATGAAATATAAAATCAAAGCAAACAAACAAATAAAAACAAAGCAAGTAAAGAAAACTGTAAAGAAGGAAAAAAAAAAAAAAATCAAGACACTTCCCTGAGATTTACAATGTACAGCCCACTCCATCGGGATTTGCAAAATTTTTGAAACTGTTTTCTTTGCTCAGAGAGAAACCGACGTTTATTTTGGGTGGACCATTTATAAGGTGTTCTCTCAGTCCCTTGAAATGGTAGAGAAGAATCTGCAAAACAATCAAAAAAATCAAAATCATCTTCATTATGAGAGAAAGGAGAATTTGAGCAAATAAACTTTGGTGTCAAACTCTCCCCTGCATTCAAACCACTTGTGTCATCAAAATGTGCCGGCATCTTGCAAGTGTTGAAAACGTTCAACTTAAGTGCCACGTTCCCAAAGGTAAGTTTCACAACTCCACTTTTGCCAGCTGCCAATCTCTGAGGATAGGGTACCACAGGTTGGTATCCCTTACTCGTTTCAGCATCCGCACTCACAAGCTTTTTCAGTTCTGGTCTCGCTACCTCTAGTTCTTTTTCAGCTTCATCCGTCTCTGCTGCATCTTTAGGCGTAGGAGCTATTACCTCTGTGTCTATTGTCATTTCAGGTCGGGGAACTTCCTTCCCACTTCTCAAGGTAAGAACAGCTTCTGCTGTCTCAACAACGTCTCCCTTTTCCTGAGCATGTAATGCAGAGTTCAAGTCGCTGATAGAACTTCTCAGCTCAGTAATGGCTTGCATTGTCTGAGCTTGTCCCTGCATAAAAGCCTGTAATGTTTCCTCAAGGGTTTCATTATGTGGAGGCTGTGCAGGTACATGAGGTTGAAATCCAGGATGAGCTACATAAGGATAGCTCTGAGGATTTTGATATGGCAGATACTGGTGCTGAGGAGGTGGGGACCAACCAGGCTGATCATTTCTCCATGAGAAATTTGGGTGATTATTCCACCCCGGATTATATGTGTTGGAGAAGGGCTGATTTTGTGCTTGATTGACCCAGCTAGTTGATTGGATTGGCTCAGACCAACCTCCTTGAAATACTGGCATGTTATGATACATCGATCTAATATGGTGGAGATGAGTGGTTGATGCAAATGAGATGAGAAAATAAAAAAAATAATAACAAGTTTAAATTTAAGTTAGACAACTTTCCCCGGCAACGGCGCCAAAAACTTGATTGCGACTAAAACTTTGACTCAAATTAATGAATCAAAAATCTAGTGCAGTTTTACCTGCAAGTATACAGGCGTTGTAGTATCTTACAGGATCGAATCCACAGGGAAAGGTTACTTAAAATTAAACTTGTTGAAAAATGTAAAAAACTTCACAAAGAGAAAATAAGAGGATGATATGTACAATGGATGGAGAAGTGTAATGAAAATCAAAATTTACTGGTCGTGAACCAGATTCATGTTTGTTTGTTGGATTTAAGTGCAGCGATGAAATGTAAGGAATTAAAATGCAAGAAAGTAAATTAAAATTGCTCAAATTAATAGACTGAAATTTAAAGGAGAAAGAAAAATAAATGACATTCAGACAATGAAACAAAATTACGAAAAGGAACGTACAATCAAATGAAGATTGATAAAATGAATGGAAAAAGACTAAGGTTTCGAGGATCCGTCTAATAATTTACGATATTGTTTCCGATCAATTTACTACAATTAAACTAGAATAATGATTCCGTTTAATTGGTAGATTTAGCATTTAAGATCGAGAAAAACAGACGCTTATGATTGAGCGTGAACGATTGATGATTAAAACATTTACAAATCTATTTGAATATCACAGGGATTCCTCAAGCATTCACTGTATTCGGAAATCACAATGAATCAAGACGAGTATATAGATAATCAAATTTTTCAAATAAAAATCTTTCAATCAATCAAGCTCGCAAAATAGATTTTACGTCGATTCGGAAACAAGATGTAAATCATTAAACTTCACCTCTAACCTTAGTATAAAAATTCAGCCAAACATATTTATTACAAATACTATAGAAATAAAATAAACATTGTTCATGATGATATTAAAATAAAACACAAGCTAACAAAGAGAATAACTTAAATCATAAAATAAAAGTAGAGAAATTAGAAACCAAAATAACTCCCCTCGTTTTCACAACAAACTTTGATCACCATAACATTAGGCATATGTTGATATCAAGCTGAGACACAAAAGCTTTATTATTAATCCATTGGATACACGAGGCTTCTATGAGTCCAGAGGCGAAACGAGCTGATGCGGAAGAGCAGGAGGTGGTTGTTCTTCTTGTTGCTGCCGCTGCTGCTCTCCTCTCCACGAAAAGAAAAGCAAACTCTTCCCAGCTGGTCTCACTCCAGCTCCAGGGGAATAATTCCGTCCTTCCCCAACGTAACCAACCTCCTCTCTCACCAACTACTCCTTGCCGACCGAGTGAACTACTCCTCGTTGAAGAAGGAACCTACTCTAACCTCAGCTGGTCTCACCCCAGCCGAAGTGTCCTCCAAAGTAAGCTACTCCCCCCCGAAACTATGTCCCACGTCCATCACCAGAATTCAACCCGTGGCCCCCTCCCCTTTCACAATTCTCACTCAAATTATTCCAAATTATTTTTTCATTTCCGTGTCCCCTCAGCTCCACTCATTACAGCTAACACTCATTACTCACTTTTTCTTCTTCTTTCACTTTTTCACTCGGCTGCTTTTCTTTAATGACATTCAGCTAACAACCAGTCCCTCCTTTTAATCTCGCATCAATATATATGTATATTCACAATTACGTAATCAGATTTAGCACTTCAATCACGGCACAACCACTAATCAATCAATCTCCAGCTAATTCCACACTTGCTTTCCATCTCCCACATATCACTTGACCGATGCCTCCATTATTTTCCGGCTTTGTGTTTTGCATGTGTGAGCTGCTGTGGGTCCAGCCATGTGATTTTTCTGCAACTGTGTTTGTACGAAGTCCGAGTGAGTTTCTGCATGTTATGTTCCTGCTGCATGTGTATTGCCGAGTCTTGCATTTGCCATTGTCTTTATTTATTCCATGGGGTCCCGCATAAGCTCAACAATTCTTTTCAACAGCCACCTTGATTCCGTAGAAATGCTTTGACTGAAAATCCAATTTTATTCAAGCTGAAAATAAGTAGATAAAAATAACACTCAAATATAAATTAAAATAAAAAAAATAGATTATCACAAATATGTTATATATGTGAGGAAATATTGTCCCATTAAATCATAGTTATAAAATTAAACATAAACATGATATTAATCAATTAAAAATTGCAACTCGTATTTATGCTTATTAACTATTTTTCCATCTAAAACCAATAATAATATCATGAAGAAATTAAAATATATTGGTTTTAAATAGCTAAAACATGTAATATTTCAGCTCAATCAATTACGATTTAACTATTTGGGATATTATAAGTTTGGTGCATAGTATTGCTCAAAAAAAATTATTCGCTGCAAATATAATGTTAGATGCATGTTAGGAATATTGCATCTTATACGTCATGAACGGGGATGAGTAACCTTGTGTTGCATATCCCGATGCTTCGGATGTTCGTCTGTTCCCAAACGGAATCTGAGGGTGTCACAAAAATATTTTCAGGAACGAAAAGAGTTTTGGAAATAAAGTAACATTTTTTAAAATTTTTTTTATCATGATCCCAAATGCTAGGATGGGGGAATGTCCTAGTGGAACTCCTCTGTCCACTCTGGAGTGCTTAAAAATGGAGCGGTAAGTCCTAAGTTGACAAAGAACCGTCAGCATGGCTTTAATGGATTTTTTTTAAAGGATCCCAGAGCGATATAGCACCTAACGCTATTGGGTGTCATTACTAAGGCACGTAACTCGACAAAGTACTGTCGTGTTACTACAATGTGAATATGTTTAAGACATATTCACTATGGTGTACGGACCATTGGTGGTGCGGTAACTAGCGAGAACACGCAGTGCATAGGGGAGTTGTGATGCGTCCATAAGTGATATAAGAATGAGGCCATGAGCCTACATGATATGTTATGGATCACATGATGTGAATCATGAGATATGATATGATATGTTCCAGATCACGTGATTAACTAAGATATGAAAGGATGATGAAAAATCTATTTTTCTAACAAAGCTAAGTCTCTGTTATAAGTGAAAAGAATGGTCAAAGCATGAGTTTCAGTTCAGTCCCAGTTATAAGTTAAGTCCATGTCCATGTATGCATTGCATGATATACCACTTGTATGCTTGTGTTAACTATGGTATGTTGTGTGATTGCTTACTGAGATTTCCTAAAATCTCACTGTTGTATTTTTTCACTATCATTCCTTTCCCAGAATCTAGATGATACCATGATAGAAGATGAGTACACCATTTGGGGGCATATACGTTATGCATCGGTTGTCTTGGAGTGCACTATTAATTTTCTCCAAGAATTATTGAAGGGTCTTCACGACCCTAATTTTGACGTTTTGTTTTTGGATCCTTTATGGGTATGGAAGTTTTCTTTGAACCTGGATCAAGTAACGTGACTTCTAAAGGAAGCTAGCGAAGCCTACGTGGATGGAATTAGGCTCATTATGGAGTTAGGACCCCCATCGCCATAAATATGGAAGTCGATGGGAGCTTACTTAATTTTGTCTCCCGATGGATCCTTGATAGTGGGGAGACTACATAATGAGAACTTAGGGAGGTTTATGGCCTGGCATTTCTAAAGAAAGAAAAAGAGAGAAACCTTTTGGTCCCATGTTTTGGGAATTACAAACTCTGATTATGTTTTGAAACTCTCTTGTTATGGATGTTGATATTTGAGACAAGGTTTGGGATAAAAGCTTCTTTTTTTTTTTGTACCATGTACTTTGCAATTGCCTACAGCATTATTTAGATTTCTCGTTACCTTTTTACTATTTTTCGTTGAATGTTTATTGCATAGTGTTAGAATATTTAGGAGCATTACATATTATCTGTTATGTACAAGGGGTGTGTAGCCTTGTGTTGAATGTCTCGGCATCTCATTCACTACCCTACCAAATCCCAAGTGGGGCTGGGGGTGTCATATGAATCCTATTCAAGACTTTTCTTGGGGTGTCCTAGGGTTGCTAAGTGGCATTCTAGGGGTCACCACCCGACACCAGCTTTTTTCCTTGTCTAGGGTTTCTGAATATGATAGATTCATCTTTCTTTTGATCTAGAAAAATCTAAAATGAAAGTTATGAATTTTTTTAGGATCTTGCTACTACAGGACTAACCCTAGGGTTTTTTTTTTTACCTCACATTACCATCATCTCTAGGTGCTAGTTCGAAGGGCAAAGCGGTGGGATGTCAAACTCGTCTGATGTGGTATCCTATGGGTAATAGTGGTAATGTTAGTCATCGCAGATCTAACTTTTCCTCCTCTAGTGGGTTCGGGGGTCCATTTTCCAATATTTGGTCATACCACATCGATGCTAAAGATGAATTAAGTGACTCACACTTCATCCTTGTATAGCTTCCTTAAGCTTCTACTACTTGGCTGGACTCCACTTCTTTGTCCACCAATTGTGTTTAGTTTCTGAAATTTATATGAGAAATGTAAATTTTGATAACTTTTAGACTCGGTTTGCAATTTCCTTTAGTTCATGGGCAAATTTATAATTTCCCAAAAGTTAAGGGGCAACCTTACAAATTTGGCCCTAAGTTAGTAAGTTTTGTATTTATGAGGATTAAGTGAGATATTCTAACCATAAAATGTCTCTCATTTCAACTTACATTTCTTTATGCTACACTTACATTTTACACAACAATCTATAAGTTAGCTTCCAACTTACTTTAGGTAATTTTATGTATAAATGGTGGTAAGATTTCATTGATTATATTCATGTTCATTTATGCCTATTTAATTATTTAATTATTTATAACATGTCATATCATGTCATATACTATTGTTACATGATTATCTATTACATGTCATGAATGCCACATTATAAGTATTGAGTATGTCATGAAATATTTCTAGATCGTGCATAAGTCTTTTATTCTATCACAACCCCAAATGATAGGATGGAGAATTATCCTAATAAAATTCCTTTGTCTACTCTAGAGTGTTTAAATTAGATGTGGAATCTCCTGGGTTGACAAAGTACAGTCAACATGTGTGAAATCCCCAACCTCAGTTTGCCATTTGGTAGAGATTTGGAGTGTCAGGATATGCAATACACAATCACACATCCCATTCATGACATACAATGCAACCTACTAATGATCTAGTAGTATGCATTACTCGTGGCAGAAAAAAAAACTCATAAAAAATTTGCACAAGAATATCTAGAAACATAACTTCATAAATAATTCATAATCATTATTTTGCCTCTTAAGACTGTTCAAGGCATTTGCACACTAAATTTAAACTTAGTAAATGGAGAATATATATATATATATATATCCTTATTCACGGCTTGCTTAGGAAGGGGCTTCGTAAAGACTTTTTTCAAATCATTTGTTGATGTGCTGAATAACACGCAAGGCCATCTCTAAAAACATGAGAATCATCTCTATCTACCGGTCTAAGTCCAACTCATTTTCTATTATCCTAACCCACTTATTCATGTCCACATACATCATGTGGTCTTGTTGCAGCTTCTGCTATCTCATTGGAATGGCAGTTTAGAAAAAGATAAAGGGGTGAGATTTCATGAAAATCTCAGTAAGTTAGCAACTAACATATAATGAGATAACATAAACATGATAAATAATAAACAGGAAATTCATGATTGCATAAAGCATACTTTTCTTGTTTCATACAGATTTTTTTGTAGAAACATGTTCTGAATAACTTTCAAATAAATATAACACATTTTCTTACATAGAACACTTGTTAGAAAAAAAAAAAGAAGAGATTTTTGCATTTTTTTTTCTTTTTCAAAACAACTTGCTTAATATATGGTAACATCACAATTCCCCATTTTTATACTGTGAGTACCTGCTGGATTTATGTCATCATATCTACGTAGTTAAACTTTCATACTTTCATTCATAGGGGTACCTACCAGCCCTAGGTACCATTTCCATATGACAATTACACTAGAATCCTTTAAGAGGATCCGCTATTACCCGTTGATTTTTTTTTGTTACCACTCCATTTTTACTCATTCTAGAGTAGACAGAGTGAGTAACATTTAGGGTCGTCATAAAAATATTTTTCATGCTATGCAAACATATTTAATGGCATGTACTTTTGCTCAAGAAATCAAACTTAGGATGAATCATCATGACTTTGAACATGTCGATTTGTAAGAATGCTTGGATATGTAAAAGTTTAAAAAAACATCACATGCCTCATAGAATGTGAATATTCATCAGATAAATGCAAGGTAATTCATGCTCAAAATAAACATTTATACATGAATGCTTTTGTTTATACATCATCATATAAATATTATCTAAGAGTAGGTTAGAGAACAACTAACAAAGTGCTTGGGTGATTGAAGTGGCTGAACTTAAGAATTTTTTTTTCATGGGTTAGAACTTGATAAAATTTCTTAATCAACCCTATGAATCGTGGCATGCTTAGCCATGAATGTTGGTGTTCGTGTTAGTGGTGTTTGTCTACATGGGTGCAAGTGCTTGGATTTTGAAACATGTTGACCCCAAGATAGTAGTGATGATCAACTCAAGATAGTGTGTAAACTTGTGTTAAAATTTATATACTTGAAGAATGTGTGTGTGAATCTTTGACCATATGCTATACATCGGGGTGTGCATGCTTTGAAACAAATCCTAAGACAAGGTGATGAACACTCACTAATGGGCTTCCCTACAATGGCATGGCTAGGCTCCTTTCTTCTCACCTTAGAACACTCACTCACAATTTTCTAAGAGACTCTTGTGGATGTAGTGAAGAGAAAGTGAGGTTTTGGAGTAGTATTTATAGGCATTCTTGAAGGGTAGGGTTACTTACAACAAGGTTAGTTGATTGCACTTAACCATGATGAAATGGCTTGGTTGGCAAGGACCTTGGATGTTCTATGGATGATGTGGGAGATCTAGGGCAATTATCTATTGGGCATGGGAGGCAAGCAAAAACCATGAATAGTTTATTGTTTGGTTCGAGTGTTACTCGATTTTGCCTCCTCCAAACCATGGCCGATGGTAGTTTTTCCAAGATTCCATGGTGATTTGCTTGATCTTCCTTCTTCCATAAGATCAAGAGAGATAGATAGAGGAAGATGAGATGGGACACTTGTCCAAGTGACAAGGAACTTGGAGATGAAGTGGTGAGGTGTTGAAGCCGATGAGTTCTGTTTGGCTCTCCCCTTGATTTTCTTTGATTTCTTCTTCTTTTTCCATGGTTTCAAACCATGGTTATGTGGTATTTGGAGATGAGGAATTGCACATTTCATCCTTGCTTAGAGGCTACGAAGTGAGTGGGCAAATAGTGGGAAGTTTGGAAGCAAACTCCCTAGGGTGAATCTGCTAGGCCTAGGCTATAGTTACCATTTTGGTTGGATCTTTCTTCTCTCTTTCTTTTTGTAGGTCTAGTTGCACCTCTAAGGACTTAAATTTGGTTAGGCATTTTTAGGAGATTCTCTTGTTCACTTGACTCAAACCATTGGTTCTTAGCTAGGGGTACCCAATTTCTAGTTTGCTTAGTGTTATGTGAGAGTTAAGCCATTGAACATGCGGCTAGGTGGCTTGTCATGAGGTGGTGTCTTGTATACACTTAAGGTGATGTGTCAAGAGTCCATATAGAAGGATGAGGCATTTGCAAGGAGGGGGTAGATGACAAATTCCATTTTTCCTCTAAGGACTCAAATCTAGCGAAGTAGTGTCCTAGTAGTCTTTGGAGTCTTTATTTCTCGATTTCTTGACCAAGTGGGGGCCAATATGATTTGGGGTTTGAGAAATTTCCTTTTACTTGTGTGGAAGTCGGATTTTTGCCATTTAGAAGCAACTTTTCCTAAGTTGAACATGGGATACCCGAAATGGACATGTGGTACCTAATGTTAGTCCTATGCATGTGAGTCATGTCCCTTTCATGTGATTTTGTGTTGGATTTTAGTTACTAGGTATTTCAGATATTTTTCTATGAAAACAACACATTCACTCATGTTCATTTGGTTAACACAAAGTGGAGGTGATGTTTGGTCGTACATGGGCATGTGGGACATGCTATGTTTTAGTTTTGTCTTGTTTAAGCTTAACTTATTTTAATTAATTGCTGAGCTTAAAGATAACACAACCTAAGTAAAAATATCTCTTTGTATGGTCCTTCACGATGGACTTGGTGAGACTAAATTTGGAATTTTAGTGGAACAAGAAAGTTCAAAGGAATCTTCCTTCTAGGCGCCTTCTAGGAAACTTCCTAGGGATGGCATCCTTGTAATTTCTTCCAATTTGATGTCCTAAATTAGAAATTCATTGGTCTTAGATTTTGGATGAAGGGTTAAGCTGAAGATGGATTTTGGGCTTCAGTGGGTATTCAGCCCACATGGTTGGTCTTAGCGGTGAACTTTGTTTGGGCCTTAGGCCCATTGAAGTCTTTGGCCTATTTCATGGGTTCTCTTCATGGATTTTTGGGTTCATTGAGCTTGCGCTATTCAAGGGCTATGGGTTTGATTGTGCTAGGCACTTATATTGGGCTAGGGAATTAGAAGTTGTTGGGCCTTATTGGAGTCATGGGCCCTTCATGGCCTAGACATTATATTTGAGACTTTGAGTTGTAGGAGTCTTTAAGTTGGTAACTCAACTCATGTCTGAGTGGGTTTTTAGTCAGGCTACTTGTCTTATCCACCCTGGGTTCTCATCCTATGACATTCCTTTGGGCGGGTTGTTACAACAGGCTTTGAATGGGGCCTTAGTAACTGGTTTCAGAGCGAAGTCAATCACCCAACGTCGGTGGTGTCAAAATTACATGTTTATAATTATAAGTTATCATGACATATTTACAGTTGGTTCAGAAGCCTGTAATGTGATGCAGTATCTAGCAGAAGCACACAACCCTTGTGGAGTCATGGAGCATCCAATTTTCATGTTAATAAACATGTATATGTAACATGTGATACCCCATTTTTACGTGTATTTTCATTGAATGAGCTTTTTAATTTAATTAATATAGTAGTTCTTTTATTTTAAATTATTATATTTTAAATTGGTTTTATTTTAGTTTGATGTAGTGTTTATTTTAATTTAGTCGTTTTACAGCTTTTAAAATCATTTTCGTCGGATCAGTTTTTGGTCTTCAGATGTGAGGATTGGACCTCATTTCTTTTCCCTCATCTTTTCTTTTTCTTTTCTCTTTTTTTCTTTTTCCT
The DNA here is from genome assembly GCF_018687715.1 of Carya illinoinensis. Taxonomy (NCBI): domain Eukaryota; kingdom Viridiplantae; phylum Streptophyta; class Magnoliopsida; order Fagales; family Juglandaceae; genus Carya; species Carya illinoinensis. The sequence goes on from NC_056764.1 coordinate 22,449,859, forward strand.
TTTTTCCTTTTTCTTTCTTTTTCTTTCTTTTCTTCTTCTTCCTTTTCCTTCTCCTCTCCCGCGAGCTGCAGCTCTCCTTCCCTCTCCCTATCACCATCCAAGACTCCTGCCCAGAACCACCGCCATCGGCCGACGTGGCTGACACAGCTACCACCATCTGACTCCCCTCCAGCCGGTGCACCACCCCACCAATTTCCAGCCCCATCCATGCCGCCAATCACCCCCTACAGCCCATCTAAGCCGCAAGGCTTTTTGCTGTTTCTGGCACCATCTCTCTATCTCCAGCCACCATCTTTTTACCACTTCATCCCCTACCTCTTGCCATCCTAGCCCACCCATTTCTGGCCTCGATCCGTTGTTGAAGCAGCTCCCACGAGCTCAACTCCGATCTGTCCCTTTTTACACTTCCACCTCCATTTCCACCGCCACCCACGACCAAAGCTCACTTCCTTTAATTTCATAAACATCTCTAGACCATTACCTATCAATTTCATGTCATGATTTGTCCCCGTTCGAAAGTGGGTAATTTACTACCCATGGTCACAGTGTAAAATACACTGTTACGTTGCTTTTTCTCTACCGTTTGCAACTTCGTGAGCTTTCAAAAAATACCTTATAGCGCTGTAAGTATTTTCCAAACTCTACTTTTAGATTTAAATATATTTTGCTCTTACAATAAATTATTGGATTGGTTGGTTGATTCCGGACTGAGTCCGAGGAGTTCGGGGGTCGGATGGATTGAGGACGGAGTTGCTTGGTTTGTTGATTTGTGATTGGTTGGTTATTTGTGCCTTGAGGCGTGCATTACATGGAGCATACATGTGCATTTTATTTAATTTGAGAAAGTCCTGTTTTATTCGTGTAAATGGATTTTCGAGTGCGTGTGTATCATGACCCCAAGCCGGGATGGGATATTATCTCAGTGGAGCTCCTCTGGTCACTCGGGAGTGGATAATACTGAGTGACATCCCCTGGGTTGTCACTGGGCGACGACTGGATCGCACGATATGGTAACGCTGTCGTGTCAACTCTGTGCTCCCTAGAGTGGCGGGGACTAGAGGATGGCCTAGTTCAGGGACGCGCTGGGCACGAGTACTGGGCATCGCTCGTTTAAGTGTCACACGCGTAGTCGTTACCTGCGGTGTGGCACAGGAGCCAAAGTGTGCGGATGATCCCTAGGGGAGGTCATGGTGCACGCAATAATTGGATCGGTTTTATGGTTTTCGGATACGGGTCATTTTCTGGAAAAATGACGAGGTTACGTTGAGGCTTTGTGATCCATTTTCTGGGAAAATGGTGGTTTCTTGCTTTGGGCCATTATCTGGGATAATGGCAAGGCTGGTTTTAAAGGTTACGTTTTTGGGCAAAATGAAATTTTGGCGTGTGTGAAAAAATGTGATTTTTTTGGGACATGTGCGTTTGCATTATTTCATGCATATTGTTGAGTTTAATATGTTTTTATCTTGTGGCGTTTGGATCTTTACTTACCTGCAGCACCATTTTGGTACCATAGATTTTGGTGTAGAGATCGAGGAGGAGGAGGAGGCTGAGCCCGAGGAGGCGGCTCCGCTGGAGTACTGAGTTGGAGTTATGCTTTATAGTTTGGTTTGAAACTATATTTGTGGTTTGTAATATTTTATTATGTATGTTTTAAACGGCTTTATATTAAACAAAGAAAAAATTCTTGTACTTAGTTATGAGACTTTGTTTATCCGCTGCGTGTTTTCTTTTGTACACTTGTTGCATGTACACACATTTGGCACTTGGCGATAGGGTGGTGACCCGTGATGTCATCATCCGGACGTCTCCATTTCTCCGTGTCGGTACGTGGGATTTAGGGGCGTCACATAACAAGGTCTCATGCTCACACAAGCCTGTCATGTTCCTATCAAGTTATGTTATTTCCATTTCAAGTCATATTATTTTCGAGTCACTTCATGCATGTGCAAGTCCACATTACAAAGCATACATGTTATATTAGTGTCATGCATGCCTATTTATACTACTAGTAGCTTAGGAGCCTTACTTGCTGGGATTTTATAAATCTCACTGTGATAGTTCCAATTATTATTCCATCCAGAATGGTAGAAGATACGACAGGGACTGATGGACCAAACTGGATGAGGCAAAGAATGGTTGGTGTAACATCCCACGCCTTGATGGCCTGTTTTTAAAAATTCCAAGCAGACTTTAAAGTAAGCCCAGTGTTTTAAAGCCACAAGTATTTTAAATGGAATATTTTCAGTGTTATAGATCTAAGCTTAATTTTAAATAAGACAATTATAATATTTTTGAAGAGCTTCAAAAATATTATAATTATAGAAAATCATTTTAATTAAATGATTTTAGTCATTTAAAAATATTCTAAGATTTTAATTATGTTGAAAACTCTAAATTAATTACATAGTTTTATTCCCTTCAAGTAATTAACAAGACTTCATCATTTAATTAATGATGAAGGAATATTATTTTATGAACTTTCGTTTATACAATAATATTCTATCTTAATTCCTCTCAGTATTTTAAGTTAAATTAGTATTTTAATCCTCATTGTTAGATCATTTTGTAGATCCCAAGATGAAGGGACTAGATTAAATACCCAAGCTCCCTCTCTTTCTCCCTCACTTTTCATTTTCCCTCCCTCTCCTCCCTTTTCTTTAACTTGCACGGGAAGCTTCTATCTTGTCACCATGGTCATAGTCTTCTCTTCTCCAGCCCAGCGCCGCTGCGAGCTACTCAGTCTCACAACCACCTCCAACGGCCTTCTTCCCCCACCAGCGACCGACCCCAGCCACTGGAACCACCCAAGAGCTTCTCCCTTTCTCTCTCTTTGCAGCCCTCTACACATACGGATTCACCATGCACGGCTCCTGGCACCGCCGTGAGCTAGCCTCAGGCCACCACCTTACGCCGGCAACTTCACTCCTTACCAGCAAGCACCTCTAACCCATACCCAAGCCCCACAATAGTATGCAGCTCCACCTAACCTAAAATGGGTTTCAAGCATGGGTTTCTCCCCATGCGCCACCATACGCATCAACCCAAGTCATCAGCCATCACCCACGGCCTCCCCTGACCACCATGGCTCCTCCTTGAGCTCCTCCATGCCAGCCAAGATCTCCACTTCTCCCATGCCCTCTCACTCTCTAACGGGTTTCTCCACCCATTTGGCTTAGATCCACCACCCTCCAACCATCATGTCGCCACCGCACCCCCTCCCCCCTCAAGTCCTCCATGGCCAGCTACCACCTAATCAAGCTTCCCCTCCAAATCCCCTTGTGTAAGACCTACGACCAACCCCTCGAAACCCATGGCTCTACCGTACTCTGCCACCCAGCCACTATGAGATCACCCTCAGCCTCCCAAGACCACCCCTAGTCCTTCCCTAAGCACAAACTGCCACCTTACATGGTGGACAACCATCATGCAAGGAGAATAGCCACCATACACCGTTTAACCACCACGTAGGACTCCTCCAACACCTTTGATTATGCTAGACAGCGAGTAACACACGGCTTATCCCCTCGATGGTATAACCCTCTATTCCTCGTTATTTATGTCAAATGTTAGTTGGTTAATTGTGGTGTTTGCTGTTTAGTGAAGTGTTGGTCGTAGTTGTGGGGTGTGCTGTGTAGTGTTGTGGACTGTACTATGAAGTGTGGGTGTGAAGTGTGTGCTATAGCAGTGATGTGGTGGGGCGTAGTGTGAAGGGAGTACGTGTGGCGTGCGTCATAGTGATGTATGGCGTAGTGTGGATGGAAGAGAGTTCATGTGGAGTATACTCTCTGTGATGTCGTGATGCATCGGCTGGCATGTCATGAAGGCTTGGATGGTGTAGTTGAGCAGCGTAGAGTGTGTTGTGTAGTGTCAAAAACTGTGGAATAGTGTCCTGAAGTAGTTGTGATATGACCATGTCATAGTGACAAGTGTCACGATGTAGCTTGAGGTTAGTCTCGAGCTACACGACAAGACTGAGGAGTAGAATGAATGGGTCTTGTCGTGTAAGTGTTGGGATGAACTTATAAAGGAGCCAGGAAGTAGGAAGGTCCTGCTGACTGGGTTTGAATAGAATTTGGTATTGGAGTATAGAGCTTGTTTATACAAGCGAGCATTCAACTGACTATAAGTTGATCTTAGGTGATAAGGAAGTAAGGTACATATGCATTTGGTGAGACATGTGTACTGGACGGATTTATCATATATAATGAATAATCTGTCCTAAGCATGGTTACACAATGTTTAAGCCTCATTGTTGGCTTAAAGTCATATGGCATGCATGGATGGGAATGAGCATTGAGTATGGGCTATGATGCATGAAGATAGTAATGGGTATGTTATCTAGGATTGGGATGTGTGACTTAGTCAGTCGGAGTCATGCATCGACATATGGTTAATAGGAGAGTAAGACGAAGGTTTTAGTGTCTTAACTCTAAGGTGAATCATGGAGGTTCACTTTAAAGGATAAGACCTCGAAGTAGAATGCTGAATTTGGAAAATGTGACCTAAGTGGGTCCTAGTAAGAGGAAACATAGTAAGGAAGACATAGAAGACGGAGGTAGTGACTGTAAATGGATTCTGAAGGTTTTAGCATAGTAAATGGCACGTAAGGACATAGGGTAGAAGGAGAGTGCTCCAAGCGAAGTGTAGTTCTATTTCTAGTCTAGTTGCTTATGTACTAAGACAGAGAATGACGTTAAGGTTATGTATATGCATGTAGGTTAACATCTGACACCCACATAAATGGATTGCATGAAATGAGTATGGCATGGAGTTCAGGTAAGTATTACATTCATACTCTTCTAGAGCTTTCTAAATATATAAAAGTGAAAATGAAATGTTTTTCCTTTACGATACTTTACAAAATGACACGGATGATGCTTTACGAAAGAATGCTAAGTATAAATTTTCAAGCATAATTATGTAACAACCCATCTAGATAGCCCCTTTTTATGCACCCAAAGTATTAAGTGTATGCATGTGAATGGATGTTATATGTAGTAAGTACTACACGTATTTTCAAGAAATGAAATGCGAGGCTAAGGCCTCATGCTTTAAGCCATGCTTTAAATGATGCGAAGAAAATGTGTTACAATGTCCCTATGAATTGAGGTTTTAAAATGCCCTTACGAAAGATTATGTTTTAAATAATGTCATGAAAGATGATGTTCAAGGATGCCACAGACTGATGTTTTAAACGATGCTTATGTCATGATTTCAAAAACTGTTTTTAAATGTCAAGGTTGAAGCCTATACTTTTAAATGATGCTTAAGAATTGAATGAACTAAAAAGAATGAATGAAAAGGACTGAAGAAAGGACTGAATGAATGGAATGATTGAATGCTTTAATGTATGAAAATATGTAACGGCCACATGAATGTATGAATGGGTACCAAAAGAATGAATGGGCAGATTGCAATGCTGGGTATGCAGTACTGGTAGTGCACCTAGTGCTGCACCCTGACAGACTAGATTCCTAACCTGTAGCCACTAGAGGAATCAAGGTCCAAAAGACTGCTAACCTTCGCACACGGGGCGTAACAATGTGCTATAGCCAATGAAAGTGATAAGAAAGAATATATGCATGTTGAGAAAGAATGCATGTATAGTCAGACTCTTTAAGAAATGAAGGCACGAGGTGGAGGAAATGTTTTACGAAAGAAAATCCTTTTTCAAGAAAAACCCCACCTCAAAATGTTTTAATAGATAGAGTGTCTTAAGTATAAGTATGTATGGAGTGATGAATGCATGAATGAAAACCTATGTTATGATATTTTAACTGTAAGAAGTAATTCTCACAAGTCTTTGACTCATTTTGGTTTTTATGTGGGTCCTCCCAGGGACACGGTACTCGTCAGGACAGACACGGCCCAAAGGGAAAAGCACGGAAGCCTAGGCAAAATGTTTTGTGCGAAGGACTTTTAATTATAGAATTTAATGTTTACCGCTATAACTCTCTTTAAATTAAGAATCGCATTTTATTTTATAAATATGGAGTCTTTCGTATCCTGGCATGGAAGGAAAGAGTTTTAAACGAATGGTAATTCCCGTCGTCTTTATTAAAATCATTTTCAAAAGGTCCCACCAGAAGGAAGGGTGTTATAGCTGGCCAAATCCGATTGACACTGAGTTTACTATAGATGATTGTTTTCTGCTAATGGATTACTATATGGATATTATCATATGTCTGGTAAGCGGTATTGAAGGAATTTTGTGGGGAAATCCCGATCCCCAATGGATACCAATATATGAGGAGTTTCTCACCCTTGAGAATCATTTTGTATTGACTAAGCATTTTATCGATGTTAAGTATACATTTTTGGACGATATCATAGAGATTTTGGAAGCACAGGATGAGGATTAGGATCTTGTAGATTTGTACCATGTGCTTTCTCTTTTAAAAAGGGGTCCATGTTTTGGGACTTAGTATTTTGGATGAACAATGTGACCTTTTATAACTCCCATCCTCGTGGTGGGTCTTTTAGAAAATAATTTTAATAAAAGTAAATGAAAATTACAGTTCCTTTTGAAATTTTCTTTCCTTTAGTGCCAAGATACAAAAGACTCCATGTTTATAAATAAAACTTGTTTTCTTAATAAAAAATTTATAGTGAAAAATATTATATTTGATAATTAAAGTTTATAGTACAAATATCGTGCCTAGGATTTTGTGCTCTTCCCCTTGGGTTGTGCTTATCCTGACGTGTCATGCTCATCTTGTCCTTAGGAGGGCACACATTAAAACTAAAATGAGTCGATGACTTGTAAGCATTACTTCATACAGTTAAAATATAATAAAAAAGGTTTTCAATTATGCATTCATCACTCGATACATATCATACATAGACATTCAGTTCTTTTTAAAACGTAGCGAGGTGGAGTTTTTCTTTAGAGAATGCTTTCTTCTTGTAAAACAGTTTCCCACGCCTCGCTGCCTTCATTTCTTAAAGAGTCTTTTCATGCATACATCTTTTCATACATACATGCATTCTTTCTTAACATGCATACATTCTTTCTTATCACTTTCATTGGCCGTTGCACACTGTTGCACCCCGTGTGCTAGGGTAAGTAGCATTTTGGTCCTGATTCCTCTCATGGCCATAGGTTGGGAATCCATTCCATCAGGGTGCAGCATTGGGTGCACTACCAGTACTACTTACCCGGCATTGCAATCTGCCCAATCCAATCATTCAATATCTTTTCCATTTAATTCATGTGGTCGTTACATATTTTCATACATTAAAGCATTCAGTCCATTCATTCATTTCGGTCCTTTCGTTCCTTTACAATCCATTCAATCCTTTATAGCTCTTTACATTTCTTTCATTCAGTTCTTATAGTTCTTTACCGTTCTTACAATCTGTTCTTTCAGTTCATTCATAAAAGTCATTTTAAAAAGCATGAGCTTTAACATCTTTCATGGCATCATTTAAAATGTTAGGTCATGCATCATTTAAAGTATCAGTTCATACGGACATTTTAAAACTCTTTCTTCGTGTCTTTTAAAGCATAGGGCTGAGGTCTCTCATTTCATTTCATGAAAATATATACAATACATACCATGTATAATATCCATCCACATGCATACACTTACGTACTTTGGGTGTGTGAAAAAAGACTGCCAAGGAGGGCCGTTATGTATGTATACTTGAAAACCTATACTTAGCTTTCTTTCTTAAAGCAGTCTTTCATGTTAGTTCATAAAGCATCTTAAAGAAAAGAGTTTCGCTTTCATCTTCTTTTATTTAGAAAACTCTAGAAGAGTATGAACGCAATACTTATTTAGATTTCAAGCCATACTTATTCCATGCAGTCCATTCGTGTGCGTGTTAGATGGAAACCAACATGCATACACATAAACTTACGTCATTCTCTATCTAATGCATAAGCAACTATACTAGAAATAGAACTATGCTTCACTTGGAACACTCTCCATCCATCCCTAGGCTCTTACATGCCATTTACTATGCTAAGACCTTCAGGGTCTTATTCCTAAAGTGAACCTCTATAATTCACATTAGGGTTAAGAGGACTGCACCACAAATGCACCTCAGTAATTCATCTTTTCATAAATACCTCTGTAACAAGAGGACTGCATCCACAAATGCACCTCTGTCATGTCACGTAGCTTGAGACAAATCCCTAGTCACGTCACAACGCCCGTCATACTTCCGCTGCACTACTATGATACTTTTCCACCACATCACACATACTCTCAGCTATAAGTCAACCACAAGGTGACACTCATCACCTCAGATTACAGGCCATGTCACAGCTATTTCTGGACATTGTTACACATTTCCTGACGCTACACAATACACTCTACGCTCCTCAACTATGTAACCATCCTTTTATTTGTGACACGCCATACGGTGCATTACTACACAACACCAAGCACACATCATGTGTACTCTCTTCACTCTACGCCACACATCACTACAGCGCATGTCACATAGTGCGTTGCTGCACTACATGAAGTATGCTCCACGTGTATTCCCTTCACACACCATGCCGCATCACAACTACGGCATACACCTCATGCCCATACTTCACATCATAGTCCACAACACTACACAATTATGCCTAACACTTTGTTATACAGCCCCAATTCACTTCACAACTACACAGTGAACTCCATAATATTAATAGCACAGTCCAGAACTTATTAACTACATATATCATAAATAACGAGAGATAGATGGTTACATCATCGACGGGATAACCCATGTATTGCTCGCTACCCGTCATGATCAAGGCATTGGAGAAGTTGTACATGGCACTTAACACCGCGTAAAGTGGCTATTCACCTTGCATGGTGGCTTTCCACCACATAAGGTGGTGGTTTGGGCTTAGGGATAGCTAGACGTGGTCTTGTAAAGGTTCAAGGTGGCCTCATGGTGGTCTGGGTGGCAGAGTACAGTGGCATCTCGTCGTGAACAGTGTATCCGAGAGTGTGAGGGTGCGTGAGAGAGGTGGGGACTATGGAATTTCATGGGGAGATAGGGAAATGAAGAGGGAGGATGGTGGAAGTGTTTGGTGGTAGGTGGTGGCCAAATGATGGCTCATGGCGACGGATCTGGTTGTGAGTTGTGCAAATCATACATGAGAGAGTGGGGGAGAGTGAGAGCTGTAGGGACTTCGGTTGGACATGAAAATGGTTAGGGAAGGTCATGGTGGTTAGGGGATCATGGTGGTGGTGGTAAGGTGGCATGGGTAGCCGTGCACAGTGGTGCACGGTGGAGAAACCATGTGTGTGTGTGTGTGTAGTGAACCATCGGGGAGAGAGAGAGAGAGAGAGAGAGAGAGAGAGAGAGAGAGAGAGAGAGAGAGAGAGAGAGAGAGAGAGAGAGAGAGAGAGAGATAGGGGGAAAGAAGACCATGGAAAGGAAGCCCATGGAGTGGTGGTGCCGTTGGTGTGGTCGGAGGCCAAGCTGGCAGTGTACAACAGCGCTAGGAGGAGATAAATGGGTTTTCATACCCATTCGGTTGAAGGGAGGAGGAGAGAGAGTGAATTGCTAGTGGGACTCACCACCGATAGGGATGGACTCGCCGGTTGGAGGGGAAGTTGCTGGAGGTATAGGTAAGGTTGGGCGATGTGTGATGGTGCCAGCTAGAGAAGATGGAAGGCCACGGTGAGAGGGAGAGGAAAGAGAGAGTTGTGCATGTCGGGTGAGAGAGAGAGAGAGAGAGAGAGAGAGAGAGAGAGAGAGAGAGAGAGAGAGAGAGAGAGAGAGAGAGAGAGAGAGAGAGAGAGAGAGAAGTGAGGGAAGAGGGTAGGGGCCTAGGTATTTAATCCAAGCCTTTTGTTTTGGGATCCTCAAAGCAATCTAACGGTGAGTTTAAATACTGATTTGAAAATGCGTAAGCGTTTTATTTGATTTAAAACACTAAGAAGAATTAAGATAGAATATTATTTTACAAACTAAAGTTTATAAAATAATATTCTTTTATCATTAATTAAAATGACGAAGTCTCATTAATCACTTGAAAAGAATAAAATCATTTAAATTAATTTAGAGTTTTCAACATAAATTTAAATCTCGTAATATTTTTAAATGACTAAAATCTTTTAAATTAAATAATTTTTTATAATTATAATATTTTTGGAGCTCTTCAAAAATATTGTAATTGTGTTATTAAAAACAAGTTTAGTCCAATAACTCTGAAAATATCACATATGAATACTTTCATAATATTAAAAATAACCGTAAGTTTTAAAATAGTGAACTTGCTTTAAAATCCGCTTTGTATCTTTTAAAACACTCCTTCAATGCTCGACATGTAAAGTAAGGTTCGTAATTATAGAAAAAAGAATGAGCGGGTTATTTCAGTTTTGTTATAGGATTATTAATGGAAAAATGTTTATGTTTTGGAATTAGCATTCTATTACGATGTATATTGGCGAAAGAAAAGTATCTGCTACGATTACTGCATATTGTTAGAGACATGCTAGGTACATTACATTCTTAACTATTTTGAACCGAGGCATGTGACTTTGTATTACATGTCTCGACATTTCAAACTCCATCAAATATCAAACGAAGTTTGGGTGCATCACATATATCAATAATTAAATTCATAAGAATTCATATAACATATATAGTATCAAGAACATGATTTCCTTTTTTTTTTTTTTGGTTAAAATCTTCTTATTTATGTAGAGAATATTAAAAAAACGGTTATTCAAGCTTATACGAGCTAATAAGAGTTGAGTTGAGTTTTATATGAGTTACATCTCTTAGTAATGATATAATCTTGTGTTTACTATTGAAAAGCTCATTTAATAAATGAAATGAGCCAAATTCAAGTTTCATCTAGCTGACCTCAAATGGCTAGTCGAGTAAACTAATATATTTATGGCTTTGTTTGCAGAAGATCAATACAAGTACTGAGGAAGGGATGTATCAAATGTAAAAACACATGGAAAGGAAATACTTTCTGTTTGTATTAATTTCTAAAATAATACAAGGTATTTATATTTGTTACAAAGAGTAAAGTAAAAATGTGTGTAATTACATGTAAGGACACAGTAAAATAACATATTACAATAAAAATTTTATACAAGATATTATAAAATGTAATACTCCCCCTCAAGATGGAGAGTAAATAGAATGAACTCCCATCTTGGCTATCAATGTAGAAAATTGTTGGCTACCTGACCGGTGCAAAACTGCAAGTGCACAGTATCGTAGTTTTATAGTAAAGTAATAAGAAGAGTATCGTCCTCAGGGATTGGTACCTTACTCTTGCCAAATACCAAAATTATGCTAATCTCAATTCTATCTAGAGGAATCGCTAAGGTTTTTGTAGTAGCAAATAAAACTAGATCAACTCAAGAGAAATAAGCAAAGAAAGTAAAACTGATGTTTGAAGATCAAATTCAATAGGGAAGAAAACTTCTAGGAAATCGATTTCACCATAATTCTTCACTATACTTTTCTCATCCAGCTAATTTAACTTAAACCTCTTTTGTCTATTAGCAAATCTCTAATTCATCCAAAAGCCTCTTTCGATAGTCAATTGGAATTGATTCTAGTTTATCAATTCACACAAGAGTATGCAAATTAAATAATCAAGAACGCAATAAGACCAATGATTTAATTACTACACAGGTTCATACAAGTCTTTCGATCTCTATACTTACCTATGCTGAAATATCCAAGATCTACCCTATGATTCCCTCTTTCGATAGCAAATCACAAGATTACTAATCATCTAATCAATGGCCAGTTAATTAGAAGCATTAAACTCAGAATAAATCAGATAAACAAAGAGAGAATTGCATTAAATTAGCATAGACAAACAAGCATAGTTCGGAATTAGGTTACATCGTTTTCCTAGAAAGAAGAAAATTTAGCTCATACTAGAATTGGAATTCAACATAAACGAATTCACCATAATTGTTCTGAGAAGATGGGAAGAAGAAAATAAACACTGAAAAATCCTCCTTGCAGCCTCAACTGGTCGTCAAAAGCTCAAGGGAACGATTCAACGCCTTTCTCCCGTCCGTGCTCGTGTATGAATCCAACGTACGTGCAATAAATTGGAATTCCGTCTCCAAAACAAATGATTTGAATCCCTCTAGCTATGTTTTTCTCTCCCAAAGAGTGTTCTCCCATCAAAAAAAACCGCGGCTCTAGAGTGAAGAATGGCCTTTTATATGGTCCCACGGCGGAAAACCTAAAATCTGTCAAAATACGATGTTCGCTCGAGCGGGGTGTCGAGCGCGCGTCGAGCGTTCGACTCTGCCTGATTTCGCTCGAGCGTCCTATCGAGCGCACATCGAGCGTTCGACTCTGCCTGATTTCGCTCGAGCGGCAAATGTCTCCGCTCGAGCGATCTTCGTTTTTCAGCAACCCGCTCGAGCTCCCTGTCGAGCGGCAGTAGAGCGTTTGAATCTGCCTGAATTCGCTCGAGCGGCCAAGAGCCTCCGCTCGAGCGAACTTGTAAAATCTGCAATATGAAATTTTGCAAGCCATCAAATACCCCCAAACTTACAACTTTGTTTGTCCTCAAACAAAAAAGAAAAACAAATGATAGTTTAGGCAATATCAACTCGACCTCAAAGAGAAGTATCATCACTCACCAAGCTTTTATGAATTTAGATTTCATCTCTAGTATCTTACTCTTTTAACATCAAAGATAGCAAGAAAATCAATCAAAAATTTTGCAATTTGTCAAGCAAGAGTTAGGTGTTTACTTCAACCTAAAGCTAAGACCTTGAGTGTGTGTGTGATATAGTCAATTTAACCTCAAACCACCTGCAAACTCAGATAAAAGTAGAACAACCAAAATCAGAAGAATTCTCTTAAAACTTAACTCCATAAGTCCAATTTTCAGAAATCCTCTCCACTAATGTAGTCAACACCAAAATCAAAGATCACAAGGTCTTTATTAAGGTTGTAATGATAGGCCACAGGGTGAGGGTTAAGAAAGAACTGGATATGGGAAATTAAATCAAACTGGGAAAATACTTAGTGAAAAGAACATTAAAAGAGAAACTCACATGATTCAAATCATAGCTCTTTCTTGGCAATATGCTCATACTTGTGGCATTAAAATTGCTGTAATCACTGATGTAATACCAACACTTCCCTTAACAAAATTTGAGGTAATTCACATTCCGCTTGGCGACTTCTTTTTCTTTTCTTTTCTTTTTCTTTTTCCTCTTCTTCTCTTTTTTTTTTTTTTTTTTTTTCAATCACTTCCTTTCTTCTTCTTCTTTTTCTTTGATCAAATAGAGCAAACATAATACGTTTCATCATGAAACCAATTTTCTCTTTTAAATGTAACTCTCCACCAAAGTATTTTCTCAAACTATCAACGGTAGATTCATTGTTTTTCAGGCTTAGAGCGGGCATGGTTTATGTAGTTTAAAGAATCAATAAAGGCTCATGAAGGCTCAAGGGGGTTGACTATGGAAACACACCATGTAATGATGGCATGACATTTAGGACGGCTGGGAAAGCTTTTTGGTTATGCCAAAGAAATGCCTAGATCATTTCTCTAATATTTGGTCTCGACTAGGATTTCGCCTCAAGGACCCATCAACGGATTCTAGAGTAAAGCAAAATCGAACCTCCCTCTTTCAATTAATTCAACTTCTTCTCTTCATAAGCAAAATGGAATAAGAGAAAAACGACTATGTGCTCAATTGTGTTCAAGGTCAAAGATTTAAACCAAAGTACCCACAAAACTTCACTTGACATAAAAGAAATTTTTGAAAATTTTTCTCAAAACCATCTTCAATCACAAATTTCAGAGTCATAGAGAATTCAATCTTACTCCAATGCATGCTTGGTAAGAGACTCAAACAACCCATCAACAACCCAAGACTTAGAAAACAAGAGGATCAAATGATTATAGGAGTTTACACC